>NC_143578.1:24090429-24398317 GCF_048544385.1 Mastigoproctus giganteus | reverse complement strand
ATGACATGAAGCTTTGTCCTGCTGATGCAGGTGACTTCATTGTCGGGACGATACAGTCCAACAGGAAGCTTTCTCTGTGCACCCGCCGCACCCAGGCATGGCCGTTGGACTGGTAGACCATGTACCGTGACTCATCACTTCAAAGCACAGCTTTCCATTGATCTATGGTCCAAGAGCGGCGGACCTTAACCAAGCCAGACGGTGTCTAGCGTTAGTCAGGGTGATTCGTGCTCTTGGACGGTTGCATAATCGTGGTAACCCTTACCACGCATCGGCCTGCTTGTGCACTGTTCTGGTGCTGACATGTATCTCAATCGTCTCACTGAGGGCCTGTTTGTGTGCTGCGGGCGGACTGATGCAGAAACTGTCACGAAACGATCTAGGAAACCTACTAAACTGACGGAACGTGAAAGGAAAGTCCTGTAAAGAATATTCCTCCCTCGTTCATTTTACCGCTCTGCCATCTCAGAGTCTTATACGTTTCAATCAAATTCTTCCAAACTTGATTAGAACGTGTGGTGTTCAGAACTTGACAAATGCCTATTTGTCAAGTTCCGAACACTGCACGTTCTAAGCTGGTCTTTAGGGATAATGCTGTGCGATGTTCACCAATCTAGTCTCCCTTCTTTCCACCTTCTCTAAAAGTTCTATATCTTTAGATTTGGATACCAAATTCCAAGTGACCTTCTTATCTGTACATGAAAAATTCCAGTAAATTATAGACAGAACGCCATGTGCCCTTCTTGTTTACACTACATGCATGCTGAATTTCATGTCTTTCTGTATCATAGGTCTTTCACATCCAGTACATCCCTTAATTCCACTTCCTGTAATCTATAAACTATTCCTGGGTTTTTCCCCAAGCGCAAACTTTAACGTTCATTTTTTTAGACTGTACTTGCAATCGATCCAAATCCTTTTGAAGCAGCATATCCTGCTTCTAATCGTGAACCACTCACCCACCCAAGCTATAATCGTAAAAAAAAAAAAAAAAAAAAAAAAAAACAAATCCTGTATTCCCTCATATCATTTAGGAGTATAAAAAATATGAGTTCTTGAGGGACCTAACTTGCTATTTCAGTACAGAAGAATACTCATTTATGACCATCCTCCATCTCCTGACCTTTACCCAACTTCTAATCCAGGGATGAATCTTCCCCGTTATTCCAACTGCTCTGATTAAAGTTCTTTTTTCTCATCTAACTGCTTTATAAACTTAGCATAGTAATTTAGAAGATTTGCGTATCAAAGAATGTAGAGAAATCTAACATTCCTTGATTGAAAACCCAATACTTTGGGTTTTCAATCAAGGTTTGACCAATACGCTGCGAAACAGTTTAGATTTGAATTTTTTTTAGTAAAACAACATTATTCTGTGTCAGTGGCTGATGTGTCCTGGGATAAATATAACACCACGGGGGAATAAAATTCCTCTCTCCCTCTAATATTAAGGAGGACGTTTTAAAGCTGAAAGTGGTGACGAAACTCACTAAGCCATTGAATTGCATGAACAGCATATTTGGGGTGTTTGAAAGAGCGCGTTCATCAACCCCAACCTATAACAACTGTTCTAAGTGAGGGTGTGAGGAGTTTCGATCGATCTAGAAGACGGGCGATGATCCGGACTTCGAGGGGAAAAAGAAGGACGTCAGATCGACAGATGTCATGAATTATTAAATGGGAAGCCATTGAACGGGCGTCTGGGAATACGGCGGCTGCAGTTCTGCTGAAGTGCGGACAGGCGGACGATCTATTTTTAATGGGCTGGACAATTGTAGTGTCGCTCTACCCTCATTATCTTTCTGTGACCATATGTTTCTCCTTTAGATGGCTCTCTGGTAAGGAGAAACACAGAAACGCGAGGGGGGAGGATTTTTCCAACGCCGTCTGGAATTATGAACCCATCGTTCTCTTTGCAAGGTTTAATCGCGTACGAGTAATTAAATAGTTGGGTACAACTTTCTCCGCAAAGTGGCGCTGTTTCTGTTGAGTTTGAACTTTCGTGAAACTACTTTAGAGTATAATTGCCGCAATTGGTAAATAAATAATTTTCACTCACTAGGTGGCGCTCGGTAGAGAGAATTTAGCAGATAGAGCTGTTTTGTTTGGTGAAAGATTTGTGTTTTGTTTGGGTAGTGGACCTGAAAGAGGCAGTTAATAAGACAAAAATGAATGGCAGTGCGTAGTTAGCTGGCGTGCTGTTAGCCAGATGGTATTAGCTATGAAAAGGCGATGAGAAACAAAGTGCGGGGCCCACATACCTCTGTTGCTGGGTTATTGGAAACGTGGGAGTCATCGGGACATAGCTACATTGCGCTGGCGAGGAATAGAGTGTGGTGGCAGTGCGCGTGCGTAGTGCGTTTAAGGTTATAGAGAAAGGTGATGGCGCACATAGTTTGGTGATTAGTGTTGAGACCTAGGGAGACACTGATTACAACGATATTAATTATTCTCGCAGGTATTGCAGTGTAAATTATGCACTGATGCCGAGCGGACACAACGCCTTAGTCCACTGCTGGCTCATTACTGGTTTGCTGAGCGCTCGAGAAAATTATGTCACTTTTCTCTTCGTGCTCTCCCATTATTCCCTTCTCTTTGATTAATCCTTCTCTGTTTGTCGCTCTTTATCACTCAATTTCTTTATCTATCTCTCCTTATTTGTCTATCGTCCTTCTTTTCCTCCTTCCCTTTATTTATTTTTCTCGTCTAACGTATCTCTCTCTCCCTCTCGCCCACTTGTTATCTTTCCTTTCCTCTTCTTTTTCTCTCTCTCTCTCTCTCTTTCGCTCTCTCACGCACTTTGTTTCTCTTTCTTTTTATCTTTTTCCGTCACTTCTCTCTATTTTCCTCTTTCGTTTCTTTATTCTATTTATTCTCTCTCTCTCTCTCTCTCTCTCTATTTTCCTTTATCTCCCTCTGTATTCCTCTCTATCTTTTCCTTTCTCTCTATCCTATTTCTTTTTCTCCTTTTTTTTCCGAGTCACGTCTCTATTTCCCTCCCTCTTTCTCCCTCCCTCCCTCCCTCCCCTCTTTCTCCCTCCCTACCTCCCCTATTTCTCTTCCTCTTTTTCCGCCACCTCTCTATCTTTTTCTTTCTCTGTCTATATTTCCTTTCTCTCTATTTATTCTCGCCCTCCCTTTCTCTCTCTCTCTATCTATTCTCCCCCCCCCTCTCTCTCTATATATATATATATATATATTCTCTATCTATATATTCTCTCCCCCTCTCTCCCTCTTTCTATTTATCTCTCTCTTTATCTTTTCCTTTCTCTATCTCTATTTTCCTTTCTTTCTCTCATTTATGTTTTCCTTTATTCCCCCCTCACTGTTCCTCTTTTCCGTCACTTCTCCATTTTCCTCTCTCTCTTTTTCCCCAACCCTGTCTCCATAACTTCTCTGTTTTCCTCTCTCTGTATATTATCTTTATTAATCTCACTCTTGTCTTTTCCTTTCTCTCCCTTTATTTTCCCCTCTATTTATGCCTTTCTCTCTATTTATCCTCTCTTTATTTTTCTCTTTCTATTTTACACTCTTTATTTATCCTGTCCCTTTATTTCTCTATTTTTTTCCTCTTTGTTTTTCTCTCTTTCTATTATTCCTTTCTCTATTTCTCTCTTTATCTCTTTTTTTGTCTTTCCCTTTCTCTGTGTCCATTTCTCTCTCTCTCCTCCCCTTCTATGTTAAAAAACCTGATCTTATATACAGCATATCACATAGAGTGATACTTTTCTATAAATGTTAATTTCTTTCTTTTTATACTGCCCAAAAGTATCTGGACACCCCCAGGGTTTCGAGGAAAATGAAACATACCGGCCATCCTATCGGGAATAAGTATAAAAACGACTGCATTCATACCAGAACTAAGGCACATCAACGAAATACAGCAGATGGGATGACGAGGCGTTGAGCATAGCGACATCCAACGAAGATTCATCATAGAATGCCATGTTGTCAGTCCCTTTCTTCCTGTGTTTGAAGGAAAACTACAGTACCAAATGCTAGGAGTCGTGCCTTCACCCAGTTGAACACCTTTGAAATGAACTGGAACATAGGCTTCGGGGGAAACACGTTCAGGTACTGATTGCCAATACCACGCAATCAGTAACTGCATTGGCTGATGTTTGAAGGAAGAATGGATCAAAATTTGAGTCTGCCAACGAGGATTCAGTGCATAATTATGGACAGGATTAGATCAGGCCGATACATATTAAATATGGTATCAATAAAAGATTTACGTGCGTGTTTATTTGAAATGTGCAGGTGAACCTTTTATCAGGCGACTTAATTAGTTTAAAAAAAAAAATATATATATATATATATATACACACATTCTAGAAAGTAATGTGCACGATAAACATCATTAAATTTTTTAAATAAAATTTTGGCAAAATATGGTCGTTCAGATGATACTGTTATATACGAACGGATAGACTGACAGACGGACAGGCATAATGAAGCTAATATCAGTAAAGCACCTAAAAATCGGCAATGCTGCTTTAAACTACTGAAATCTTTCCCCTCGAGCAATTTGAGAAATTAGAAGGTACAAATAAAACAAAAAAGCAAACAGCGAAATTGCAGTTTCCTTTCCATTTTCGCATCAGTTTTTTTCTCCCCTTCTTTCTCTCTCTCCCTCTCTCTCTCTCTTTCTCTATTTAAGCAAAGTGTCAACAAAAATGTAAGTGTCAGTTATTCCATTAGCAAACTTTTACCATAAGTTGAGGAAAATTGGAGGGAAATTTAATCTTTCCGATCGAACGTAGAATCGTTATTTTAATTTCGATATTCCGAACGAGTCGTTTAGGGACAAACATCCCTTTCCCTCCTTGTTCACGATCCAATCTTACAAATTATATCAGTTCCTCAATTTTTCTGCCCGTCGTTCAATGTTTCATATTTGCAAGCCATCATAACAACTGGCAGCGTTCAAAATTCAATTCTGATAATCTCCCAACTGGCGCTGGTGCACGTATTAAGCTGTGAATGACATTTATACTTGCGATAAATGAAGTGGGCCTTTAAATTATGCGCCTGGCTACCAAACGTATCGGAGATGAAGTACTGTAATATCGAACTGTTTATAACTTTGTTCTCTGGCTACTAATGGTTCTTGGCAAAGGCGACGAAGCAGGGTAGGGAGGTTGGGGGGATTCGAAATGGGGAAGAGAAAATTAAAACTTTCCGTGAGCAATCTCTGCTACCCTTTCCACCAAGCTCCTAATACCTCAGTACGCCTTAGAGAGAATTGTTATCGAGAAACGATTGTTCCGGCCACAAATGTACAAAAGTTTTCAAGGAGGTTCTTACAGACCGCTGAATAATTGATCACACTGGCAATATGGGAATCTTGTATGGGCTTGTCTGATATAGATTGCTGCGGTGATAATTTTCCCCTTCTTCGTTCGCTCTTCAGCTGCGTCGCTGATGGAGTTTTGGCTATGCTAAATAAAGAGTTACCATATTTCTCCTACTCCAATCGGGCTGTCTTGCTTAGCCCATTTTAGTAATGGCCCTCCTTTTATCTGTACTATTATTATTCTCCAGTCTTTTCCTCTCTTTCTATCAGTTCATTATCGGAGCTTTTGGCATCGACATCAGCTGAACCTTCAGATGATTTTCCTTTCTTTCATTTTGAGAGTCTCTATTGGTTTAATTTATCTTTACTATTAGTTTTCCATATTATAATTTTTATTGCGATCGTTTAACTATGGCCATATTTTAATCGATTGATGAACCTTGACGTCTAATATATTGTTCATGACGTATACTCAAATGGGAATGAGGTTTTTTTCTGGTTCATTAAATAGCTTTTTTAATTAATTTTTATCTGTATATTAAAATTTACCTTTCCGTGCAATGTGCAGTTGGATTGCGTCAGAAGCATATTGAATGATGCAATGCAAACAAGTAATTGCGTCATACTTTGCTTGTAGTAGATACAGTGGTATTCAAAAAATTGCGTTACCCCGTTTTTTAGGTTGTTTGTCCTTATACTGGCAGCTAATCTTTTATAAATTGCTGAAAGAACATAAATACGTAATAAACATAAATACATAATTGGAGAAAATTTTGCTTTTATGCCTTATGGCTAAATATACAATGAAATAAGTACTTTTTTTTTTTTCCAAAATAGCAGCCTGTTACTTATGATTCATATAATAACAAAAATTCTATGAAAGCTGTAATCTGCACATCGTCCTGGCATTGACTGGTTAAGGTTCTGAGTGTATTCTTGGAAAATTTCATGGTACCAAACACGGATTAATGTCTCCTGCTGCTCTCTAAGTATTTTTGGTTTCTTTTGAATTAATGAAGCACCCATTCTGTTCCAACAATTTTCAATTGGATTGAGGTCTGGACTGTTCCCAGGCCATGTTATTGTGGGAATTGATTTATCCTTCAGCCATTTTAGCACCTGTGGACAGCGGAATAAATTATATTTATTAAGCAAGAGTACCTTTCATAAATTTAAACTTTTGCTAATTTTATGAAGTAGTACTTGCGGTTTTGGTTCAATGATATGGAGCAGAGTCGTCCTCAAAAATGCAATTAGTAACATTCCCGTAGTGATCTCTAATTGTGGGAAGTAATTTTGTCTCAGAAATGGCCTTGTACACCTCAGCATTCACTGTACTCTTCACAAATTCAAGACGAATACCTACTATATGTGAAATACAGCCCCATGCCATTTGAGATGCAGACTGTTTCACTGCGGAGACGATATAATAAAGATGAAATTCTTATTCGTTTAACAGTCTGCTGACCGTCCGAACCATGCAAGTTGAATCTTGATCCATCAGAGAAAATAACACATTTTCACTAATCCTCAGACCAACTAGCATGCTTTTTCTCCCACTTTAGATGCTAGGCTTTCATTTTTTGCGTCAAAAGTGGTTTTATTCTTGGACGACGTGCTACTAATCCCGATGAGAAAAGGCATCTACATACAGTACTTGCCTTTACTCCTGTATTCTCCTTCCATGCTGTTTTGAGATTTGTCGATGGGTATCTTCTGTTTTGAACATACAGACACACCATAAGGCTGTCCTGCGCTGCAGAAGATATTCGTGGACGTGGACTTCCTTTCTTTTTGTTTAGATTTCCAATCTCTGCTAATTTTCGTAATATACGGCTACTTTTGATTGATTACAGTGACTCCTTTTAGCTATTTCATGCGTAGAATGTTCCACTGTATTCAACGCAGCAGCAACACTTTTCCTGCTTGGTGTTAATTGCGAAGACTTGGCCATTGCAATAGAACAGAATATTAAGCTTGTGGCAGATGCACTGTATCTATACTGCCGCTAGGATAATGCGATCATATATGTCACGTGGCCTCAACTAAGAGAGCCTACTGGAGATGGATGATGCAATAGGGTAATGAAATTACAAATAATATATGAAATATTGCCATTTTTCACAGAAATTCGGCGAATTTTGCGAATAATGCAGGTTTTTGAGCACCACTGTACTTCGAGTGTATAAATCAAGTATGTATATGACATTGTCGATGCATTCGTTGAATCGAACTTCGCTTTGTTACACTTGTCAATTCAGAGCCCTAGTTCTTGGGTTACATGAGCAGAATTAACACAGGGTGTAATTCTCAGAACGGTCAAAAGGTTACATTTACTTTCGGCAGTTCTTTTTAGAGTAATTCCAAATTGAAAACTTTGAAACTTCAAAATTCCGTCATACCTGATTAGTTGGGAAGAAGAAACTTATTCAAATTATGTGATCAAAAGACCGTAGAGGTATTTTAATCTTTGAGGCCAACAAATTTTACATTAATTACATTAATGCTTCCTTCTGAATATTGAATTTTGAAGTGATTTAATAGGACACTTAGAACATTTTGACAGGGTCACTCAAGGGCTGGATTTAGGGAATAATTTCGACATTGTTTATTTGGATTTCAGCAAAGCATTTGACTCAGTCCCACATGAGCGGTTACTTTATAAGCTGGAATTGGTTGGAATCACAGGGAAAATACTTAGATGAATAACAGGAGGCAGAGGGTTGTGATAAATGGTTATTCCTCATATTTGGTTAATGTAAGAAGTGGGGTTCCCCAAGCATCAGTATTGGGACCACTGTTGTTTTTGATTTTCTTAAATGATATCGATGAAGGGATAGAGGGCGTGATGTCTAAATTTGCAGATGATGTAAAGATTGGTAGAGTAGTTAATGATCATCGCCAAGCAGAACTTCTTCAGAGTAACCTAGATAAACTTCAGTGATGGTCAGAAAAATGGCAGCTATGCTTTAATCCAGCAAAGTGCAAGGTCTTACACCTGGAGAACAGTGGACCCCAAAATAACTTATACACTTGGGGGAGTTGAACTAAAGTCAGTAGTGGAAGAAAGGGAGTTGGGAGTCAGACATGATACAGTCAAGACATGAAGTTCTCTGAGCATTGTAGACAGATTGCAAGGAAAGCCCATAGTGTTCCATCAATGATTTATCGAACAGTTGCGACTAGAGATAAGGACGTCATAATCCCATTATATAAGGCTATTATTAGACCACACTTGGAGGGGCCGCCGTAGCCTAGTGGTCAGGCGCGCGGGTGCATAAGTACACGTGCCTTGAGTGACCGGGGTTCAAGCCCGTGACTACTGAATACGGTGCTGTTTCTTGTATTCTGTCTATCTTGTGGACTCCTCTGA
Source organism: Mastigoproctus giganteus (assembly GCF_048544385.1). Classification (NCBI taxonomy): domain Eukaryota; kingdom Metazoa; phylum Arthropoda; class Arachnida; order Uropygi; family Thelyphonidae; genus Mastigoproctus; species Mastigoproctus giganteus. The sequence continues at coordinate 24,389,648 of NC_143578.1, read as the reverse complement.
CCGTTCGGTCGTCCCGGAGTATAAACAGAAAATTTATTTATTTATACTGTGTTCAAGTGTGCAGACCGCACCTAAAAAAAGACATCGAGCTTCTTGAAAGAGTCCAGCGAACGGTAATTCGCCTGGTGAGATCGGCTAAAATACGTCCTGGTACGCCGGATTGGATCAACTTATAACATTACATAGCGTATTGGAGGCATGAAATCGTCAAGATCTTGCTTAATCTCCAAATTTTGACCTTCCTTTCATAATATGTACTACGATTCTTTGGTGCTCTGACGAGTACCACACAATGCTTGACATTCATTTTATTTCGAAAGTTCAAGTAAGTACTACCCATTTGTTTGCCATCTGAAAATTACAGTCTACAGAAGTTCAAGTCTAATGTCAACAAATATCTTCTTTCGTCTTCTCAACCTCCAACCCAAGCGCGGTACTCAGTACTATAGGTTCTAATACCTCTCGTGTTTGGGGTTTCATAAAAAAAAAAAGCTAATATATACACACCTTTTTATAGCACTTCTGATTCCTACTTCAGAGCCTTAACACACACGTTATTGAACGTACCATTGAAATGGATCAGCTTTACATGCTATTCGTTTACGTCCAGATACGTCCAGTTATGCATGCAGAATTTCAGGTAAACCCGTCCATTCTTTGTCGGTGGTGCAGTTTTAATGACATGCAGTGTATTTTTCGTGCAAGTGTTCTGGTTTACTGCTCATGTTTAGATATCATGTCACCGAAACTGATGTACAGAGCACACATTGTGCAGTTTATGGAACAACGCCTGCTTTGTTTGTTTGTTTATTTATTCATTCGTTCATTCAGTATCAGTTTACATGCAATACAGGAGGAAATTCCTAGTGCTCATGTATGCATGAAAATGCACAGTTTGTTCAATAGCTATTTATTTATGTTTATTTTTATTTGAACATAGAAACCCAAGGGGATTTGAAATTCCTGGAAATAATGCATTGGATCTCTGACAGTAAAATATAACGTAAAATATTTTCCATTATGTTTATGTAAATCATTACTATGATATCAAAATTCAGAATCCTTGCGTAGTTTTTTAAAATATTTATGAATGTAATATATTAAACTGACGAATGCTTAAAAAACTAGCCAGAGATTTGGTAAACTCTCTGGGGTTCAAGAAAGTATAATTAGTGTCTTATTGTTTTTAATGCGGGCGCAATAAATTAATAAAATTGAGTTCTGTTATGATTCCGATTATCGTTGTGCGAGTATACCAGCAGTCGTAGACAAGGGGGGGGGACAACTGTTTGTACGAATCTGCGGTTCAAAGCCGATCGTGGATGAATGGGGCGAGTGATAAATGAAGCGGTACATCCGTACCAACAGGACGGTGACTCAACTGACCGGACAGTTCAGAGTACTTTGTAGCAGTACTATTCGACGTATTTTTCATCTGATGGGGTATGAGAACAGACGGCCGACTGAACATCCATTCCTGATCTCACGTCACTGACATCTACATCTCACCTGGTGCCACGAACACCGTAGTAGGATGATGTCAAGGATCCTTGGTAAAAGGAGTGGTGCGTTTCGGATGGATCGAGATTCTTTTTATCATACCGACATGCGTGTATGCGGTGTTGACAACAAGGAGATGATTGACCTCACACGCATGGTGCGAACAGTGCAGACTCATGGCTGTGTGTTCTGGGCCCCTGACACGTGAGCAAGGCCATTTGACTGCAAAGACAAATTTCACCATCATTACCTACCCTGTATCTCGTCGCTGTTCCTTCTCTTCCATTACGGTGATGCGCCTTCCAGCAGTATAATACACCGTGCTAGGGTTACACGTGTGCAGGAATGATTTGCTGAACACTCTGAAGACTTAACCGTCCTCCAATTCCCTCTTTCCCATTTCCTCCGACTTCAGCCTCATCGCACATCAGTGGGACTGCTATGGTTCACTCTGTAGTCAAGACTGGTCTGAGATATCAGCGAACCTGTTAGTGGCTTCGGGTGTCTTAACTATCTGTTTTTGTGTATAGTATATAATATTATTGGAGGGGGTGTTAGAAAGTGTCGCCATTGCTAGGACACTGAAAGATATATGAATTTAGATATTAAAAGTAATTTTTTAGTTTTTCATTTAGAGATAACTACCAATTAACGCACTGTTACACCGCGATTATTACCTTTGTTAACAGCATCACTTTCCAGAACTACTGCTAGTCCCTTGGTCATATTCACCACTCAGTAGTGCATCTGATCAAGGGACTGGCCGAAGGTACAAGATCGCGGTTCTATTAGCAAAGGTAATAACCGCGGTGCATCAGTGTGTTAATAAGTTAATTATTTCTTTTTTAATATTGTATGTAATTCCTTGGGGGGAATTAACACATATGTACTTTCTTCCCTTTTGATGCTACTGATATGAACCCCCAAATTATGATTTTTTTAAATTTTATGGAATATCGCGATTATGAATTAGCGTGGTTTAATTGCACGGATCACTAACTTTCTCTTGATAGAAATAACTCAAGAAGACTGGCTCGTTTTTAATATTTATTCCATCCCTGAATGGGGGGTTAGTGATTATTTTTACGATGGATCCGATTTGCTGTAGTTGCATCGCTATCCGAAAAATATTTAAGTAACAGTGAAACCGGTAATGAATGCCTAGATTTCTTTCATCATCAAAGATAAATCAAAGATAAATGTTTTAAATTGTAATCCTACTTCTGTTAATTTGGTATATAAATGCGATAATACTGTATAAACTCTGGAGAGAGAATTGAATTAAAAATTATGTTGTTAATTTAAATTTAACATGTTGTCACTTTTTCAAAACGGATTCAAAATCGTTGTTTTGCTTTATTACGGGCATTTTTTATGGGTAGGAATGAAATTCCGGTTTGGCCATCTTTATGGTTGGACTTCCACATTCCTAACTTTACTGTACCCATTACTCTGTCGTGTTTCACAACTAGTTTATCTTCTAACCTCCCCTCACCTCTCTTCTAAAGCTTAGCCTTAATAGCGTTAATATATTTGTTGGGAGACCAAAATTTAGATGAAGAACGCGAACTTAAAGATTGATGAATAAAAGATTTCATTCGTATGATAATTTCAGTGATGCGGTTGGAGCAAGTGTTTAGGAGTGGAAGATTTACAATAGTCCAAACAAGAAAAGAGGATGGAAAATCGCGTAGATCATCCCATTTGGAATTATTATAAAAAACCAAATAGAAAAAGGCTAAACTTGCCTGTAAAAAGAGTTTCCATATTATATTATATGGCGGGTAATATATGTCTTCTAGCTAACTGAGCTCCCTAAGTTATAATCTCAGTTAACTAGAAGAATATAATATCTATCATGTATCTGGTAGGAGGCATTTGTTTGTTTATTGTATGATTTTAGGCGCATCCATGATTAAGGCCATATTGCGCCATATATATTGTCTTTTGGTGTGTATTGTGTGATCGATTTTCTGTTTACTGCACGAAAAACCTGAGTTTCTGGGAGAAAAAAAAAACAAGTTATCTTAGCCAGAGACCTAATTCAGCTGCGTTGTGAAAAAGACCCATAAAAATTTCTCATGTCAGCGACGGGATTCGAACTCAGATCTTTCAGCTACCAACCCAACTGGTTTGCGCGGATAGCACAGCGGTATCATCACCATCCTCTCCACATCGGGTGGAAAAGGCCCGGGTTCGAATCTTGTCGATGACGCGAGGAACTTTAATGGGCTTTTTTTCACTCCGTGGCTGAATTAGTCTGTCTCAGGTGTAGATAGAAAGGTTTCCCCCCAGAAACTGGGGATTTTCGTCCAGCAAAACAGACAAATCGACCTTAGAACACACGCAATTAACAGACATAAGACACACTGCACGGCAGATGAATTTAATTATTCGGGTGGCCTAAAAATAATAGTTTTTATACCAACCCAACTGTACTACCACTCAAGATCATAATTATACAATAGATGGACAATTTAGCAAAGGACTGGGAATCACTACTACCAGGATTGATACATTTATAAAAAGGAAATTATTATGATTAAAGAAAAATAATTTTTTCCCAAATATACTTGGTCCATTATTTTTCATTTTGTATGTTTCTTTAAGGTAAAAGTTGAGAGGGATATGTAATGATGATATTTTTTAATACTTACAAAAACACTTTTATAGAGAATTTTCTGCGAGATTATTTGGAAGTTTAGCCGGAAAGATCCAAAAATATTACCTCTAGATGCACTTCATGTATGAATCATCCTCTCCCTGAGTGGGAGAGATGTTGAATATCACTTACATCGTTCATTTTATTCAGTAAAAATGTCGCTCCATATACCTGTAAAGATGGGAACTTATCTGGAAACACATTCACAACAAGAAGCTAGGGAATTTAAAATGGCTACCTTAATTAATGGTGTCCTTAATTAATAATACAATTGATACTTATATTTAAACTATTAACAATTAATATCAAACACCAAGAGTGTTGATTATAATTTCATTGGAAGCCGTCGTGAATCGAAATGAAAATTCTTCCTGAAATTACTCTTGTTTTCCACGTCGTATATCCATAAATTTCGTTGGAATCGAAGTTGGAATCGTTCTAGGAAAGTTGGCTAAAAAGGAAGATTAATAATCTACCAGGAGAGTTAATTTCTACATAGCCAAATATTAATTTCCAAATGTTGATACAAAATTAGTTTAAAACAGTGGCTTGAATCTGCATTTCTTTGAATTATTAGATTATTATGATATATGAGTATGCAAATAGCTATGGTGACATTACTGGGAGGAGAGTTAACCATTAGTTATAACAAGTACATCAAGACTTGCTGTACCTGTTATAGCTATGATCAATACTTCAGCGCCACGTCTGTTCGTTTTATTGCATCAAAGCAACTAAGGCCATGAGGTGTCAGTGTGTATTGTATTCTCCAGGAGTTTTACATTGAATATAGCGATTAATGCACTTGCACTTGACTTTCCCAATAGAGAAACAGTTTGACAGGAATTATGCTTATATAAGCACCATTCCTGTCAAACTGTTTATCAATCAGTAATAAGATGGTATTCCAGCCTCCCATAATTGGACAGAACCGTGTAGCAATTCACCGTCTGTATTTGGCATCGGTTATAAGAAATCTGTCGCTTTTGGCGATTGCTAATCATTAGAAGTAATGGGGTTGACTAAGGGTTGGAGATCCCTACAGATTTCCCTAAAGTCTGCAGATGAAATCGTTCCTATTGACATCTTCATGGAATAAAAGACGCTTCCAGCTGGTTTGATTGGATATACAGTTCATTATCCAGCTGTGTAGTTTTGTGCATCGAGAGGTAGATGATTCGTTTTTGTTAATCCACTTAAACACCAATATTCAGAGGCAAAAATCGGTTTCTTTTTTTGATGGGCGTAGTTTTTGACATTTTTTTTTTTTTTTAACAGAAATATACATTAGCTTCCAGCATATATGGAGACACCTTACCCTTCGGAGGTAATGGTTTATTCCAGATGGTATATGACAAGTAGATTGAAATTTCGGTTAAAAATAAGACACTTGGATAGTGGGCACCATGCACGATGAGTCCACGTACTCGTGTTGCTTGCGCCACACACGAAGGCATCCATCGGCGTGTTGCACCAGGTATTTGGACTCATTCGATCAGTACACTCGTTTCCAGTCCTCCCGTGTCCAACCAGCGTGTTGTTGATACCACAGCACTCGCCGTCCATGATGATCAGCGGTGAGGAGAGGGTGTCTCTTGGCTCATATCCTGTGGAATCCCATAAATCTGAATATGCGGCGCATCGTCATTTGAGATATTGTTCCTACAATCTCCATATTGTATTGCGATGCCAGCTGTCACACAATTGGGATGGTCATAATTCATTGATCACTGAGTGTATACGCGAACGTGCCTAAAATCATAGATTTAATTTAGTTTTAATGCAGCATTGTTAGCTTTAGACAGTCCATGCACGCTTCACGTGTATTGATACATGTATAGAGAGAAAATAGACTTAAAAGTATAGAAGAAAAGAGTAATAAATATTTTACGCTTGTAATTAAATTGAACGGCTAAGTTTTAAAACTATAGAGCCTTATTAAGTGTTCTATAAAGTTATAATCTTAGTAGTTAATTGATAAGTAGATAACTATATATACTTTTTACTTCGATTAATCACAGAAAGTGAAAACAAAAATCATTTAATTTAAGAACAAAGATCTGACACGCCTGAAATGTAACGCACTGCGTGCATTAGTTAACTTGTTTTTAATTTATTATCAATACTTGTTGGAGCACAGTGTATCCGAGTTCTTAATTTTATATCAGAACTGAACACACTATACGATTACTTTAGGGCCATCGTTATGTAATATTCAAAAAGAAAACATTTGCCGTCACTGCTGGCATTATTCTTTGTATCTGTCACCAGAAGTTATTTGCACAGAAATTTAAAATGATGGATATTTCAGAATCGCATTACAAGCAAAGATCCTTGTGAAGTGTTTTGACGTCTTACTGCAACACAAAACCAGACCACCCACATATACACGAGCCGTCAAACATTACAAGTCATTCAAAAAATGCGATAAATTATTCTTCAATCTGCGCACTTGCGAAAAGAACAGTGATTATGATCACTGTTCTTTTATATATAATTACCATCAGGGGTAAAGGAAAGGGCTTTTGCCTCCGTAAAGGTCAGTACAGTGGTCTCAGACAGTTTTTAAATTCTGTACAGTGGGATCAACTGACGATGTTACCAACAGTAAATTCTAAGTGGGAAGCATTCAAGGAATTAATCGTGGATGCTACTAAAAGTTTCATACCTATTAAGAAATATTGTTCAAGGTTTAGGCCTAAATGGTTATCTAATGAACTAATGAGACTCGTAACAGAGAAGAAAAATGCATAGGATGCATATAAATTATCAAGCGACTCAGAAGCCTATGGCAGATATAAGCTAGTCTGTAATCAGGTCACAAAGGAGGTTAGGCACGCAAAGGCAGATTACGAGAAATCTTTGGCAAAAGATACTAAGAAAAACAGCAAGGATTTCTTTACTTATATAAACTCTAAAAGGAAGGGGATGATTCTGATTGGTCCACTTGATATCGATGGTTCGACTGTTGATGATCCTTCTCAGATAGCAAACAAACTGAATGAGTATTTTGCATCTACATTCACACATGAGGAGTTATTAAGGTTTCAAAATGGCACAACGTTATCAAATTGTAGCAGGATGCTTAATGATTTTGTAATAACTGAGAGCAAAGTGGAGGAGAAATTATTGAAGTTAAACATAAGAAAGGAACCTGGGGTGGATGTGATCTATCCAGTTATATTAAAGGAGGCGGTAAAGCAACTAAGCAAACCCTTAGCCATAATTATGAGAGCATCCTTGGACTCAGGGGCGGTACACACGGACTGAGACGTGCAAATGTATCCCCAATTCACAAAGGGGGATCGAAGGGTGACACGAGTAATTACAGACCAGTTAGTTTAACTTCTGTTCCGGGTAAAATAATGGAGTCACTGGTTAAAGATGCATTGCAGGATCATCTAGACAAGACTGCAGCAATAATTCAGACACAGCATGGGTTTGTTAAGGGAAAGTCTTGTCTGACAAATTTGATAGGATATTATGATGCTGTTACAAAGGAACTGGATGCAAAAAATAATTTTGATATCATATATTTGGATTTCAGGAAAGCTTTTGACACTGTTGCGCATGGAAGACTATTGTACAAATTGGAGCAGAATGGTATTAAGGGTAAGTTTGCTACAATGGATAAAAGGATGGTTAAGTGGGAGAAGACAGAGGGTGGTAATCAATGGGTGCTGCTCTTCGTGGACTAATGTTATTAGTGGAGTCCCACAGGGTTCGGTGTTGGGTCCTCTGTTGTTTTCTATATTTATCAATGATATTGATGAAGGTATATCAGGCTTAGTGTCGAAGTTTGCAGATGATACAAAGGTTGGCAGGGTTGTTAATGACAGTAATGGCAGTGTGCTACTGCAACAGGATCTAGATAATTTGGGCAGATGGGCTAAGAAGTGGCACCTGAAGTGCAACAGGATCTAGGTAATTTGGGCAGATGGGTTTAACCTTGATAGTTTAACCTTTAACCTAGATAGTTTAACCTTGACAAATGCAAAGTACTGCATATGGGTAAAAGTAACCGCAGAGAAACGTACCAACTGTGTGGTACTACACTTAACGTGGTAGAAAATGAAAAAGACCTGGGAGTAATTATGCAGTCAGATATGAAGTTTTCTGAGCAATGCAGACAGGCTGCCAGGCCAGGTCATGGGGTTTTGTCAATGATATATAGGAATTTTGCTAGCAGGGAGAAGGAGGTGATTGTCCCTCTGTATAAGGCAATGGTCAGGCCACGCCTTGAGTACTGCGTTCAGGTCTGGAGGCCTCATTTTAGGAAGGATGTAGTTTTGCTTGAGCTTGTACAGAGAAGGGCAACAAGATTGGTGAGGGGAATGAAGGGATCTTCTTACCAAGAGAGGCTTAAGTTTTGCAAATTGCAGTGGCTGGAGACTAGGTATCTGCGCGGTGATCTGATTGAGGTGTATAAGCCCTTGAATGGGTTGAGCACGCTGAATTCTGATGGGATCCTTCCACTTGTTCAGATTACGAACCTAAGGGGGCATAAATTCAAATTAAGAAAGGACAGATGTAGAATAGATGTGCGGAAATTTGCCTTTAGCCAGCGGGTGATTAATTGTTGGAACAAAATTCCATCTGTCGTTGTGGAAGCTGATAGGTTGAATAAATTTAAGGAGGAACTGGACAGGCATTTGAAGGGAATGGTGTGATGATTTTTTTTTTTTTTTTTTTTTTTGGCTGATGCTGCATAAGCTCATACACTTGCTTTCTTGCATCACATGCCACTTCTACTACTACTGTCTTCCCACACTGGGTGGAAAAAAGCTTGGGTTCGAATTATGTTTTTTTTTCTTCTGCTTCTTCTTCTTTCGGAAACAGATTTTTTTGGATGTAATCCTTCCCCCTGAGACCGAATAACTCAGCCACTTTGTAATAAAAGCCCATAAAAATTTCTTGTGTCATTGACAGAATTTGAACTGGGGGTTACCCGGTGGGGGGGGGAAGGTGATTGTATGGGATGTTGCAGAAATAAGATAAAAAAACTGTAAGTGATTAATTTTAAAAAAATTGCGCTCATACCAAGGAATAAGTAGAAAAATAGTAAAAAAAGACATTATATGTTAGGGAGTGTACATCGCGCACCGAACATTTTGAATTGAATGAGTGATGTAAATAGATCGACATTGTACTGTATTTGTTTATAATTCTACATTCCCCAGCCTTGACTTACGTTTAAAAAAATTGACCGACAAAATAGAATAAAGAAATTATATGCTGACATGAACTATTCTACCAAATGCCCTAGAACACTTGTAGTTATGAACAAAACATGTATTTATTAAAAAAAAAATGAATGTAGCCTCAGGGAACACGGAACATATCCTACTAATTTCTAGTAGAAATCTGGTGGTATTGTGCTCCACTCTTCCTTTAAAGCATTCGTCAGCCTCACTAAAAGCTTATGCTCTTGAACTGGTCCCAATTTTGTATTACAGTTCATCCCAAATATGTTCATTTGGGTTGAGATCGGTACTATGCGCTAATTGCCACAGTGTTCCCATGTTCCATTTAAACCACACGCTCATAATCTTTGTGACATGGAGTGTTATCGTGTTGGAAGTTAAGGACCATTTATATAACATTTGCCACAATATATTGTCCAGAACATCAGTGTAGGGCTCAGAATTCATGGTATCATATAATGTGACCAGTGGACCTAGTCCATACTACGAGAAAAACGCACCCAGATGTTCCCAACTTTACAGATGGGACAACAAACTCAGGTAAGTGTTCTAGTCCAAGCATCCTCCTTATCCAATCGCGTTCATAAAGCTGTAAGAGCTTGTAGCGCGACTTGTCGTTCCGTGGGATCTTCTTTTCATTGATCGACAGTCTAGGGTGTGCCTTATATCATGTCAATCAATGGTGTGCATTTTGTTTTTGTTATCAAAGGCCTGTAAGCTAACACTCTTCCTTGAAAATTCATGGTATGCTTCGTTGACAATTCAGGGTATGCTTCCTTGAAATTCAGGGTAAGCCTATCAGCACCTAACCGGCTTGCTTGTAGCTGCTCGCAGCTCCAAACTCATATTCTTTGGGGTCTGATGTTCAGATGAGATAACCAGCCATCTGAAGGCGTGTTGGATTCAATCAGCCGTTATTTAAAGCTTGATTGGCTGCCTTTTTGATGCATTGTCACCTCTGGATTTCCGTTTTTCAGCACCTTACTAACTGTCGACTTGAGAATGTTTAATTCCTAAGAAATAGTGCGAACAGGTTTTGAAATGAATTCTGGGCTAACCACTGATCTGAAACAAGGATTGCTCTGGTTTTACTGAAGAAAAAATTCCGATATTTCGGAAGAAAAGCCATGCAACCCTTGTCCGAGACCAACTAATTCAGCCACGTCTTGAAAATGGCCCACAAAAATTCCTAATCTCATTGATGAGTTTCGAATAACGCCTTTTCCACTCATTGTAGACAGAATGATGATTATATCCTCGCCAATCAGGTTTTAGGCTAAGTATTTTGCATATTTTGGTCAAAATTTCCTGCAGTCATAGGGTATTTCTAACCTTTATAAGGGTAGTATGTGCGTATTGCTATAAATTGTCTTTCTCTCATTTGTGAACAAAAAATAATTAAACTGACTATTTTATAACTAAATTCGATCTTTCTTCGATTAATGTTCAGCTTCCAGCAGCTCCACCTATCATCCAATTACATTTACGTATATCCGTATTATCTGTGATTCATAAGACCCATGCACAACGTCCTCTTCTTAACTTCACCGCTAGAGCGGACGAATTTAAAAGATTATCATGAAAATAAAATATTCCTTATCGCCGATCAGTACAGGACTTCAGCAAAGATTCACTCGTCAACTCATCTGTTGGGGTAACCGACCCGAACTTTCCACCGCACTGTAAGTTATCTGTTTTTTCCGACACGCACACACACACAGTTTCGAAGTGTGTCTCTAATTCCCATACCTGAGACAGAGACTTAAAAAAAAAAAAAAAACAGAAAAACCCGAACGACATTTTGCTAACTCCAACTGAGTAAAGCGTGGTCAACCAATCTCAGGTGTGCCGAGGTTACTCGTAGCCGAAGCTCGGATGAGTCGAACTAATTTGTTTTTCTCTCAACTATTACAGCCACCCCATCTTTTCAATAAACTGGGGTTGCTTGCGTTGTATGTGTGTGTGTGTGCACAGCGCTAGCTAGATGGAAAAGGAAAGGAAGACCATGTTGGAATCCTGACATAATCAAGAGTTTCATACGCATTCTGCGGCCAGAGCGAGAGGCAATCTTGGTCGCAGGCCGTAATTGGATTCGCCGTGATCCGTTCGTTATTCTCAGGAACTAATCAAGCTCTCGTTTGATTCTGAATCCTCCGAAAACTCTGGCTAATTGGTTTTGCTCTGGTGCATAGTAAACGTTCGCTTCCTTCGCTTTGTTGTAATGTTAGCTTAATTTCGATCAAGAGAACTTAAGGCCGTTTGGCGGCCTCTTTAATTGATTGAGATTCGGACGGCGAGAGAGAGAGAGAAAGAGAGAGAGAGCGAGCGAGGACTGGGAAAATACGCGCGGAACATTAAGCAAATGAAATGAGGACAGGCTAAAAGGAAAATTGGTATCAATACAATTAGTGGTAGAGAAGATTAGACCACGCCCTCTGTGTTATTGTTTGCTGAGGTAATGATTTATCGTTATATTCCTGCCATTCTGCACCAGCTCCATTATCACTTTAGGGTCTGCCTGCGCGCGCTCCGTCTCTCTCTCTCTTAACTCATTGCCTAAATTAACCCGATCTTTCATTTACCTCTTCCGTGAGCTGTGCTACTCGTTAGACGGTTTTTATTAATATTGAACTGGCGCAACAGGATACGGCATCAATCAAGTCCGCACTGCGTGAATTAGTGCTAAACCGTACGGCCCTGCACGCTTTCGGCTGTATCCTTTTCTTTCATTTGCCAGCTACCTCCTTCTCCCTCCCCCTTTCCTATCCCTTTTTCAGCCGCCTCTTTCGTTTTCCCCCTTGAAAAGCCTGCATACCTTTTTCGTTGGTAGAAATGCAATCTTAGCCACGCGTGTAGAAATGTCAGCATTTGGTTTTGTGATGCTCGTATTTACATTCGTAGATTGTTTTTCCTCTGTTTGGAGTTCCCAACCTCTTGCTGATGTTCTGAGTGGAACTCCCAACAATATTTTGGTATTTTTATCGTCTTTTGTTTGGTAATTCAGCATCTTTCTATTAAATGACAAGCGTCTTCATATATATGCTTGTCATTTAATCGTGATGGAGCGTTATAATGAGTTTTCGTTATATCCATTAACAAGAACTTGTAGCAAAAAGGCCCAAATATAGAAAAGATTTCTTCAAAAGCCAGACTTCGTCATGGAGAGAATAATTCTGGAGGAAGCCTCTACTTTGTGTAACATCTCTTTATGGACATGTTTGTATTTAGACGGATCGCGAAATGTGTTCTAAAGTCTATTTGCCTGTTTTGTTGGATTATTGGTTGTTTGAGATTGTCGCAAAGGCACAACTAATTATGAGGCGTTAGCCCTATGTCTGTCAACTACTGTGTTCTAAAGTTTGTTTTTAATTTTCCAGAACTATAAATCTTACGTCCCTTTCGAGGTAAAAACTCAGCCCTGTGCCCTCGTGAGTAGCACAGCTGATATAATCACCGTTCTCCCCACACCGGGTGGAAAAGACCTCAGTTAAAATTATATCGATGATGTCAGGAATTTTTTTGAGACTTTTCTCAACGTGGATTGAGTTAGTCTGTCTCAGGCGAGGGTAGCACGGTTTTTTCTTCCTGAAACTCTGGATTTTCTTCCAGTAAACAGGCAAATCGACCACCTAACATATGCAGTTTAACAGACATGATGCATACGGCAAAATATGGTCTAAGTCGCTGATGCGCCTAAAACCCTACTACCATACCTACCCATTCAGCCCTCTTTGAGAAGGCTTCAATGAGTTCCTGGTGTAAATGATCAGATTCCAACCCGGACTCTTCCAAACAAGTAGTCTTTCCATACTGGTTATTGAGTTTGCCACCGAGATCAGTAACAACTTAATTAACCAATTTTATAGGCCCACATGAATGCAGTGACAATCCCCCCTTTAAAGGGAAAGAAAGGAGAAAGAACCCAATCCGATACAGCTAATACAGTACTATCTTATAGGCCTTTTTCACATGATGTCGAAGGAAGCAGCGATGCTATCCGCTGCGCTGTCTGAAAGGAACCAATAAAGAGTTTATAAAAACTAAATTTCACAAGAGACTGATTTGCTAATTAAAAAATGCGTAAATTAAGCGTAAACTAATTAAGTAAATTAATTAATTTACGAAATAATGTAAAAACTAATGAAAAATGGTTTATCCTGTTGATAGGTGTGCCGTGATTATCGACATGAAGTTAATTAAAACAATATGGATGATCATTTTAAATGAGATGCCGATAACTTCGAATAAAACAGTGCTAGAGACTAAATTTACAAGTAACATTCTCTTATGCATGGTGTTACCATCTGTGGACAATCTATAAAACTACTACTGCGCACGCGCAGGTCAAAAGGTAAATGAATATAGCGTTCAGCATAAAGTCGCGGGTGTTCGTGGTGGAACATCACCTCTAAACAGAGTTGCTTCATTTGATTGATGTTGATTTTTGTTGGCATTTTCGATGTCATAAAGTAGTTGTTATCATGGTTTGATGATAAAAGGTCGTGCTCAGTTATGTTGTAATCATGATGGCAGTAATTTTCGCCATTTTTGTGATAAATTAATTAACGTCAGAGAATAAAGAACGTTACTTGTAAATTCAGTCTCTCTAGGACTCTTTTATTCGAAGTCATTCGAATTTTCATGGATCCTCATTTAAAACTATCACCCTCACCCTGTGTTATATTAAACCGCTGTTTTGAAGCTGTAATGAAATTCGCCATCTTTATTTACTCCCAAGATAAGTGATATACTGTAACTTATTTGTAAAATGGGATATTTTGATAATTAAAATTTATTCCTACCGTTCTGAATCTTGAGCATGCAGACACGCGTTGATTCCTAAAGATGATTAATCTTTGGATTCTTCCTTTCTAGAAATGATGTTTAAATATGGTCTTTTCACTCAAGATGTTTCTTTGGCGACTTTTACTTTTGCTGTAAATTTTAACATCTTAATATTGTGCAGTTTAGGATCCATAAATAACCATGTTGAACCACAGGTCGTTTTGATATTATTTGCAAGGCCTTTTTTGAGTAAAGAAAGTGCAGTGATCATCAATCTTTTAGGTCATATTGGAGATATCTTTAATATTACCAAGATCGCAGGCCACAGCCAAATACTGAAGAGAGAAAGATTAAATTTCATGCAGGATTTATTAATAACATGAGCTTTATATTTATGACGTCATTATTTATCTCAATATAGCTGAAACACTATAAATATAAATTTTTAACATTTTAATTCAACTGAAAGCCAATATGTATAGGGACTATGCCAGAAAACGTTTCGTATCTTGTCTAAGTTTGATTTTCATGTAACTTGAGGTGACTGTAACAATTGATATGTGACCCTTATTAAGACATCAACGGAGGGTTCCCTAACTTGTGTGAATAACATGCTTTTGGCGGATATAAATAGCATAAATAAACCCTCGAGATTGATAGACAAAGAGAAGGAAGTCTGGTGGAATAAAATCTAAAATGAATAGTAGTATATTACTGTACAAGTTCGAAATCCTATAAATCCTTGGATTTACTAATTCACTTTGGTAAAAGCCTGAAATATCAAAACAAATATTCCACAATGGTTCATTCACTTTTCCGATTTTAAAACAATGGCGTAGGGGATTATATATCTCGTATCCTCGCAAAATTTGTTGGGTAACATATTCACTATATTCGGAACGTCAAATATACAGTATTTCAATCATAATGGAAAAGAATTGGCATTCATTGGATAAGAGGGGTAAAAAGTGAAATGTGTTTGATATTTTGAGCTTAATATACATCACTAGCGAGGAGTCATTCTAGAAAAGAACGGGTCCCTGCAGAGTTTAACTAGCCGTGGGGGTTTTTAGGGGGGTAATCCCCCCTCATGACCGCTTTTTGGAGACTTAAAAACGATAAATAAAGCGACACCTACAAACACACCGAATTTTTCTTAACGTGCTGGAATGCACTCATCTAGGAATTCTCAGAATGTACAGACCCCTCTGCCCTCAGCGTGATTTAGTGGGAGTTAACGTGGGAGGAATCGAAATATTATTCGTAAAAGCCGCACAAGGGTGGTGAAAGCGCATTTACTCGAACAGGTGGTCTTGACTTTTTGTTCACGTTCAGATTGCGACCGCTACAGATTGACCTTCCCACCAGATGGATGACCTTATTTTACCTGCAAAATGGCCGAAGAGGCTTTGACAGTCTCTGAACCGGTTTCACGTTCTAGAACTCAAATGGATTAGTTTGCAAAACTCTATTATTATTATAAAGGCAAGCCGGTCACTTAAAAACCAAGTATGATTACGTTCTCACCAAAAAGGAAGGGGGTCTGGAGGAAGAAAAAAATAAGCCCTCAGCGAAGAAAGCAATTTTCTTAATGTTTACCAGCAGTGTGTGGGGGGGCACAAGAAATTGGGGTAGAGTGTTTTTATTACTGCCCTAGGATGGTGATTTTAATCAGTCTCGTTGCCAGCGCTCACTTCGCCACTTCTGCAGCTTTTACGAGAAAGTGCTGCGTGGCAATCCCATTCCCTCAACTTACTGTGTAATTGGCAAGGCTTTCGCAGCTCCAGGGTGGCACGTGCAGCGTTCATTTGGCGCACCGGACAAAGGTGTAACTAAGTAATTAAAGGAAGAGCGAGGATAGAATCAGTTTCGTCACTTTTTTTTTCTATTGATCCCGCCAACTGCATCCCTCCTCCTTCCCGGTGTTTCCCATCTCGTCCCATTTAAATTTTTTATTTTTTTTTTTATTTTAGTAATCGAACCACGTGAGCGTTCCGATTAAAATTTTAAAAGTGGAGCGATTAGGAGGAAATTTTCACTGATGGGTCGCTCATTCGTAGCTTGTCGGCTTACTTGGAAGCGTTAGAGGCGACCTCTAGTGACCTAATGGTTCAATTTGAAATTAATATTTAATTGGAGAAAATCTCGGTAGGAATTGTATATATACTGTATAAAAAAAAGTTGGGAAATTTCTACTTACTGATCACAGTTGGAACTGTTTTCAATTGCTTCCACCAATACAGATTCGAATTGAGTTTCTTATTAAAGTTTTAAAAATTTTCAAATTTGAGTGCAGTTTTTTCACCAAAAGAAATCATTTGAAAATGCACTATAGGCGGTATACGTATGTTGAACGAATTGTCCATCCCAGAGAATTCACTTTTGGCTCAGTAACCTTTGGACACCCAAAATCTTACTGTAATATTGATTATGGTTTACGATTACTTGGCTGCTTATCAGAAAACCACTTTTCTAATAAAGTTTGAAATCGATCAGTTACAACTCTCAATCAATTAGATCATGCCTGATTAATAAAAATTACCACCACCCCCAGAAGTCTTCAGGATGTTTAAGGATCCTAATTATCTGATAAGCCCTTGCTTTGTGATATCAAACATGTTTTTTGAGATTAATAATGGTTTCTGAAGTGCAACTCTTCTATAGCCCAAGCACTGTTTTCGTTCGTTCTTAGCAGAGCAGCGATAGAATGAATGGACCAGCAAGGAGTGTTCCTGTAGTCCATCTGGACTGCATGGACTCTTTCTCCAGGTACTGATATCGAGAGTAAATGGATATATACTCTGGAGACTAAAAAAATTGTCATATTTAGGTTATTACCCGAGAACAGCTTCATCCACCCATATGTGTCCATAAATCGCGTGTGTTCTCTGTTTGGTTTGCCTGTTTTGCTGAACGAAAGACTTGAATTTCCGGGAGAAAACCCCTGTTTCCCTCGCCTGAGACGGACTAACCCAGTCACAGAGTGAGAAAAGCCCATAAAAGTTCCTCACGTCATTCGGAGGATTCCAACCTCGGTTTTTCCCATCAAGTGTGGGGAAGACGGTGATTATAACCCCTGTACTACCGCGAGGGCTATACTCTGGTGACTTATCGGTTTATTAGTCATAACATCCGTATTTCAAAATTCTTGATTATATTTTTCACTGACTTAATGATTATACTCCAGTGGCTGATTGAATATTTTAGTTATTCTACTATGGCTGGCCCAGAGTCAAGACACTCTTCGGAAATGAGAGCTGTAGAAAGAATTAGTCTTACCCAATACAAATTATATTATTTGCATACGTTGTTTTAACCTTATATGCAGAAGAAACAGACACATTCTGCAATTGAATGTGAGAATATCTGAATTGCAATCGACAATTTGCGGTTATGCTCTTTGCTACCAAATGTTTCTTTTTTAGATGGCTGTGCTCATATCCATAATGCGAATTATTGGTTCCACCTTAATCCTGCCGGAAAAGCGCCAGTCGAACAACCCAACCCTAATACTAAGAAAGCGTCTGATTTGCTTGGTGACTTGTTGAGTTACCATAATACAACTGTAGTTCATGTCTCGATGATTTTCCACGGAATACCTTTACCAAAATATGCGTTCAACGAGATGGCATTATTCTCTCTCTCTCTCTCTCTCTCTCTCTCTCCCCCCCCCCCCCTTTCTCGCTCTCTCTTATCCATGGATTTGATCAGATGGAGTTGTGTGTTAATATAATTCGACACCTGAATTCGCTTGCCCGGTTTACTTATATACCGAGCAGTGTTCTTTCCTATAATCACCTATGGAGCCGGTGCTGGTTTCCGCGTACGGCCATAGTCAGAAAAGGAACAAATTAGAAACAATACAAAGAACAATACTTCTCCCTATAATCAGGGCATGCTGCACTGTGAACACACTGGCACTGCTGCTGCTGACTGCCGCTCTCCCACTGTACTTGGAAACTGCCAAAATAGGCTAATATTATAGACTCAGGAAGGGCATACCCACAGAAATTCTGGGGGATAGCCCTATACACAGCCAATAACATCAAGGCTGAGAGGAAAAAAGTTGCCACAAAACTCCATGAGTTAAGACAAAATAATTGGGAGTAGGAAACCAGAGGTGCTGTTACCAAACGATTTCTGCCACAGGTAGCAATGGTCAACCCAAAGCCACCAAAGTGGTTCGCTCCAGGACTTTATACAACATATATCCTGAGATGTCACGGCTCACTTAACGCAAAACTTACTTCCTTAGGGCTGACTGATGACCCATACTGTACCTGTGGTGTAAGTTAGGGCTGGGCACACATTCTATGTGAATGTACAATATATGATATTCAAAGAAAACAGCTAATAGCAGAAATTGTCCCCCTCCCAAGGGAATAAGAACATCAGTTCATTATGGAAGAAAATGCATACAAAGCTCTCGCAAAATTCGCTCAAAGAGTATTTGAAATCAGACGGAATTTACAAATTCAAGCCCTACAGCCTTACCCACGGCCAAGCAACAATCAGTAGCCAAGAGTGCCCCTGTCTCCCACCCACGCCCAGAGGATGACATTGTCGAATCCAGATACCTGGATTTGACAATTACCAGATTGATGACAGAGTCTCCCCCCCGATCACCCTGCCTTGGTGAGGGGCTTGGGATTGCCCACATCAACTTAACAACATTAAAAAGGGGAGGGAGATGTATAGATAGTGAGGGATGCACCTCAGCTGAAAAACATTGTTAAGTTTGGGTAGCTGGGAGTGCAATGCAGAAAAAAAGAATAGGATGAATGAAATGAATGAATGAGAGCAGAAGAATTGTATGAATGAACTGGGTACTGCATTAATGGTATAGGGTGTGATAGTAATTGTGGTAAAAAAGGAATGGATGTGAATTATGGTGAATGAGAGTGACCCAGTATGGAAAGAAAAGAGTGACCGAGTGTTATGGTAAATGGGAGTGAGTGAAGAAATGAATGCAATTGGGTGAAGGAAAACAGTTATTATACACTTATTTTAGTATATATACTCCAGTAATAAGTCATAAGGAATTGAATAGGTGATATAAATGGCTGAATGAATGAGTGGAAGTATGGGTGAGAGTGCGAAAGAACACATTATGTTAATAGCATAATTTACATGTCTAATCTTAACTAATTATTAATCTTAATGTTAGTCCATTTTATGCATATTATTACATTAAATTACCCTATACATCAGTGCATTCCCTGGTGTGTGAAAAAAGATGGCTGTATGAAAAAAATCATATAAATTCAAAAAAAAAATAATAATAAAAATTCAAACAAAATGTAAGAAAAAATCATAAAATTAGAATGAAAGCAGAGTGAATGAATGGTATGAGTGCAACAAATGGCATGTCTCTCCGACCTCCCCCCTCTCGGGATAGACTGATGGGTATGTGGACCATTATGACCTCATGCCCATCCTAGCAGACACCATGCCGTGGCTACTTAGCTGGCGTGGTGTGGGATGCTGACGTCAGCATCCCACACCAGTGGAGTGACCCTTCGCCTGCTGGGTCACTCCACTGTCAACTTTCAACTCCCACCCCGAACGAGGATGAGCATCCTCACCTGGGGGGTGCCCTTTCAACCAGGTGTGCGCCTCCACTATTCCCCCTTCTATTCTTCTACCACTTTAACCCCCCACTTCCTATCTCCCCACTATTCCTACCTAATTTTTTACTTTTTTGTTTACTGGGCTCTTCCTGCCTTGGTTACAGGCGGATTCGCCCTGCCAGTGCTTCAAACTCCCTACTGCCCGGCCCGCCTCCTCGTTGCGCTGGACGGTAAATTAGAGGTTTCTGTGGGAAAACATGTGCTGTGTTGGTATCCTAATCCATTTATTTTGCACCAGATAAAATATTTTAACAATAAAATAAATTTAACTTGCTTAATCAGCTTTAAATACAAAATTAGGTAATTTTTTATATAAATTTCAATTTATTTATTTTCCACAAACTGCTTATATCGCGAGGTACGATAGGAAAAAAAAATCGAAATCTTCCAAAATGCGAATTAATATAGCAGTAATGAAATAATACGTAACAGTCTCCTAATTAGCGAACACCACCCCTTTCGGTCGTCCCACCTTTCTTTAAATTCGACATATGCGTTCTGCGCATGCGCCAGTCCTCCCAGCAGGTTCATTACGGTCCACTTCTGTAAGCATTTTATAGAACAATCAAGCGATCCTCTTAGTAAGCGAATTTAAAAGAGGAGGAGGTTTTAAAAGCACGCTCCGGTTTTGCGTTTGACAAGTTATGTTATTTAGTAGACAATCCACTTTGGATGCCATCACAGCACCCCTCCCCACCCATCTTCACCGCCCCCCACCCATCCACTGAGTTTGTTCGCTTGAGGAAGCAAAGTGAGTTTATCCTTAGAAAATTACCGCCTATTGTTGTCAGATTTAGCAGCTCCGTGTCAACCCTGTTTTCAGGGAACTTCACACTAAATCAGGTTAATGTCTCACCACAGACAGCGAACGCATCATTCCTGCCCTTATTGAAGAAAGAATACGCAAGCGTGTAAAAAAATTAGCTTCACTAATGCGTGTCATGCGCCTGTAATGGACTTTGAAAAAAAGTAAAGAAAGAGTTTCTGGCTAGCGGAAATTGTAGTGATACTTGTGGGCTTCCTCTTCCTCTGCTGATGCATCTTGGGTTTCATAAAGATTAGCCACATTCCTGCTCGTATATTGAAAGTGATGGATTATAAATGGATGCTGCTTGGATGTATGAGGCGCTGTAGAAAGCATTTCCATGTCTTTATTTTTATAATTCAATTTGTTTTAATGCCCCAAGGAAGCAACTAAATCGTTATGTGCTCTGCTTGTAGATCGAACGTGTTATTTTGCTCTGTTCCAATACCGGAAGCTACAGATAATTGCTCAGTGTGTTGAAGCGCGAGCCTTTGTCTCTGCTTAAAACTGCATGCTGGATGAAATACTCTTTCTCTCTCTCATCGCATATTCCAGCAGTTATAAATCGCAGAGATAAACATAATTGTCACAATCAAAGATGCTGACAAAAATTAATTCCACAGCACTAAATCTGCACATTCTCTTAAGATGGGTTGATTATTATGACGTCTTGAAACTAGTCCGTAGTCTTCTTGAACCGAGTTCATACTCTTCGTGAGCAGTGTATTACGAAGGGAGAGTGAGACGTATTTATTTTCTAAAGAAACAATATCTAGACGATGGACAGTGTTTGGTGCTGAGACATGAATTGGGATGCTCTAGTATCACAGAATGAATGAAGAAGATAAAACTCAAGAATCTTTCTTCCTCATTTTCTCTCTCTCTCTCGATCTTTTTTTCTCCCTTCATTACCAGCTTTCCTTTCCCCTTTCACCCCTCATTCTCCTCTCTCTCTCTCTCTCGATCTTTTTTCTCCCCTCATTCCCCCGCTTTCCTTCACCCTCATTCTTCTCTCTCTCTCTCTCTCTCTCTTCATCCTCTGTTTCTTCCATCTCTCCTTCCCACCTATCTTTCTTCCCTCTTTTCCCCTACCTCTCTTTCCCTCATTTTGTTTTGTATATTTTTCATTCCCCTTCCACTCTGTCTCTTTCTCTCATTTTGCCTCATCCATCTGTCTCTTCCCCTCATTCCTCCCCTCTCTCTTTCTCATATCTCTCTCTCTCTCCCTCTCTCTCCCTCCCGTCTCTTTTTTTTGTCTTTCTTTCCCGCATTTCTCTCTCTTTTCTCATTCTCTGTCTTTCTCTCTTTTTTTCAGTCAGTCTTTCCCCAATTTTTCTCTCTTCCTCATTCTCTCCTCCTCTGTCTTTCCCTCTCTCTTTATTTCTCTCTCTCTCTCTCTTTATTTCTCTCCCTCTTTCTCTTTTTCTGTCTGTCTTTCCTTCTATTCCTTTTTATTTCTCTCTTCCTCTCTTTTCTCATTCTCTGTGTTTCCCTCATTTTTCATTCCCCTTTCACTCTCTCTTTCTCTCATTTTCAATCACCCATCTGTCGCTTCCCCTCATTCCCCCCTCCTCTCTCTCTCTTCCTCATTCTCCCTTCTCTTTTTTTTTTTTTTTTTGTCTGTCTCTGTCACATTTTCTCCCTTTCCCTCATTTCTCTCTCTCTCTTTCTCTCTCTCTCTCTCTTTCTCCCTTCTCATTGTTTTTCATTTTTCTCTCTGTTTTTCTGTTTTTTTTCTCTTTCTATTTTTATCTTTCTGTCTGTCTCTCCCGCTGTTTCTTTCTATTTCTTTCTTTCTTTTTTCATTCTCTGTCTTTCCTTCATTTTTCTTTCTTCCTCATTCTCTCCCTTGTGTCTCTCCTTTTTTTTTTTATTTCTCTCTTCCTGTCTGTGTTTCCCACGTTTTATTTTTATTGCTCTACCCACTTTCTGTCTGTCTCTCTTTTCCCTCATCTCTCTCTCTCTCTCTGTATATCTTCATTTTCAAAAAGTGCACACAGTTGCATTGGTTTTGAAAGCGAAAATTCACGTTGAACTTATAAGTGAGAGTTGAACATAAAACCAACTGTTATATAAGTTATTCTATTACACTTAAAGATAAAAGGGGTCATAATCAACCCACAGAGGTTTCAGCAAGCACCCTCATTCATTTATAGTATGTATTTACTCGAGAAAAAACGATGTGATCTGAAATCTCATTTGTGGATCATTGTGGGATTTCAAAACCCTGAGATGGTGTCGTTTTATGAAGGATAGTGGGGGATTGTCAGAAAGGGATGATGTATTGCAATCATCAGTAAAGTATAAAAAAAAAAAAAATCTCGGTTGGTGCAGCTTGTCAACGTTTGATGGATGGAAGCAAATGCATTTAAAGATGTCTCGACATCGCTGCTAATCACCTTACCTCTGAAGAAATTTCAAGATTTCCTCCCTTTTTTTTCTACCATTTTTTTTTTTTTTTTTCACCTGTACCCAAACTGCTGTCGCTTGCATTGGTGACCACAAATGAGATACACACTGTGCTGTCGGCAGCCAATTGAGTGATCATGATTGCTCCCTCAATGACGCTAATTTGCCTCAGTTGCGCAATCCAGTAGTCGTAGTGTGTGTAGCCCCTGGGGGCATCGTATCCGAAAGCTGAATGTAATCAGAAACGGGAGGAATAAAACCCAGTTTGTTACAAATTAAGACGTATTCAACACACAAGTAGCGACTTAATGTGCTTGACGAAGTTAGCAGAGAGTGGCACGAGGCACGCACATTGCCCCAAGTCACGAACGAAACGTGCTTACGAGTCCCACCGTCAAACTTGTAGTGTTGGTTGGTGACAAAAGCGAGAGAAGTTATGGCATGTCTTCAATGTAAACGTAAGGATCCGCAGAAATGAAACAACCAGATTAATAACAAGATATATATTCACCTCTTCCCTCAATCGACCCCTCAAAACTTTGCAGATTTCATTTCGTCGGGGTAATTTTTACCTCTTGTACGGCTTTCATATTGATTAGTTTCCGTTTTCTTTTTTCTTTTTTTTTTTTTTTTTTTTACTCATCATGTCAACCCACTGAAGTGCTTTTTAAAAGACGAATTCTGCTATTCGTCTCAATGTCCAAAACCCGACTTATTCAACAGCTGTTTTGCCTATTTTTGTAGCTTCCATTTGTGGCTTATGCCAACTCTAAGTGCAACTGAATGGTCTCCATAGTGATTTGCCAGAAGTAAGTGTATTGTCAAGATTTTCTGTACTTTGGAGATTGCATCATATCAACCAATAGACTGGTGTGCCATAGATGTTTTTTTTACAGACATTCCATTTCTCCATTTTCACTTTTATTAGTTACATGGAGTTTTTATAAATAATATCGAATGTGTTTACTAGATTAGCTAACTGCTTTTTCTGAGAATAGCCGATAGGGATCTTAAAATCATAAAGCTGCAGTTATAGAACAACGAGAATGACTTATGTGGATTTTTTTACGTTTATTTGGGAGGGCTGCTTGTAGAGACATGTTTCATCATGAATTCAGAGTATGTATTCTCACACAAATATTCTGGGTGCAAATAAGTTTAATGAAGTCAAAGATTTCAGGTCTTGAACCAAGTGAGTCGGTTCTTCGCCATGACAATGGGCCAGCTCACAATGCTCTTTTTGTGGGATTTTTTTTTTTTTCTTAAGAAACGAATTTACTTTATTTACTATATTTACTCTTGTGTGACGTCTTTATCTTTCGTAAAACACGTTTTTAAACGTTGATATTTTAGAGAATGTGATGGGTGCCTCAGAACAGTGTTTCGATTTAAGAGTTTCAGAAATGTTATCAACATCAAACACATTCATTACTGTGTATTAATAAGGCTATAAAATTTGCCCATTACTTCATCATCAGACCTCGCATATGAAAACGTGGTTTGGTAACTTAATATTTTCTGAGTGCCCATTCTCTTTCATGAGCTTTAATTGGTAATTCCTTAACAAGTTTAAGTGCAAGCAGCATTCTTAAAAGTTGATATTCTACACTAGAAAGATCACTTGCCGAGAAAGCATCAGTTTGCTACTGGGACACCCCACGTTGTCCTAGCAGCCGACGAACATTAAAATCTCTTATGTACCCTTAAAGTGGGGTGCCACCTTTCGAAGGGTCGTACACACGGCAGTAGACTGAGCAGCTGATGTCGGCAACAAGCATATTCCCCCATATCTCTCCCTTCTCCCCCTTTCTGTGCCCTTTTAACTCCAGTTAATGCAGTCCTGCGAAGCTATTTACTCGTCGGTTTTGTTGGGCGAGAGGCGACAGGAGGCTGCCTTTTGAAGAAGATGCAAGACTGCGTTGCTTTATGAAATCCAACCTGACAGTGAGCTCTTCCATCTTAGGGGTCAACTGCAAGAGGTACTTAGCGACTGGGCGAGATGGACCTTCAGAATAAACCCGGTGTATTCGGCCTGTGCGTCCATTAAGGATTACTCAGTGTCCAAAGCGCACGCTAGCACCCCCCCTCTCCGCCACAAGACTGTACCAACCCATTTGTGTCTGGGACCCCCCCACTGCATCTATTCCCCCTTCCTCGAACCTCCCAACACAACTAAGAGCTGCTCTCAGGAATAGACACCATTATCGGGCTGAAAGCGTAGCCATACTTCCCATCTGGTTGGTGTATAGCTGTAAAAGCTATTATCTGCTATTATAGACGTTTGCGGCAGCACAAGATAGGATTTCTCGGTTGGTAAGAGCAGCAAAGAGGTTTATGTCGACCGCGGAGAGCGCGTCCGTAAAACACGGTGATGGGCTTCGGGCGGGCGTGATCTTGTTAGGCACTTAGGCGGCTGCCTTGGACGACGGGCAAGAGTAAAATGACCCTCCGCTTTTCGCCCTATAACCTTTCGTTTTCGGAACAGATAGCGACAAAAGGTTAGCGGATTAAGAGACTCTTGTGTCTGATTTTTGCTAAATGAGTCATCGGGCCTTGCTACTTTGCTGCCAGGTGTCGCTAGAGCTTTTTGTACCGTGACCTACAACTGTAACTCTATTCTATTGCTATAGATGCTGTTAGCAAATGAAGAGAGAGTCGTATATGAGGATGAAATTTTGGTAAAGTGCACATTCGAAACCGTTTATCGACGCCAAAAGATAGTTCGGTAAAATCCGATTGATTTAAGCAGACGTATGACATCTTGGAAATGTACGTCTGTTGTAAAGACAGTTGTATGTAAGCAAAAGATAACAATAAATAGTATCGGTTGGTAAATGCACTATAACACTCAACCTATTGAAGTAGAATGGAAGCATGGTGGCGCCACCTGTCGTGATGGAGGGGAACAAAACAATTTAGGTAGAAATTTTCGAAACATTTTTACCGTTTGACAATTATTTACATAAAATGTACTTCTAGATTTGTTATCAAACGTTTGCTTTTATAATTCTAAACAAGACACTATTTGTAAACTAGATCTTTAATCCCCGAAGAGGTTTTTTTTTTGTTTTCTATCTTTAATTTATAATATTTCGTAGAGTCCCTTGTTAGTAGTTCCAAATGACCCATGACCTTCCACAGCTTTTTACCATTTCATTCAGTTACTAATTCTTTGGTACGAGTTTTATTCCAACATGCTGATAACACAATAGCTTGCTGTCACGGAAAACCTATTACAAACGAACATTTACCGGACCGTTTGATTTTGCATCGGGGAACTGGCGGGCGCCACCTGGCTATTAAATCAGTATTACCCAGTTCGCCCCAAAACTTCTGGGCCCGAGACATGTGGCGCGAATAAGAATGATGTGGATTTCAGTGTTCCCGCGTATCTCTCTCTGATAGCATGTAACACGTTTCTGAAAGATCCAACAATACCAGCTGATGGACACTTAATTGGTGATAGGCTCTGCACATCACACACGGTGCCACGTTCAAGGGAGGCAGCCATCAGCGACAGCTGGTGGAGCTCCGGGTAATGTAGCACTGATGGAAATGAGGCAGTTGTAGATTACAGTCATCATTAGCGGAATCGTCTGCTAAAAGAGAAAAGCAGACGACTGCCAACACCGTTCGAACACACATACAGCGAAATTAGAGAACTTACAGCTACCTATAAAAGTAGCAGACGACAGGGAGAATCTACTATATGAGTATGGAATGGTTTGCACACTTTTCAATGGAAGTGACTGGGATATCGTTTTTTACTTATAGTTTTTGTGTACAGTGCGTGACCACAAAACTTTACACAAATGAGAAAAAGCAACCCTGTGTAATTTTATTTTTTATCGAAATCAGTAAGGTACGATACATCATCATGGAAATACTTCTTTATTGCAGTACTATACCAAGGGTTTTTTAGAAAAAAAAATCACTTTGACAGATCAATTCAGAGACAAATGCCAGAAGCACCTGTTCTTATGACCTGATGAACGTACAGGTCAAATAAACATGTCCATGGCACTGTCGGGATATGAGAGCCGTATTGTGGACAGGCATTGTCTTGCTGGAAAATAGCGTTTTGGATGGTGTTTAGAAAGGGCAGAAGCATGGTCTTAGAATGGTTTTACATGATGTCTTTCTGTCAACGTGCCTCAGTAACGCCCAGAGATGAACGGGAACGCTATTGAAACTAAATATTTGCTGCTAGATCTTTAATCCCTGAAGAGTCTTTTTTATTCTTTTAATTTATAAATCGTATTTTCGAATGGTCCCTTCCAGAACTAGCCACCGACCTTCCACGAGGGCACCAATGAGAAAATAAAAAGTAATTCACTAAATTTTGATAACAGATCGCTTGGAGAACAGTTATTAAAGGCTGTTGAACTTACTACGAAGTGTGTGGGCTGCATGTGTAAGTTAATGCCAGCAGGTGCTATGGTAACTATTAGAAGTGAAACTGCTAGCTATTGCATCTGATGCAGAGTTGATTGAACTTGTAGAGGATTTTCTTTAATGGGAAAATGTGGTTACCATCATTGCATTTCAATATGCTTTCAGAAATATTCAAAGATCAGACAGATTATCTAAAAATAAAATAAAGAGTACAAGTTAAAATACAGTACGGGCCATTGAATAATCTCAAACGAAAGAATTAATCTGATCATATTGGCATAGTGTTTTGTTGAAGGCGCCACCGGTGGTTTCCAACGACTGCGCCATAGTACTTTGTGAATAAGTAGAGAATCTCTGTAAAAGCCAGAAAAAGTGTAATGTCTGGTTTATGTCAGAGTAGGGTTATGTTCTGTTGTTGTGTCTTAGACTGCTTGGTTGCAGGGTCCCTAGTGGACCCCGCGTTGCCCGCCACCACCACTGGGAGGTGAATCAGGCTGCCCATCATACTCTGGCTGGCCTCCGCCATGGTTACCTGAGCTTACTGGCGGAGACCAAATTAAAAAATAAATAATAATAATAAATAATTTAAAAAATTAAAAAATAATTAAAAAAATTAAAAATTAATTTAAAAATTAAAAAATATATATATGTATATAAAATAAAAAAAGTCGCGTGTGTACCCTGCACGAAAGTTGTTTTATGTGTAAACATCTTTGACGACACCTACTAAATTTTGAAAAGCTAGAACCAAACTCATGAACGATGTAATTTATGCTCACGCCCGCTACTTACTCCGAATCAATGTTAGTGATAAATAGCATACACACGCCCGCTGCTTACTGAATCAACGTTTGGAAGAGCTTAGTCCAATAACCTAATTGCCCATTTCTTGGATTGTAGCCATTTGTTGGATAGTATGATTGCAACAATACAAGTATTTGTATTGTTACAATAATACTATTATGTTGGATCATGTTACTCTGTCATGCTTTGTCGCAAATTACACATGGATTGCTACGAGATCTGCTAGAAACGACAGTATCTAGCGACAGTATACGCTATCGAAACTATGACTTTGCTCAGGATCTCAACGAGTACACGGGCTAGATGGTAACGTTGCACATTCCATTTCTCAATGGGGAAACAGAGAAACTGTCAGAGATGAAATATGTCAAGATCTACGACGACAATGAAGAGCTCATATTAGATCGTGAATTGTATGAATCGGACTTGGACATTCGCAAAACGATTAAAATATGTAAGACGATGTGTCAAGACAACGACAACCTTGTAAAGATAGCCTTGTAACGCGACTGCGAGAAGACCCCTTTCGAACCTTTTACAATAATCGAAACAGCGAGATGAATGAGGATCTAAAGCTCGCCACGCTCAACCGACGCAACACAATTGCAGAGAAACGCGAAAACTTGATGACCAACGAGACTTCTGCAACTTAATGAGAATGGCCAATGACAAGCAAAATATTCTACTCATGCATGTAATTTGGAGTCTGTTGTCTCCCAATTGTGAACCATTTCAAATATTCTTGACCGGCCCAGCTGGTTGCGGAAAAACGTTTATGATTCGCCTTTTGATGGAGTGGGGCATGCCCATGTCCCACCAGAGGGAAAAGAAGGGGTGGCGAGGAGGGGACAGACATGTCGTCCCCTCGCCAGGGATGGGGAAAGAAAGCGGGCCGGGCAAGGGAGCCTCGCCATAGCGGCAATTTGCAGTGCCCGCCAGCAAGTGCAGTCTGAAGCTAAATCGTCGGTGAGGGCCTAGCCTCTTCTAGGTGTGTGGGTTCATCCTGGGAACGACTACATCCTGGCTGGTGCCACTTCCATTGGTTCCTAGGTCGATGCTGTTTCAGTAATACCATGTATTGGTGCTCCATTTATTTTGGTGCATGTTACGCCGTAAGGGTCTGCTCTTTCTGCGTTTGTCCTTAGTATTTAGCCGTCATTTCCTCCATGTTGATGTTCATTATCAGTTTGACTTTATTTATTGTGCTTATCTATTCGTTGCGGATGGCTATTTCTGTTCGTCTTCTGTTAAAGACATCAAGTGCAAATCGGCTGAGGGCTTTGTATTCATCTTCTGAATCCAGGAGATGGTGCTTTTGCTTTTTCGGCAAGTATTGGATTTCAGTTATAAGTCTGCTTCTGTGTTCTTCGTAGCATTCACAGTCGTGCATAATATGCTGCCAGATTTCAGGTTCTCCACAGGTATATGTGGACTCTTCTATTATTCCGAATGCGTTCAGTTTTGTTTTAAATGTGCCGTGGCCCGTCAGGAGGAAGGTTGTATTTAACCCCAGATAGAACCACGAGGGGGGCTTTTGGGTTCATTTTTGCAACTATCGTTATGAAGCTTCTTGTAACCTGACCCTTTGGCGATATCTCACATCTGTGCTGCCAAATCTGCAACATGTGAGCCTATTCTCTGTTTCTGTCTCGTCCGGCTGTTGGTTAGGTCCAGGGTGAAAAAAAAATATATTATTTTAGGGTTGCCCGTAATTCAATACATTAACCCGTATTTGTGTCTGAAAATTGCTATGGTCGATTTACCTGTTTTGCTGGACGAAAAAACCCCAGTTACTGGGGAGAAAAACCTTGCTATCTACGCCTGAGACCAACTAACTCAGCCACGGAGTGAAAAAAGCCCATTAAAGTTCCTCACGTCATCGACGGGATTCGAACCTAGGCCTTTTCCACCCGGTGTGGGGAGGACGGTGACGATACCACTGTGCTACCCGCGCAGACTGTCCAAGGTGAAGTCATATATGGAGGCAGGCATATCCTTGGACAGTAAATACATGAGTCTGCATCTAGTCACCTCGAGGTTCAGCGGAAGAGCTCCCGCCAGGACCTGCAGAGCGTGGGTGCTCACCGTGTTTTTTATTATTATTATTATTATCTGTTTATTTCCATAAGGAAACCACCCCGGGACGGCTTTGCAGGCCCTGGTTATAATTAGCAGTATGTTTCTTTCGATAGTGTCCAGCAATCTTCCCGAACCAGATTGGTGATCCGTAGGTAATCGCTGGGATGAATATTGCTTTATAATACAGGGACAAGGTCTTCCTGTTGAGTCCCCAGTCCCTGCGAGATACTCTTGCTACAATTGTTGCATAGTCCCTTAGTTTCTCTCTCAGGTAGGCGAGGTGAGGTGTAAAGCACAAGTTCCCATCCAGAATAATACCTAAATACTTTATTTGCTTTGCTAGTTTAATGATGGAGGCCCCTTTCTTTATTTGCTGTGGTGGTCTGATATTTAAAGAGCCTTTTAGTAATACTGAGTTTGTCTTGGTTGGTGAAATCTTTAACATATGTGTTTTCGCCTACGCTACGGGTTTGTAGCGCTTGGTTGGCCTGTGTTTCAAGTCTGGAGTCCGCTTCCACCATTAAAAGGAGATCATCAGTGAAGGACTGACTGGCCACGTTTCCCAAGTCCAGAGCCAAGAAGTCATCAAGGACCAGGTTGCACAGTAGCGGCCCCAGGACAGATCACTTCGGGCAGTTCCTGCGCACGCTTTTAACAACTCTTCCGAAGGTTGTGACGAATTTAATTTTCCTATCCGACAGATATGCTCGTACATTGTTATAAATGTTTTCTGGGAGTACTGCTTTGCGGAGCCTGCCAAGGACGCTCGGCCACCAGACGGTGTCGAAGGCCCAGGCAAAATCCACCGCTATTACCAGAAAGTACTTCTTATTACTCTGGGTTGCCTTGGTTATGAGGTTCTGGACTGCTTCAATGGTCGAGAAGCTCAGTTTGAATCCATATTGCCTGGGTGATTCCAGGTTGGCGGTTTTGTAATGGCTCATGATCCTTTTGTGGAGCAGCCTTTCATAGAGTTTGCTACATATGAAGATTGAGATGTTCAGTAGGTTGACTTACTGTCCACTGTTAGCAGCAATTTACAGACAGTATACTGTATATGGAACAATATGGCCTTAGTCACCGATGCTCCCAAAACTCTACTACAACAAAACCATTGTAGTAGAGTTTTCGGAGCAACAGCGAAATATCGTTGCTACACTGCGCTGGAATATAGCAATGGTCAACTGTTGTCCGAAGCAGAAGTAACGTACCAACTATGTGGTACTACATTCCAGTACTGCATATAGTTCTGGAGGCCTTATTTTAGGAATGATGTATATCTGCTTGAACGGGTGAAGAGTAAGTCAACAAGATTGGTGAAGGGAATGAAAGGTTGGTCTTACCAAGAAAGGCTTCTGCTCTGCAAATTGTATCTGGAAACTAGGCACCGGCGAGGAGATCTGATTTCGGTGTTTAAGCCTTTGAATGGATTGAGCAAGGTCAGTGCTAGTGGCATTCTTCCCTTTGCCCAGACTACACACTTGATGGGATATAAATTGAAGCGGAAGGATAGTTGCAGATGGATTGCAGAAATTTGCCATCAACCAACGAGTAGTTGATTGTTGGAACAGACTTTCATCTGTTGTTGTTGTGGAAATGGATAGTTTAAATTACTTCATGGTAGATCTAGACAAAACTATTGGAGAGGATGGACAGGTGATGTGGGAACCGTTTTTTTTTTTTTTTTTTTTTCCGATGCTGTATAGGCTTGCTTTATTGTGTCATTTGCCACTGCTAATGTCACAAGAAATGTTAAAAGACATCTTTGTGATGCTTTCCTTCAAATCAACCCTAGATTGGATATGTCCTTGATACCCCATAATGTACAGTAACAAGGAGGAATTCTGGAGGTTCTAAAGCGACGAGAATGATGTATGCATCATCGATGACCATATCGTTTCTCGCGGAGATGCCTTATCCTAAATGAAACCATTTTTTACCATACATCCTTTCTCATAAAATGCAAAAATTATGCGATAACGGAGAAGATCGCAGTAACTAACTCTCGGCTGTTACGATTCACGTCTTTGGAGCATGATCTCGAACCACCTGGAAGAAAATAGGTTATAAAATTCGCTCTAAACCCATGTTTAGAGCGAATGTTTAGAGCAACAGTGACGTGTGGAAGATGAAGAGGCATTTCATTTCGGAGCACATCTAAAGGTGATGATCCCTTCACCCGACAATATGGGTATTCACACTCCCGCTTAACTGTAAATGAGCCTCATCGAAGATGTTCTTCAGCCACATATCATCGACGTCCATCCTTGCCAGAAATCTTAGAGCAAATTTGTTACGTTGTATCTCGTAAGAGTACTAGAAATGGATGGGTTAAAGAACTTTATGGACTGGTGGCTATAGACCGTTAAGCTGCCGTGATATCGTTTTGACTCTAACAGATGAAATGTTGATTTCGTGTTGTACCGTCCATCAGAGCAATAACGAATATCTTCAACAAATGCAGCTTTGATTTGAGGACTCGTCAGAAAACCGCACTATCATATCTTCATTAGACAGATTCTAGTGCTAGATCTCCTTCAGCATTTCTCTGTTCATATCGAAACGGATGGCGCAAGGCAATTTACCATAAGATTATTACTATATTTAATACCACTCATATACCATGCGAAATTTCACGTGGGATACGAGTGGTATTCAGTGTAGCAGTTTACCTTCTGCATACGTAGATCTCAACTTGTCATACATCAACTCGACTTTCAGATTTTTTGGGCAACATTCCCTTGCCAGTGAGCTGAATGTGGATTTGTTCTAAAACTTTACTCCTTTGGATGAAATAATAATTTCTTCCTACTGTAAAAATACATTTTTGCATGGTAGTACCATATTTTCCAGACTGTAAGACACACCCAAAGTTTTGAAAGACGAATTTTATTTTTAAAAAAATTATTGCATTATTTACAAGCGGTTAATAAACAAAATATCAGTTGAGAACGACGAATTTGCTCGTCTTACAATACCAAAATTTCGCTACTATCACACTCTTCATTACCGATGATTATAATCTGAACTTTTACTTTGTTTAAAGAGAGCGGTAGAGGCATACGATTCAGGAAAGCTAGCTTATACAGCATCAGCCGAAAAAAAAAAAAAAAACAACCCCATTTCACCCATCCATTCACTCCAAATGTTTATCTAGTTCTGCCTTGAACTTATTTAAGCTGTTGACCTCCACTACAATAGATGGAAGTTTGTTCCATCAACCACTTGCTGGCTAAAGACAAATTTCCGCACATCTATTTTACAATTGTCTTTCCTCAATTTGAATTTATGTCCTCTCAGGTGAGTAATCTGAGCAAGAGGAAGAATTCCATCAGCATTGAGCTTGCTCAAACTATTCAAAGCCTTATAAGCCTCAATTAGATCACCTCGCAGGTGCCTAGTCTCCAGAGGCTGCAATTTGGAGAATTAAACCTTTCTTGGTAACAGCAACCCTTTGTTCCACTCACCAATCTCTTTGCCCTTCCTAAAATGAGGCCTCCAGGCCTGTATGAAGTACTCAAGGTGTGGTCTGACCACTGCCTTATACAAGGGGACAATTCTCTTTGGGAATGCTCTCTTTCAATCCAAATCATAGCTGTCGGTTAAGAAAGGATGAATGCATGTGTTATTATTTCTCAAATCAACAATTTTATTTTAAAAAATACTATTGTCCCCGTCCTTTTGAAAGTATAATGTGTAACCTAATACTATTTGATAGTCTACTGTACGAGTTAATCTGATTTTTACAGCTGTCTAATTTTCTCATGTCCAAGCTTCATCTTCTCTTTTCGATTTCTTTTCTTTCTCTCCACCCCCTCTCTTTCTCCCAGTATCTCAGGATTAACCGTGAAAAGAGCTTTCCAAAGTTGCTAACTGTATTCACGGAACAATATGCAGTAATGTGGGCCGGAACTGTTGCCAGTCACAGAGAATTTATTCTGGCTGTTTGCACCGTACGGATGTCTTCAGCACTAAATATATTTTCCAATAGTGGCTAGTCGGGTTTTTCTTCACTAATCAAGCAATTCACTCAGACAGAAACGAGTGTGGCGTACAATGGCATACGTTGTTATACAAACAATAGCTTCTTTTTTTCCAATGTGCCAAATCGGTAAAGCATCAGCCGCAACGTCGGCTTGTTGACTATTGGGTTCTAGATTATATGATGCCGCCGACGAAAGGGACATGTGCCTTCCCCATTCAGTTGGGAGGTATACATGTATTCAAATTTGCAAATCATAACAAAAGGGGAAGTGCTCTCTTTCCTTTTGTTGAGAGCAGCGAGTGGAGAACATCTGCATCTATTTATATTTCCCAGATTAGCATATATATTGTTTACACGACACCTGAGTCTCCAGCTCCTCAGGCATAACCTCGTTCTCACTCTTTAAAATTGCCTACACTCGTAGATAGTAATATGGCCCTTCCATTAACGAAGTTGTCAGTCTCCAAGGAATAGTGTTGATGTACTTTGTACGAATCCAGCACTCTGTTCAACTCACGCAGAAGGTCAGAGAGCTAACATTATTCACTTATTTATGCGCGGTTGAAGTTAGCATGTTAGCCTTCTGGCTGTAATTAACGAAAAACATAAAAAAAAATAAATAAAAAAAAAGCTGTTTCACTAAATTGGCTCCTTCGTCCCGGGTCTTGATTGGTTGCTTTAACGATAGTTTAATGAGAACAAACTGCACTACAATTGCCTGTCAACAAGAACGGGCATATGTATTCCGAATTAGTCGCATTCGCCGGGGCCCTTAGTGTGTGTCGCTCGCATTATTCGAGATTCCCCTTTATAAAGTTAGACCGGAGTCACGTGATTAGTTGTGACTAGCAAAAGCCTCAACGTTGCTAAATAGACAAGTTGAATTATTGAGATAGCCAGTCGCGTTGTTCGGTTTCGCAACTAGAATTAAGAATGTCGGAGGTATCTGAGTGAAGATTACCAACGTACGCATTCTGATATTGAAATGGGTGGAGTTAATGATATGAAAGGAAACATAATTAATGGGCATTTCGCCCTCCCTGTAGAGATGTTAAAGGCGACTAGAACACACATACGACCAGATATTGATCCTCCTCTTCACACATCCAACATTACCACAATTGCTGAATCTAGAGACTCTCTATGGGATTGTTCCCATTACACCACAGCTTAACACAGACACTATTTTCCTATTATATTAAATATGTACGGTTACAATTACAACTTCACTGACTTTGCGAAAGGGATGGGGGTTGGTACAGAGAGAGAGGGGGTGCATACTTTGTGTCCCTGCACTTCGGGTAGGCAGCCCGCCGTAGGTAGCTGGGGTTCTCTTTCTCGGGAGCGCGTCAAGATAGCTTCCTCGTATAGCGGTGTTCGCCCGTGCGAGAAGGATGCGTCATAATTGGCTTGTCATCAAGCTCGTTCGCTCGCTTGACAACCTTGATACAAAATATTAATGAATTTCAGCCGCTAGCTACGAAATAATTAGTTATTTACAAGACAGCCGGGCGAAAGGCTCCGGGGATTTCTACAGGATCTGCTTATCTGAAAAGCTGCTCTCGATTATGATGGTAATAAGGGAAGAGGGAGTCTTTTTGGAACAAAGAAATGTCGGGATTTTTCACACTCTTCTTTGGCGTTTCTAATACGGAAATATGGCGGAACACTTTGCAACTTGGAGGTGGCTTTTTAAAGGGGTGGAGGAGGGGGGAGGGAAAGGACAGTAATAGGTGTGTCTTTGATGAAGCTGTAAAGGCTGTTTTCAAAGTTAACGTTGGCTTGCGGAAGACGTGAGGGACACATTTTTCTAAGTAAGCAGTTCACTTTATTAAATAAATAACAGCGCTGGAACCTGGTAAGCAAAATAGTTTCGCGATTATGCTTGCTGATGGCGCCCTCTTACGATAAAGAAATACAAGCTGAAGTACACATGAAGGAATAAAAACTTTGCGTAGAATAAATGGCTGATGAAAACGTAAGGGCCCGTATCATTAAAATCGAAAGCTTCCTTTCGGATTTATTGTAATACACTATATTGCTAAAAGTTTTCAGGGATCACCGGAATTTGGAAAAAAAGGAAATATTCCGCCATTATCAAGTATAAAAGTAAACAGATCAAAGAAATACATCATCATAGGATGTCATATTAGCAATCAATCTGTTCACGCTGTGCCCTCTTGGGTAGCACAATGCATAATGAACACTGTCTTGTCCACATGGAGTAGAAAAAGCCAGGATTCAAATCCTGTCACTGAGGCTAGGTTTTTTTGTTTGTTGTCGTTGTCTGTCCACAACGCGGATACGTTTCTTTAGACGGTTTCTTTTCTTCCGGAGACGCAATCTTTACGTACAGCAAAGAGTCAAATCAACCACAGAACACACGCAATTAACAGACACTATATACGGTACAATGTATGTATGTCTTTTGTTTGGGCAGCACCTGGAACGTCAGTTTAACTCTGCCTCGTATCCCTGGATAATACAATAAATCTGTAAAAAGGCCAGACTGTGAGCAGTGTTGTGTAGCAGCAAGTCTTGTTATATTGTGTTGGCCGCTTGGTTACCCAGAAGTGGCAATTACCTGTACGGCCACTTCTCGGTAAAGCAGCTACTATTATGAATCCACTGCAGGATGGAAGCCTCTTCAATAATTCATGTTGATGGTAATGGACCATAATCTGCCACGCTGGTCCAGGGCGGATTGGCCGATCGACCGTATTTCGTAGTCAGTGGCATGAATCCCGGCCTACTCAAAGAGCGTGTGCTATTTCACTCCCGCCCCTGACCACTCGGCTAAGGAGGCCGTTTTCACTTCTGAGTGCTCGTCTCCGACTTCGGGAAGGTAGGCCAATTCTACTATTAGCGCGTACGGCTTCGGAAGAGGCAGGAAGACCGCACCTGCAGAAAGAAATGCAATACCAACAGGTGCATGTAAATCCCTGATGGCTCAAGTCAGGGAGGGACAAAAAAAAGTAGTTGGAGAAGCAGTCGCTTAGGCAACTTGCCTAAATTCCAAATAAAAACTTAAATACTCGTACAAGTGATTAAGATAACTTGCCGTAGATGAAGTAACAAAATATATACAGAATAATATTGTCTTCCTGCATCATGAGGAGCCCATCTCCAAATTAGAAACTTGCAATTTGCCTTTAAACCAGTGTAAAACTCAAAACACAAGTGATTAAAGTAACTTGCCAAATGTCACACAACACTGTATACAGGATAATGGACATAGTGTTTTTGTCAAGTGGTTCCTGTGGTTCCCCACAGATCCGCGTTGAATACTCTGTGAAGTATGCACAATATTGCAAGGCCAGTCGCTGTGGGTTATGTGTGAGTAGTGTATTGTTTGTGTTGTTTGACTGGCCTCTTAGTTACTTGTTTGTTTGTTATTTGGTTTTTTAGGAGCATTAGCAACTAAGGCCATATTGCTCCGGGATATGCGGTGGTCATTCCCTGACCTTTCCGCATCCTCCGTATTTGGTGGTGATGGGCTCGAACCCCGGTCTAATCAAGAAGCGTATGCTACCCACTGCTGCTCCTTCCCACCTGGCTACGGAGGCGACCCTCTTAGTTACTGGGAAGTTCGATCACCATGAAAGGAGCCTTTCAGCATCCGTCCACCGGCAGAGGAGCCGGGCCAGGAAAGTAGAAGGAACGCCTGATGGGCTCTCTCCCCACTTGCAAAGCGAGAGAGGAGAGAGGCCAAGTTAGAGGAACGGAGCGAGTTTGATCGGAAAGATAAGAAAGGTGGAAGAAAGCAGGGGTAGGCAGAACGGAAGGCAGAGGGTCAAACGGCCCAGCAGAGGGCCAAACGGCCAGGTGATCCTATGCCTGTCACTTGACCAGCGTCAGCAGAACCCTTCAATGAGCATGTTAGTTTTAACCACAGTGAGCATGTTTTTTTTAACCACACTCATCGATGGTGGTTAAAATCCCGCCTGGGGAGTGTCCCAGGCCAGCAAAAGAGCCCGAAAGCATCTAATCCCACGCCGATGGAGAGGCGGCGCCAGCAAAGGAACTTCTAGAAGAGAAGAAGGCAGGAATCTTCTTAGTTTATCCCCTGCAGAGAAGTGTCGGCGTCGGCAAGAATCTCTGGCTACTAAAGAGAAGTTGAGAATTACCCTGTGGTCTTCTAGGAGTAGTAGGGAACATGTTGGAGCATTGCAGGAGAAGATGAAGTTACTGTGGATGGAGAGGGAAAAATTAGAGACAGCTCTCGAGTGGCCACATAATAAAGACTTGATGATTTGATTGTAATGGTGCATCCTGTGGAGCACAGAATCATTACTGGGATTGGTATATCCCTATGGCTGACAAGTTGTTTAATTTCTGGTGTGACTGGCAGTGGGGAAATTAGAGCTGCAGTAGTCATAGGTGTGCCAGTTGGAGTTTGTGAGTGATAGCGGCGTCTGTTGTAGACCGCGGTGGCATAGGTCGAGAATGCTTTGTAGGCTTCTTCTGATTCCAGTACCCTAGCCTCTGAATGGATTGTCGGTTCTGTGATTTTGGAGAACGTTGCGTTCAACTATTGGTTTCTACCTCTGGCTAGCAGCTGGAGTGCTGGACCTGATTCATAGTGTTCGGTCTGATGTTCTGGTTAGTTGTCTTTTGTGCAGTGATAATGAATACTTCCTTCTGGATTCTGGGGTGCTGGACTTGATTCTTTGCGTCGGGTTTGGTGTTCTAATGGTTCTATTATCCATGGCATATAATTGGACATTTGCTGGACAGTACCTTTATTGGGTTTGGAAGTTCCAGTGCGTGTGGAACAGCAAATGAGGAAATGTTCAGTTGAACTGTGATTTTTGAAGTTTATAGTTGTGCCATCCAGACTATTGGTTATTAGTGTTTTTTTTTTTTCTTCTTCTTTTTCTTGCTGGCTCCTATGGGCAACCCGGGGAGCAGGATTGCTGGTATGCACTGGCATTGCGCTACCTCCAGTGGGTGCGGGATTTCATGCGCAAATTGCGTTACAGAAAAATCAGACCCAGGTAATTCAACATACAAAATTTTCCCAGGCCTGCTTTGTAAAGACTACATATCCACAAATTCTCAAGGTAGAGTTGAGCTTATGCCTGGGAGCTACCCGGATTAAAGAACACACACACACACAGTAGTGCTGGACCTGATTCATAGTGTTCGGTCTGATGTTCTGGTTAGTTGTCTTTTGTGCAGTGATAATGAATACTTCCTTCTGGATTCTGGGGTGCTGGACTTGATTCTTTGCGTCGGGTTTGGTGTTCTAATGGTTCTATTATCCATGGCATATAATTGGACATTTGCTGGACAGTACCTTTATTGGTCGCCTAGGGTACTAGGCGACGCAGAAGCCTGTAGCAGATATAAGCTAGTCTGTAATCAGGTCACAAAGGAGGTTCGGCAGGCAAAGGCGGATTACGAGAAATCTTTGGCAAAAGATGCTAAGAAAAACAGCAAGGATTTCTTTACTTATATAAACTCTAAAAGGAAGGGGCTGAATATGATTGGTCCACTTGACATCGATGGTTCGACTGTTGATGATCCTGCTCAGATAGCAAACAAACTGAATGAGTATTTTGCATCTACATTCACACGTGAGGAATCATTACAGTTTGAAAATGGAAGAAGGTTATCAAATTGTAGCAGTGTGCTTAATGATTCTGTAATAACTGAGAGCAAAGTGGAGGAGAAATTGTTGAAGTTAAACATAAGAAAGGCACCTGG
The DNA here is from genome assembly GCF_048544385.1 of Mastigoproctus giganteus. Classification (NCBI taxonomy): domain Eukaryota; kingdom Metazoa; phylum Arthropoda; class Arachnida; order Uropygi; family Thelyphonidae; genus Mastigoproctus; species Mastigoproctus giganteus. Next base: position 24,349,681 of record NC_143578.1, on the reverse strand, counting down.
GGCGGATGGGATCTATCCAGTTATATTAAAGGAGGCGGCAAAGCAACTAAGCAAACCCTTAGCCATAATTATGAGAGCATCCTTGGATTCAGGGGAGGTTCCCACGGACTGGAGATGTGCAAATGTATCCCCAATTCACAAAGGAGGTTCGAAGGGTGACACGAATAATTACAGACCAGTTAGTTTAACTTCTGTTCCGGGTAAAATAATGGAGTCACTGGTTAAAGATGCATTGCAGGATCATCTAGACAAGACTGCAGCAGTGGTTCAGACGCAGCATGGGTTTGTTAAGGGAAAGTCTTGTCTGACAAATTTGATTGGTTATTATGATGTGGTCACAAAGGAACTGGATGCAAAAAATAATTTTGATATCATATACTTGGATTTCAGGAAAGCTTTTGACACTGTTGCGCATGGAAGACTACTGTACAAATTGGAGCAGAATGGTATTAAGGGTAAGTTGCTACAATGGATAAAAGGATGGTTAAGTGGGAGAAGACAGAGGGTGGTAATCAATGGGTGCTGCTCTTCGTGGACTAATGTTATTAGTGGAGTCCCACAGGGTTCGGTGTTGGGGCCACTGTTGTTTTGTATATTTATCAATGATATTGATGAAGGTATATCAGGCTTAATGTCGAAGTTTGCAGATGACACGAAGGTTGGCAGGGTTGTTAATGACAGTAATGGCAGTGTGCTACTGCAACAGGATCTAGATAATTTGGGCAGATGGGCTAAGAAGTGGCAACTGAAGTTTAACCTTGACAAATGCAAAGTACTGCATATGGGTAGAAGTAACCCCAGAGAAACGTACCAACTGTGTGGTACTACACTTAAGGTGGTAGAAAATGAAAAAGACCTGGGAGTAATTGTGCAGTCAGATATGAAGTTTTCTGAGCAATGTAGACTGGCTGCTAGGGCAGGTCATGGGGTTTTGTCAATGATATATAGGAATTTTGCTAGCAGGGAAAAGGAGGTGATTGTCCCTCTGTATAAGGCAATGGTCAGGCCACGCCTTGAGTACTGCGTACAGGTCTGGAGGCCTCATTTTAGGAAGGATGTAGATTTGCTTGAGCGTGTACAGAGAAGAGCAACACGATTGGTGAGGGGAATGAAGGGATCCTCTTACCAAGAGAGGCTTAAGTTCTGCAAATTGCAGTGGCTGGAGACTAGGCACCTGCGCGGTGATCTGATTGAGGTCTATAAGGCCTTGAATGGGTTGAGCACGCTGAATTCTGATGGGATCCTCCCACTTGTTCAGAATACGAACCTACGGGGACATAAGTTCAAATTAAGAAAGGATAGATGTAGAATAGATGTGCGGAAATTTGCCTTTAGCCAGCGGGTGGTTAATTGCTGGAACAAACTTCCATCTGTCGTTGTGGAAGTTGATAGGTTAAATAAATTTAAGGAGGAACTGGACAGGCAATTGGAGGGTATGGTGTGATTTTTTTTTTTTTTTTTTTTTTTTTTTGGCTGATGCTGCATAAGCTCCTACACTGCTTTCTTGCATCAAGTGCCACTACTACTACTACTACTACTACTACTACTACTACTACACACACACACACACACACGAGTGTTTAATGATATGTACAGAGCATCTAATTATATGTAAATATATATTATATATAAATCATGTATATACTTTGATGTCGGTGCATTGATCCCGTCGATGACCTGAGGAACTTTAATGGGCTTTTTTTTCACTCCATGGCTGAGTTAGTCGGTCTCAGGCGTAGATAGCAAGGTTTCGTCTAGCAAAACAGACAAATCGACCATAGAGAACACACGCAATTAACAGACATAAAACACACAGCCAGCACGGGAAATGAATTTAATTATTCGGGTGGCCTAAATATAATAGTTTTTTTTTTTTTTTTTTTTTTTTTGTCGGTGCATTGAGGGCTAGAAGAAGTTGGTTGCGGAGGTCAAGATAGATCGGACAGGAGTGTATCATGTGGCTCCAGTCCTCTGGCTCTCCACAGATGCAGAAAGCATCGTCCGCCAGACTAAAGTCGAGAAGACGCCTTTTAAATGATCCATGGCCAGTCAAAGAAAGGACGTGTAGACATTAGGACAGTACCAGTTGCAAGTCGTTTGTTGAGGAAGGTGACATCCGGAATAAAGAGTTTAGTAATTTCACTTGTTGATGAGCTATTCCATCTTGTCTGTCATAGGGAAACCAGTTCAGTCCACACACGAGTCATCTCATGTTTGATGTTAGTGTCCATATATGTTTTAATGGTGAGTATTTCAACCTCTTTATTCTTCTTGATGGCATGAGAGAGGCCGAAGTATATGACATGAAGATCTAGAGGTAGGCATCCAGTAAGAACTGGTAGTGCAGCGGTTGACGTGGTCCGACACGCTGGAGTGATTTGCTGCATCATAAGCCGTTGGACCTGAAGGATCAGACGTTGCATTCTTACTATCGTCATCCTATTATACCACACTGCGGCGCCATTATGTGACAATGGGAATAAATACCGCAGTGTAAAAAAGATGTAAAACCCGGCCTTTGAGGCCCCAGTCTCTGCAGGTGAAGCGTGCCAGCATGGTAATATAGGTGGGAAATGAAAGTTCCTCTGTCATCCAGTGTAATACCCAGATATTTGACAGCGCGTTGGTTTTTGAGTTATTGCCCTTTATAACGGATGGTGGGACGCCTCCTGACATCCAACTTTCCTTTCAGTAGAAGGGTTTGCTCTTTTTCAGTAGAGAGACTGAAATTTAGTTGTTCTCAACCCACTCGGAAAGGGCAGACACTACTGCACTGGCCCTATTTTCTATTGTAGCTCTCTTTGATCCTTCAACGACGATGACAAGGTCGTCGGCATAAATAAGAAGTTTGTGTGACATTGGGATATATCCTCAGGAGCCAGTCATCCAGGATCACATTCCACACTGCTAGACCAAGGATGGAGCCTTGGGGACCACCTCTGGTAAGTTGCCGGGTGATGAAATGGAACTATGTTTTGATAGTGAGACGTCGGTTAGAGAAGTAGCTCTTGAGGCAGTTGAACAGATTCTGAGAGCAATCAGTGACCCTGACCCTCTGTAGGATGGCCAGCCACCAAACGGTGTCAAAGGCACCCTTAAAATCTATAAAAATTGCAAAGACATCGTTGGTCTCAGAATCTTTTGCAAGTTTCAAATTGTGGTCAGAGCATCAATTGTGAAACAACTCGGCCTAAACCCGAACTGGAGGGGAGCTGCAAGACCTTTAGCTTCGTATGCAGGCTGGAGGCGAAATAGCAGGAGTCTCTCAAACACTTTACCCAGTATTGGTAAAAGTTCTATAGGACGATAGGCTGATGTCCTGCCAGTGGGATCCTTTGGTAGAAGTCTCAGGATGGAGTATCAATTCGTCCCGTTAGAAGCCGTGCAAGCGTGAGGAAATTTTTTGTCATGGCGTTATGTCTCCAGGGAGTGGTGCCCAGATTTGCCTCTAGGATCGATCTGGAGATAGTTAGAGGGTGGCCTATCACCCTGTTCATCCATCTAAGCAACCAGTACTCTAAACTGAGATACTTGTGAAAAATATGAGGCAGGGGCAGATGACCAAATTTCTGATGTATAGAGAAGGATCGGCGTAATACATCTCAGGATGTGCCGAACAAGCAGCGCTGGCTGATGCACACCAACGAGCTCCTGACGCACTGCGCAAAGAGCCGCGTACGTTTTCTGCCTCATCCTGACAAAGTGAGACTGAAAGGTGAGCCCAACATCCCAGGTGAGGCCAAGGTCAGTATGGCATCTATGCGTTTTAAATTTTGCTGCCTGCACAAACAGATGAAAGAACAAGATGAAAAGTGTTCTTTCAAACACTTTTATGTTTGAAATAACCTTTTATTAACACTATATTTAAGCGAGACAGTGCCCTTGTATGTAACACACTGGTTATAATCACCGTCTTCACACATTGTAAAGCTAAGAAGTTTTGAGATCAAATCCTAATGGCGCGCCAATTTTTTATGGGTTCCTTCGAAAAGTGGATGAGATAGTCGGTGTCAGGCGAGGGTCGCATGATTTGTTCTTCCGGAAACTCGGGGTTTCCTCCAAACAGCCAATCGACCGTAGAATATGAGCAATTACAGACACGATATACTGACTCCTCACAGTCTTAGTTGCCTTGACGTTTAACACAAGACCGGCAATGGTAGTGTTCCTTTTTATTACACGAGTGGTGGTGCCTACCTTGACAAGCTCCAGACTTTAATAATTTTAATATCTGAAAAAAGTATTTTTTTCATTATGCTTCAAGTATACTAATGTTTTTCCTTTTACCAGTAGATTGTAATGCTTATTAATTTTATCTTCATTTTTTCATAGTAATTTAAAAATTTACAGCGCTTTACCGCTAAAATTACTCATTAGTTAGAATGAAAGAAAAGTTTATTAAGTATGCTTCAATTTTCAGAAAACTGTTCGTAGCATAAAACAGAAACACGACAATTCTTCTACCGACTGCGAGCGTGCTGGCTAGGCCCAAAGCTGACGTTCCACTTCATCTCAACGGTGCTCAGTGGAGTTGCGATCATGCTTTGGGCAGGCCAATGAAGCTACTATGCCGTACTGCAGGTTGTTCAGTATAACAGTGTATTCTCAATCTGAAACAGAAAAGCGCCCCATCTTCATACTGCTTCCGCGGTGTGGGAACTGCGAAATTGTTAATTATGTCAATTTACCACGTCGCATTCAACGTTCCAGGAACGACCGATGGTCCAAACCTAAACCAATTGAAAAAAACTGCAGATGGTGAGGGAACTCCTTCAACATTCAGACGACACAATCTGCTATACAGTTCTCCGTGTAGACACCACATTCAGAAACAGCCATCAAATGGGAAAACTGGGTACCGTGATTCGTCACTCCATAACGCAGCTTTCCAAAGTTTCACATCCACATTAATCTCGCGCTCGAGGAAAACAAGAGGGGAGCACCCCGACTCCTGTCTCCCTCTGCGTCTTACGCTGTCAAACATTGATTCCCTGAGGAACATGTTTCCAGCCAATTATCTTCGGATCTTCAATAAATTTAGGATTCACCCTCATAGGTTCTGTGAAGACAAGCTCTACAGGAAACAAATCCTCAAGAACTGCTACCATATAATGAATCCATGATACTCACCTGCTTCTGGACATGACTGACTTTTTTTTTTTAAGTTGCCTATTTGTATTTGACAAAGACTTTGTTTTGTCTTCATGCAATTGTATATTTTGTATATTTAATCCTGTAAATGTCTCGGGTCGACCACGCATGTACTCTTGTTTATTGTACATGTGTTCCTCGCACCTTAGTCTGTAAATATTCGCACCCTTCTGGCACAGAGCCGTCCCGGAGTGACCCAAGGTTTCTTGGGAAATAAACTGATTTTAATAATAATAATAATAATAATAATAGATGTTGCAATGGTCTTAATACCCACAAATACAAACTTGCCTTTGTAACGAGTTGCCCTGATATTTCCCTACTTTCAACAGGTAGCTTTAGTTATATTACAACTTTATAAACTTATTTCGTATACCGCATGGTAGCTCACATCGAACAACTTCTTTACAATTGTTTTGTCTTCCTGTTGTTACTAGACACTACCTGCTATCTAATGAGAGACCAGCTGGTTCTGGAACAGGCTGTTGTAGCAGTCTCATCTTTTAAACAAATGCCCATTTAAATTTTGGAGAGGCCATCTATTTGAAAGAACGCAATACTATGGCAACTGTATATAACATATGCCATATATAGGCAACTGTATATTTATATATACACCGGGGCAACTATATTTATATACGTTCACTGAATATAAATTATGACCGCCCTATCCATAATGGACAATGCCGCATAGCTTGTAGGATAAAAAGAGAACAGCTTCCTACGCTAGAGCCGTGGTAATTTGCATCTGTTCGTGACATCAAAGTGATAAAGGCAGTTATGGGACGTAGTAAAGATATCACTGAATTTCAAAAGGGCATGATTGTGAGAGCTGATGTGTCGGATGCTTCCATATCGGAAACGGCACGTCTTGTCGGTTGCTCACGGCACACTGTAGTTAAGCTGTACAAAGAATGGCGTCAAACGGGTCAAACCACCTCCCGCCGACAGAACTGTCAAGGATTACACAGGGTGGATGTTCGTGGTGAACAAAGTGTGCAGCGCATCTTACGGACTCAATAGCAGGTCACTGTGCGACGTTGATATCGCAATACGATATGGGGAATGGACATGTGGACATGTGTTTATGTAGTTGTAAACAAATACCAGACTATGACAAGATGCGTTCACCGGGGTTGCCCCCAGGGCTCTGTGCTTGGGCCATTCCTCTGGTCCATTGTTCTGGACGAGTTCCTGGGGTTTGACCTGGGTGGAGCCAGACCCTTAGCCTTCGCTGATGATCTTGTTCTGGTGGTGCAAGGTGACACAAGAGCGGCACTGGAAGCAAAAGCAAATACAGCTCTAGAAAAGCTCCAAAACTGGGCAGCACTCCACAACCTCTCAATTTCTGGTGAGAAAACAAAATCGATTCTCCTCAAAGGAAAGCTACAAATACGCAGGCCTCCAACAATGAAGTTAAATAACATCCCTATACGTCTCTACACAGAAGTCAAATACCTGGGAATCTACATTGACACCGGTCTTACCTTTCACTCTCATCTGAAGTACTTATCCACAAAAATCCGAAAGTATACGGCTATGATAAGAAGAGTCAGCAGAGCGGACTGGGGTTTGAAGCATAAAGCTTTGTCTCTCATCTATAAAGTGGCGTTTCTCCCAATTGTGTGTTATGGAGCCTCAGTTTGGTGTACAAAGGCTATCCTGGAAAAGAACAAGCGTAAACTTGACTCAATACAAAGATTCATGATGTTATCTATCTGCAGGGCATGTCGCACTGTCAGCACCCCTGCCCTACAGGTTATTACTGGATGCTTGCCACTCTATCTTGAGGTGATTAAAAGGGGACTTTACCATCGATTAAAGAAGGGAATTCCGACACAGTTGTTAAATCTTCAACTGCAGCTTACCAATGACCTGAAACAAGAAAGAAAACGTATCTTCACACACCTTCAAGGAATTTGGCAGCATTCATGGGAAACCACGCCCAAAGGAGAAATTACCAGAAGATTCCTCCCATCCATTGACATGACTTTCCCGAAGTCTCCTTCCTGGTTTTCACCTGGTCTGCAAGTTACATTCCTGATCACAGGACATGGGCCCTTTCAACAAAAATTGACAGCAATGGGAATTGAAAGCAATCCATTCTGCCACTGTGGCGAAGAGGAGTCATGGGGGCATCTCATGTATGAGTGCCCTGCTTACGATGATTGTAGGCTCAAATTTTTTACTGAAATCCAGGAGAACCCTCGTAACCATGAAACATACCTGCTTCAGAATGAAACAACATACAAAGCCTTAACGAGTTACGCACAAGCTGTCTTTACCATCAGACGGGCAAAGTTTGCTGAACTTAGAGCTGCTCAGAACAACGACCCTCATGTACAAACACAAACTGGGGTCGGATAGCATTTTCCCAACTGATAAAAGAGTAAGACTGAAGATTAAAATACTATGCTGGCATCATCATGGTTGGCACTACTTGAAAAGCTGACTCCCAGAGAGTGCTTGGCCTTTGGCACTCGCACAGTGGCGCCTGCCCCTGTGACTTTTGATCCCTCTACCCATCCCCTATTTCTCCTTACTCGGGTGGACTGCCTTCTCTATCTGTCCACTTTAGCTTGTTCCTCACATTCAGACCCCCCTTCCTCTTGTTCCCCAGGCCTTCTCTTCTCTTCTCTTTCTCTCTTTTTTTTTTTTTTTTTTTTTTTTTTTTTTTAACTTGGTCTTCGTCCAGGACGCTCAGGCGACCCTGGCGGAGACTAGCCAGAGAATAATGGGCAGCCTGGCTACCTCCTAGCGGTGTGTGCGGGCAACGTGAGGTCCCACCAGGGGCCCTGCGGCCAAATGCCAGGACACCCAACAGAACCTAACGCAATATGTCATATACAACAGACAACACTTTTCTGGCATTTACAGTAGTTCTGTATTCTTCACAGTGTACATATGGCGCAGATGTGAGAAATCACAGGTGGCGCCTGACCCTAACACTATGCACACTATGTACGGGGCGGCTCCTAGAACGTCAGTTCAACTCCGCCTCGTATCTCTGTGAACAACAGTATCACTACAAATGGGCCAGATGTGTGCGACGTCGGTTTGTGTGTATTATGTGTGTGTTCTGTTGTTATGTTCTGGCCACTTGGCTACCCAGAAGCATCAATCATCTGGACAGGTGATTCTGGGTACTTGTCCACACCACTGGAAGGTGGGTCAGTTCCAGTAGATGGGACACCTATGGTCTCAAAAAAAAAAAAAAAAATCCTTCTATGGGGCCCACTCCAGAGGAAAAAAAAAAAAAAAAGAAAAAGAAACCCGAAAGGAAGAGAAAGAAAAGAATAAAAATAATTAACTAAGATAACAAAAAAATAATAATAAAAATAAAATAAAATAAAATAATAATAATAATAATAAAAATAAAATAAAATAAAAATAAATAAATATATATACTAAGTATATATATATATATATATTATATTGGTTTTTAGAATATACAAGCTGATTCACTACCAGTGCGACAAACTTGCAGGAGGTGTAGGGGGCACAAAGACGAATCGGAATCACATAGCATTGCAGGGTCCAAAATGCCTTCGTCATGCGGTAGAGGACGTTGAACGGGAGGTCGCGTGAACAGCGATCCCGCTGGAAGTCAGCATTTGCGAACCGGTTCCCGAGTAGGATGGACGGGTATTCAAACGTTGAACTGGCCGACATGCACCTCGCGTATGGAGCTGCGGACTGTAACGGGCGCGCCGCTTTGCGCTTGTAACAGGAACGTTTCCCGCACAGGCGTGCTCCTCATCATACGATTTTCGCACGTGTGCACAGAAGGTTACGTGAGACTGGTTGTTCACGAGAGGTACCATGAATCGAGAGCGAACGACGAGGACGCCAGACAATGAGGAGAATGTCCTACGTCTTGCAGAAGGCAATCCAAGTACAAGTACTCGAGCGATAGGCCAACGATTGGGTATTTCCCAATCCACTGTATGGAGGATACTGTCAACAAACCAAATGAGTTCATACCATGTGGAACGCGTCCAATCATTGGAGCCTGCGGAATATCCACTCCGGAGGACTTTTGCTACTTGGTTTCTTCAACAGAAACGGTTCGCAAATGCTGACTTCCAGCGGGATCGCTGTTCACGCGACCTCCCATTCAATGTCCTCTACCGCATGACGAAGGCATTTCGGACCCTGCAATGCTATGTGATTCCGATTCGTCTTTGTGCCCCCTACACCTCCTGCAAGTATGTCGCACTGGTAGTGAATCACTCTGTATACGCAAACATACATAATATATATACCAAAAAGTGAAAAGGTAAAAACCAAGGCGGGGGGGAGGGAAGAGAGAGATAAAGAAAAGAGTAGATCTTCCAGTTGTGCAACCAGTAAGAACGGCAGTATAAAAACACTTCGGTGCCTCCAGCCAGATGGATTTGATCAACCTCGTATCACTGGAATCATACTTTTCCTTAGTTCAAATACTTTAGCAAATACCTGGAGCATCTGAAACTTACTACAGTCTCTTAAAAATATAGCTTCTTCTCCTGGAGCTATACTCTCAAGAATTTCACGTATCGCTGTCCTGGCATTGTCATATATTCGACAATCATATAGTATGTGCCGCCAGCCTTCCCTGGCCCCGCAAAAACAAAGGTCCGTGTTACTTAGTCGTAATGCATATAATTTCTCATTCATTGATCCGTGCCCTGTTAACAAAAATGACGACTGTAAACTAGATGTAAACCAATTGCGAACCTTTTTATCATTCAGAAAAGTCACGTTCGGGATAAACAAGTTGGTCACTCTTCCAGTAGGTATGGTATCCCATCTTGTCTGCCATAAGTTGATTATTTCATTCGTACATCTTTTCCTTTCGCCTCTACAGTATAGTATAGTATGTGCCGCCAGCCTTCCCTGGCCCCGCAAAAACAAAGGTCCGTGTTACTTAGTCGTAATGCATATAATTTCTCATTCATTGATCCGTGCCCTGTTAACAAAAATGACGACTGTAAACTAGATGTAAACCAATTGCGAACCTTTTTATCATTCAGAAAAGTCACTTTCGGGATAAACAAGTTGGACACTCTTCCAGTAGGTATGGTATCCCATCTTGTCTGCCATAAGTTGATTATTTCATTCGTACATCTTTTCCTTTCGCCTCTACAGTCAGAGCGAATATTTATCTCTATACCAAAAAGTTCTGTAGGAATTTCCCTCTTAATACGGTAGCAAAAACCACGATACAACAAATGTAGATCCAAGGGTAGCGCTCCGGCCAACACCTGCAGCGCTGCAGTGGACACCGTTCTGCACACTCTTACAATACCAAGAAGCATGATGCGCTGCATGGAATTTAGTTTAGCCCGAAACGTAGCTATTTTAACTCTATGGAACCAGGCTCCTGCAGCGTACGTAGTTATAGGAAGGAATACTGCCTTGTAATACAGAAACAGTGTTTTATGTGATAGGCCCCAGTCAGACTTTGAAATTCTAATGATAGCACCAGAAAATTTCCTGATTTTATTGCTTAAATATAATAAGTGCTGGTGAAATGATAACTTACTGTCCACAATTATTTCCAGGTATTTGGTATCAAGGACCATAGGTAACGGTACACCATTCAACTTGATCTGAGGAGGTCGATTTATATCTAAAGCTGTTTTAAATAACATCATTTTAGTTTTGTAAGGACTAATAGCAAGCTTAAAGCTTTGAGCCCAAGATATGGGGAATTATTATTATTTTAGGGTTACCCGTAATTAAATACATTAACCCGTATTTGTGTCTGTAAATTGCGTATGTTCTATGGTCGATTTGCCTGTTTTGCTGGACGAAAAACCCCAGTTACTGGGGAGAAAAACCTTGCTATCTACGCCTGAGACCGACTAACTCAGCCACGGAGTGAAAAAAGCCCATTAAAGTTCCTCGCGTCATCCACGGGATTCGAACCCAGGCCTTTTCCACCCGGTGTGGGGAGAACGGTGACGATACCACTGTGCTACCGCGCAGACAAGATATGGGGAATGCAAGAACAATATCCTAAATGCTCCGCACACTCAGACGTATGGGATTCCACGGAAGATGATCCAAGAGACACCCTCTCTTCACCGCTGATCATCGTGGACGGCGAATGCTGTGGTATCATAAACACGCTGGTTGGACACTGGAGGACTGGAAACGAGTATGCTGGTTGGATGAGTCCAAATATCTTGTGCAACACGGCGAAGGATGATGTGCACAAAACGAGTCCATGGACCTATCGTGAATGGTGCCCACTATCGAGGCAGGTGGCGGTGGTTGCTTAATATGGAGCATCCTTTGCTGGCAAGAACCTAGTGTGTAGACACCTACATTTTACTGTTGCTAATGCTCCTAAAAAACAAACAACAACAACATTTTACTGGTGAGGTCTACAGGCGGCTCTTAGGACACCATATGCACCCTGCCATGTTGCATTTTTTCCCAGACAGAAACGCGATCTTCCAAGACTGTGTCATCGGTCACGCACTGTGCAGTAGTCGGTTCAAGGAAAACCGTGAAAACATCATCCATCTTGATTGGCCTTCAAATTCGCCTGACCTCAATCCAATCGAACACCTGTGGGATGTTTTGGAACGGGAAGTGAAGCGTATGCACGCTACCGTCATCTATTCCGAAACTGTGAAAAGCCTTGCAGCCAGTATGGTTGCAGATCCCTACGGAACCTCTTTAGAAAACTAGTGGAGTCAACCTAGGCGAATGGCGGCTGTTATCCATGCGAACGGTGGCCCAACACGGTATTAGATAGGTGGTCACAATTCAGTGAAGAGTGAGCGGACAGAAATTATGAGGTACCTACTAGTAATGGATAAGCCCACCCGGATAAGTGCAGACACATGGCGAGGCATTGAGTCCACTACTTCACGAAAACGTTCCACAGGTATTTCCATCCATGGTTGCTGCGCCACTATCCATAATTCCGTCGCATTCCGGGATGTATGATCCAAAGCTCGAACGGACCTTTCCATAGCATACCAAAGATGCTCCACAGGGTGGGTTCATGTCCAGCGAATGGGGAGGCCATTCCATGGTGGTAAAACCTGCAGAATGCTTTTCGAACTATGTTCTAGTCACCACAGCCCTGTGGGGAAGCATATTGTCCTCCTGGAAGAGTCCATTGCCCTTTGGGTGCACGATGACCATGAAGGAATGCAGATGGTCTGCAAGGATGGACACGTAACCTAGACCGTTCATATATTCGTCTAGACGTACCAGAGATCTCAACGTGTGCCAGTTGAACACGCCCTAGACCATTACCGACCGTCCACCTGCCTGAAAAGTTCCTTGTCGACATGACGGACGCATAGCTTCGTGCGATTTCCGCCAGATACGCACCTTCCCGTCCGCTCGAAATAACTGGAAACGAGACTCATCGGACCAAGAGACCCGTCTTCAGTCATCCAAGGTCCAGTGCCGTTGTTCTTTCGCCCAGTTGAGGTGTAGAGTCCTGTGCCGTGGTGTTAGCAATGGGACTCTGGTGGGTGGGCGGCTCTCATAATCTATTGCGGCTAATGATCACCTGATGGTCTGGTGGAGACGTTTCTGGCACCTCCCTCGATGAGTCGGCGGTGATTTGTGCCAATGTCGCTCTCCGGTTGGCTGAAGCAATACGAGACAGAGGTCGACGGCCACATTCATCCACCACCTTTCTCCGCCCACAGCGCTGTCCACGATGAGATGTTAATCCGGAAATGGAGCATTCCCGAAATACTCTTGATACTGTCGAACGGGGATAGTGCAATTTCTGTACCACCTCCGCGATAGAGTGACCCATGCGTCGGGCACCCACTATCATCTCTCTTTCAAAGTTGGTTAACTCACAACGTTTATCCATGCTGACATCGAATTACTGTCTATGTGAATGCAGTGATGTAGATGTGACCTCTGTCATACTTCTGCAGACGAAACCGTAATCTGCAGCAAATCAAAGCACAGAATATGCCTGTTATGCTCGGGGTATTCAAGCCTCTCTCGCTTGTCACTGAACAAAAGGTTTCTGGGAAAATGTTGTGTAAAGGGAAAACAAATAGGAACCACAGCAACGGCCAGTAGGAAGGATGATACACCCCCCTCTGCGAAGAGAAGACAATGCATCGGTAGAAATACTTAATACTTTGGAAGGGGGCAATTCCGTAACCCCTCACCGTTTCACTGATATGCTAAACAATGACCTCCAGAATAAAGAAAGTAATTTGGATCAGGAAGGAAGACTTCATTTGGAATATGAGCGAGACCGGACAAATGACCCACCCAGCGATGGTAAGGGAAAAGCCATGAGCTCACAAACGCAGCCTGACACCCCTATTATAAACAAATCGTCTTGTTGTTATATCTGTCCTGATAACTGCCAAAATGCCGGTCGTACCTGCTCCGTACACGCAGATCCCCGTGATGCAGAGAGTGAACAGACACACACCTCACATCTCAGCAACCTGAATAGCCTTAGCAGCGTAATAGCGGAAGCATTTACGCAATTTGTTTACCCTGCTGCTATGCAGGCTGAAGAGCATATGCACAATTTAGAGGAGAAATTTCCAAAAATTTATTAGCATTAGCATTAGTAAAGGCATTTGATGCAAGAAAGCAAGCTTATGCAGCATCAGCCAAAAAAAAAAAAAACCCACTTCCACTTCACCCCTCTGTTCGTTCAAAATACCTGTCCAGCTGAGCCTTAAACTTATTTAGGCTATCAACCTCCACCACAAGGGATGGCAGTCTGTTCCACCAACCAACCACCCGCTGGCTAAAGGCAAATTTCCGCACGTCTATCCTACATCTGTCTTTCCTCAATTTGAATTTATGCCCTCTCAGGTGATTTTTCTGAGCTAGAGGAAGAATCCCATCAGCATTGAGCATGCTTAAACCATTCAAGGCTTTATACACCTCTATCAGATCACCTCGCTGGTGCCTAGTCTCCAGACACTGTAATTTGCAAAACTTAAGCCTTTCTTCGTAAGAGCACCCCTTTGTTCCATTCACTAATCTTGTTGCCCTTCTCTGTACTCGTTCCAGCAGCTCTACATCCTTCTTGAAATGAGGCCTCCAGACCTGTATACAGTACTCTATGTGTGGCCTGACCATTGCCTTATACAATGGAATAATCACCTCCTTATCCCTGCTGGAAAAATTCCTGTATATCATTGACAATACTCCATGAGCTACTCTTGCAGCCCGTCTGCACTGCTCAGAGAACTTCATATCTGCCTGCACAACCACCCCCAAGTCCCTTTCATTCTCTACCACTGTCAGTGTAGTACCACAGAGTTGATACGTTGCTCTGGGGTTGCTGTTTCCCATGTGTAGTACTTTACATTTGTCAATGTTAAACTTCATTTGCCACCTCTCAGCCCATCTGCTCAACCTTTCCAGATCCTGTTGCAGCAGCATAGTGTCAGTAGTGTCCTTGACAACCCTGCCAACCTTTGTATCATCTGCAAACTTGGACATTAAGCTTGATATACCATCATCAATATCATTTATAAATACAGAAAACAATAATGGACCCAACACTGAGCCCTGAGGGACTCCACTAATAACATTAGTCCACGATGAGCAGTGTCCATTGATTACCACTCTCTGTCTTCTCCCCCTCAACCACCCCTTTATCCATAGCAGCAATTTGCCTCCAATGTCACACTGCTCCAATTTGTGTAGCAGTCTTCCATGTGCAACATTATCAAAAGCCTTTCTAAGATCCAAGTATATAATATCAAAGTTATTCCCTGCATCCAGTTCTTTTGTGACTGCATCATAGTATCCAATCAAGTTGGTCAGGGAAGACTTCCCCTTAACAAAACCATGCTGTGTCTGAGCTATAACTGAAGTATTATGAATGTTTATCCACTCTACTCAGTATAAACCAAGACCTTCGCGCACAGAACGAGGAAATTAGAAAGGAAATGAGCGTATTGAAAAACGAGATGATAGATCTGAAGAGCACCGTTATGCTTTCTGAGAGATCCGCATTGAGATCATTTCTGCGGGTTCCTCAGACCTCAAAACTAGCTAGCAGAGATGTTGACACTGTATCTCCTCAACTGGGTAAAGATTATGTTGAAAGTGTATCCTTCCCGACAACTAGCTCTGGCGTTGAAGCGGAAAACCGACCAAAAGGCGCAGCCTCTAACATGCCTCCTATTACTGTCTATGAGCATAATAGAGGAACAAGATATTGCATTGAACACCCCTCTGAGAAAGCTAAATCATATTCAAATGTGCTCAAGCTAAACCTGCCCAAGGAAACAAACGGTGTTCATGTGCCACCCGACCAAGTAAGCCCTGATCAGTACAGAAACCAAAATGCCACATCACACGCCCTTGAACTGCACGCAGGAATTCACTCGTCACTTAGTCCTAAACAAACCCGGACCACTACCAGGTCTGCCACCAACTTGGTGTTGGGTGCCAAACCGGAAAATGCCCAAACTACCAATCAAAACAGTTCGAATAGGAAGAAAAACACTTGGACGGGCACCGCACTAGTTTCGAAGCTTCAGCTTATCAAACCGGTTGGTTCATCACCCCAACTCTCCCCAAGCAGTTTGTTTGTATCGCGTTTGGCCCCTACACGTCAGCAAAACTCGTCTCTGATGTACTGTTTGAGGAACTCCAGTTGGATTTAAAGATTCAGAAACTGAACACTTGTAGCACATCTTATGCTTCTTTTCGCATATATTGTGACAGAAGCCAGTTTGAAAGGATTGGAACGTGTACCAAATGGCCCCTCGGCACCATCATCAGGCCATTTTATGAAACACGAAGCAGAAAAGAAGCGATACCCTTAAATACCCCTGAGAGGTGTCCACACAGTCCAGACTCTGACTAGACGATGTATTTCTATTCCCAACTAACAACCGAACTGCTCTACATGGGCTTGGCCATAGCAAAAAGGTAATTCCATATTTCGCCCTTAACATACCTACGGAAAAGGGACTCTCAACGGTGATTCAAAACTACTAAAAATCTCCGTCATCTCTATCTCCGAATTTTACGATCCCTGTCATGGTTTCAACATATCGAAAACCAGCAACGCATCACAGACGGATCAGACAGTGTACATCCCTCGTCAAGGTCAGGAGACCAGCTTCATTCCAACTCCTATATCAAAATGTGCGATTCATGAGGGACAAATTGAATGAAGTTGAGGAGCTCTTGCTGTCCAGTTCAATGGACGTAGTTGGCTTCGCAGAAGCATGGCTCGATCCCAGTGAAGAAACACTTTCTTCTACTTGGCCTGCAAGATATCAGATGGTGTGTACGTCTAGAGAAAACTGCAGGGGAGGGGGAGGAGGAGTAGCAATTTTGTTCAATGAGCAGGTATTTTCTATCCTCCACTCAGTATCGAGCCAGTCCGATTCTTTCGAGGCAGTTCTAGTCACACTAAAACCTAAAAACAACAACAGCCAGAACGTTTCTCTCGACATTGTCGCAGTGTATATCCCACCAGTTCCAGACGCACAATTAGTTGATGAACTCCTCAATTGGCTGATTAATCATCTCCATTCATCACTGAAGCATATCGTGTGTGGGGATTTCAATCTCCCAAATACTCTGGGGAGCCTCAAGAGAAGACTGAGTCAGCATTTAGACATATTAGGTCTTAAACTGGTGAGCACACCACCCACGAGGGGTGAAAGCACATTGGACCTCGCGTTCGCGTCAGCAAATTGTGTAGCTAATCAAAATTCGACAAGCAACATACAGTCTGATCATAACCCCATCATTCTCTCTGTGCAAACAGAAATGCCCATCACTTCTGGCAGGAGGAAAGTCACAGCCAAAACTATTACAGCGCCCAAATACCTCGATCCTGAAAGGTGTGTTTATGCAGCCCAGGCAATTCCACGGGATTTCTTTGAGGAATGCGACCCTGAACCCGGAATTGACCTAATGACAGGATAGCCATTGTCTCTCTCTATGCTGCAACAAAGAAGCTAACCATTATAGAGCATTCAAGGGCCTGGTGGAGTCCAAAAGTCTCTGAAAGCTTCCACGTCAAACAGAACATGCACAAGCGGTGGAAAAACTCCCGCTCACCCTCGGACAGAACTGCATTCTCCCGAGCTGGGGCTCTTTTTATTAGGAACAAGAGGGAGGCAATAAAACTTCACCTAGAGGCTACCGTAAATAAAGGGAAGTCCTTCCATAGAAGCAAATCAGAGGACGCCATCCACTCACTCAATCTGAGCAGTTGGCTCGACCACATAACTAGGTTTGCGGCTCGGCCAGAATCCACTACACCAATGGAATTACCAATCAATCCGATTTCAACCGACCCCTTAAATTCAGTTCAACTCACCAAATATCAACTGATTGATGCAATAAATAATTTAGCACCTACGGCCGCATCCGGCGCAGATGGGATTCCTCAGTTTATGATGATATGCCTGAGTACATTTATTGTTGATCCCATTCTGTCGTTATTCAACAAAATCGTTCATCAAAAATTCTTCCCTCCTATGTGGCACGTCTATCTAGTAAGACCGCTGCCAAAAATACGCTCTGCTTCTCAGCCCAGTCACTTCCGTCCTATTTCTTCTGCATCAAGCCTATTAAAGCTATTTGAGAAATCTCTTCTGAAAACGTTAACCACCCAAATAATGCCACATTAGCCACCCGGTCAAGATCCCCCGCTACAAATCTAGTCAGCTCCACTACCAAGATCCTCGAGTCATTTGAGCACGGTTTGGAAATCACTGTTACTTATATCGACGTCCAGACAGCATTTGATTCCGTATCCGTTCACGCATTGGTAAGGCTATTACGTGAATATTACCTCATTGGCGGAGACGTGCTCTGGTTCATTCAGACAATGCTTGAGAATATTGTTAGCGATACCAATCGGCGCTACACCAAAACTATTACAGCTGGAGTTCCCTCTGGAGTTCTCTCTGGTATTTTGTTCTCAGCTGTTCTTCTGCCTTTCGTGACGGGCGGAACTGATATTATCACCTTCGCTGATGATATAAAGCTGTTCACTGCTATCAACCCCGGAGACACTGCTGACTACACAAATGTCTTAATCGTACAGAAAATCCAGAACCTCGAGGCCTTCCTCTCCGGTTTCGGCCTTCACATCAATCCTGAGAAGTCGAAACAGTTGACTTTCTCGTTCAAACGGAACCCAACGATGGTGCAACCCAATATAAGAGGATCGGCGATTTCTGCTGTTCAGCAACACACCGACCTGGGCGTTATTTTTGACCAGAAGCTCTCCTTTCTACCACACATAGACCACCTTCAAAAAAAAAAAAATTCTGTCGACTCCGGTGGATGCTTAAGCAACAACTTATGCATGTCCATGACCAGGCCGTTGGGTGCAGGTATATTAAGACATGTGTCTATCCGGTCATTCTTTATGGAGCAGAAGTCTGGACCTCAACTGCCGCAACGCATCTAAGCGGATTTTTGCAAGAGAATTTTGGCTATTGAAGTGGGCCATATGGAAATTCCGGCTTCCCCCTGCACGAAGGACCACCCAGATGGCAGCATCTCTAAACATCAGACGTCTTCCTGCCATTATCCATGAGAGAAGACTCGTCTTTTCTGTAAAAATGATGGTTGGTTATTTCGGACCCAGACTTCTGGGCTAACTGCAGTTGGAGGATCCCAGTCCCAAGCCTTCGGGCCAATCCAGTCCTTCAGGCCACCCCAAACCGGTTAAAGCTATCTGATCGGTTCTTACCCGTGCAAATGCTGCAGTACGTATACTCCTTGGATGGCGACCTCTACAAGTTCGCATTGGATAAAAAATACAGGCAGAACTTACTCCACCCACTTCCTTCTCAGGACCACGTCACAGGACATTAGAACCTGCTCCCAAGGACCTGTCTATCACTCCCATGGATCCCTCACTACATTGTTCCACCTTTCTGCTCCTGCTTAGATGACTCCAGCACTGACTCCAGCTCCCTGGAGAATAATTTAACCTGATAACATGCTGTTGTGTATATATGTTCATATGTAAATTTTTAATTTGCTTTCCTACACTTGTAAAATTAGTAATAATATTATTTTTTCTCCTATCTCATCCTTGTTTATTACATTGTATTAGCCTTTACTGTAATATTGTATTAGCCTTTGTAACTTTGTATTAGACTTTACTGTAAACCCTTGGCTTGTAAACCCCTATTGTGTACGGCATGTGCGTTCTTTATGCAATAAAGAGTTCTTCTTATATACCTGCCAAGCGGTGGGCTCATCCACTTGCAAGAGGTGTGACGGAATGGCATTGCCCACGAACCAAGTGTCCCATGAATTCTGTCCTTTCAGTAATATACATATAATGTAGTTATGTTTTTTCCCCTAATATAATTATAAAACAGTCTGCTAGCGATCCCTAATGTCGTCATTAAAATTAAACATTATGGGATTGATGCACATATTTGTTTGCAAATATGAAAAATTGCATTTAGATCTTGAATTTAATATTCAGACTATCACAAGCCAGCACTAAAGCGATATAAATGATTGTATTAATACTGCAGAATGCAAAAATAGAATATGTAAAGACAGGAATGTATGTGTATTAAATAAGCCCGAAATTAGAATAATCAAATTTAAAAGGATAAAACTAATAAAAACTAATTACTGTCCTTGCACATTGATAAGAACTTCAACTGTCACCAACACCTATCAATGCATAAATAATAAGTAGAAGTGCTATCTGTTTCTGTATACCTTATAACATTACTTAGGCCTAAATATGAAAGTTTTAAATAACAGCTTATATTGGTGTCGCGATATAAATAAATACATTTTAAACATTTTAAATATTAGGGAGAGATCGATTTTGCTGTAATTGCTGCTTTTAGTTGGCCCGAAAAGTATTGCTAGCAGATTAATGCGGTTTTTAGAGTAATAATCTGTAGTGTAGATTATTACTCAAAAAACCCAGTAGTATTGGTATTAAAATTACCAATGGCTACATGGTGCAAGGAAGCCTATAGCTTATGCTGCTCCAGTCAAAAAAATAATAATAATAATAAATAAATAAAATAAAATAAATAATAAAAGAAAAGGAAATAGACAACCTATGCGTTTCCCTCCTCCTGTCGGTAATTATCCAGCTTACCTTTGAATTTCCCCAAACTGTCAGCCTCTACCACCCGTGTAGGTAACTTATTCCAGTAATTTGTAATTTTCTGGCTAAAATAAAACTTCCTGCATCCAGTCTAAACATCCTTCACAACCTCCTTAACGAAAAGATACCGATAATATCCCATACTCGCTACCAGACTATGACAACGGTAAGAAGAGGAGTACCACAATGTGGAGTGTTATCAACTGCGCTCTTTGCACTAATCTTAAAACCATTTCTAGTGAGGTTTACAAACTTCAGCTCTTACGCTGATGACTTGAAGTTGTTCGTCATCACTGATGACATTAAAAGCGTTCAAGAAATAAATGAAACACTGATACACAAATCAATCAACATGTTGATTACTTAGATATGGCAGGGCTCCAACTAAATCAGAAAAAGGCATCCCAAATATCTATCACCAAGAAGCAGAACAAAAATGATATCCAAGTTCTAATAAAGGGCAATAAGGTCACAAAGGTTTCAACTCACACAGACCTTGGGCTCACCTGGGACGAAAACCTTACTTTCCAGGACCATTTCATATATACAAAAAGGAAAACATATGCAGCCTTCTGGGCGATCCGCAGGAGCTTGTTGGTTGCCAAAATACGTCCCTAATATGCAAATACATTGAAACGTTTCTCACTCCCATCGCTTTATACGCGTCTGAGTTATGGTCTTCAGCCCCATCAGGTATTGTTAAAAAATACCTGGCAATTGAATATTGGGTTCTGAGGTTGTTGAACAGGATTCATGGGAATCCGTTCACTATCTCTAGATCTATTCAACATGCAACCATGAACATGACACCATGGAAGATCAAAATTCTGGAAAAGAACCTCATCACTCTTGCCAAACTATTAACTAATAGGATTGATTCTCCCAACGTGCAAGAAATCATCTTAGCCTCAAGTACCCACCCAAGAGAGCGACTCTTACCAACTTTGTCCGCCTTAGAGATATGTTCCCAGCAAACATTATGGAACATTTCAACAAACTGCAAATTAACCCCAACGAACTAGTGGATGACAAGAAATACAGGAAAAATATCGTGGAAGACTTGCATCGAAGCACCGACCTCCAGTGAATCTCGGCAAACACGATCAAGTCACTCCATCTACCAGTCCATTTTGGCTGTCATTTAATAGATTGAATTTATGTAAACTTAATTAATTCATTCTCTGTATATATTTAAATGTAAGTTTTCTCCCTCTTGTAAATGTGTATGCATATGCTATTCCAACTCCAGGCAAGCGCGTTGTCAAATGTTATCTATTGTTCTTCAAATGTATATATATATATGTATGTATTTTTCAAATATAATTCTATGTACATCCTTCTAGCCAACAAGCTGTACAGGGGGTGAAATCAAGCTTAATAAACTGAATAATAATAATAATAATCTCCCTCCGTAACTTGAAATTATGGCCCCTAGAATCATTTATAACCGTGAAAATTTCGTCTTCATTCATTTTACTTATGTCTCTCAGAGCCTTAAACACCTCAATCAAGTCTCCTCTAAGGTGCTTAGTTTCCAAGGCCTGCAGCCCACATATTCGAAGTCTTTCCTCATATGGACGTCCTTTTGCCGATCTCACCAGGCGGTTACCCGTCTTTGGACCCTTTCAAGAAACATAATGTCTTTCTTTAGGTGCGGTCTCCACACTTGAACACAGTATTCCAAGAATGGTATAACAATAGTCTTATATAATGGGATTATGACGTCCTTATCTCTACTAGCAATTGTTTGATAAATCGTCGACAGGACACCATGGACTTTCCTTGCAACCTGTCTACAATGCTCGGAGAACTTCATATCTAACCGTATCGTAACATCCAAGTCCCTTTCCTCCACTACCGGCTTTAGTTCAACTCCACCAAGTATATAAGTTATTTTGGTGCCACTGTTCTCCAGATGTAAGACCGTGCGCTTTGCTGGATTAAAGCATAGCTGCCATTTTTCTGACCATCCCTGAAGTGTATCTAAGTCACTCTGAAGAATCTCTGCTTGGCGGTGATCATTAACTACTCTACCAATCTTTACATCACCTGCAGTTTAGACCTCACGCCTTGTGTCCCTTCATCGATGTCATTTATGAAAATGAAAAATGACAGTGGTCCTAATACTGATCCTTGGGGAACCACACTTCTTACATTACAATCTGATGAATAACCATTTATCACAACCCTCTGCCTCCTGCCCTTAAGCCATCCTGGATAGCCATTAGATGGATACCCATACAGCTATCCATCTAAGGATTTTCCTTGTGATTACAACCTGTTTCAGCTCATGCGGCAACCACTCATGTGGAACTGTGTCAAATGATTTACCGAAATTCAAATAAACAATATCGAAATTATTCCCTAATTATGTTAGATATTAGTTTGGAGATGGAAGGGACCATTGAAGGGGCAAAATAAACAATAAGCAATATTGAAATTATTCCCTAATCATGTTAGATATTAGTTTGGTCATGGAAGGGACCATTGAAGGGGCAATGTCTGTCAAGTAGATATCATGTTTATGATTATCGGAACTTAGTTGAGGAAAGATAACATGATTATTAATGGAAAGCGAATAACTTTCATTGCTTTTAAAGCAATCTGTACATCCCATGGCGACACTTTTTTAAACTTCCACTTCTTGTGATATTTGGAACAAAATATTGTTTTGAGTCTATAAAATCCAATAACTTACATGTTATTGTTATGAAAACCGCATTGCTTTGCTGCGTATAGATTGGATATTGCTTGTCACATATTCTACAGTGGGCCCCTGACAACAAAAGGAATCAAATATATTTCTTTTTCGAAAACGGCGTTGTTTTTAAGAAAATCTATATTAAAATTTTGTAATTCGTTTCACTTCTTGTGTCATAGAGATTTGGGGGGGGGGTAAGGAGCCACTGGTGGTTTCCCACAACTGCGCCCTCAGTAAGTACTCTTGTCAAGTAAACAGAATTCTGTAAATTCCAGAAGTGTGTGTGTGTGGTATAGTGTTTGGGGAGGAGCGCCACCGATGGTTTCCCACAACCGCGCCATTTGTATTCATGTGAAGTAAACTGAACTCTGTAAATGCGGAAAGTGTGTGTAGTGGCATGGTGGCATAGTATTTAGGGTAAGGTGCCACCAGTGGTCACCAACAACTGCGCCATCAGTACTCCTGTGTAGCATACAGAACTCTGTAAATGCCAGAAGTGTGTGTGGCATGTATGTGCATAGTATTGTGTTGGGTTCTGTTGTTTCTCTGGCTACTTATCCGCAGGGCCCCTAATGGGACCTTACGTTGCCCGCTACCTACCACCACTCGGATGTAAGCCAGGCTGCCCATTATTCTCTGTCTGGACTCCACCAGGGTCACCTGAGCTCTCTGGACAGAGACCAAGTTAAAAAAAAAAGTGGTAGATTATAGGGGGATGCGGTGTGTATACAAGGGGAGGGAGAAGTTTGGGGGATGCGAGGGAAGGCACCCTCCAAGCAGCAGTGGGGTGCAAGTGTCCATCAGGCAAAATGGGAGAGAGAGAAAGGCACGCATTAAGAGAAGTATGTGGTGATCAATGTTGAATCCAGAGCGTTTGCACCGGGGGAGAGAACGTAAACTTCGGGGGGGGGGAGTATATGTAGTGTATTTTTTATTATTATTTAATATTTACAACATATGTATATACTACAAACAAATCTGTATATTTATATTTATGCATATTTGTCATAATATGCATAAATATAAATTTATGCACAATATGCATACATATATATATGCATAAATATAAATATACATATTATGCATATTTATGAATGTTATAATAAGAGAATATGAGAAAACAAAACAGAAACAAAAGGAAATATTTATTATTTAACATCTAAATACTAACAGTCAGTTCACAAAAACCACATTACTGACAATAATCACAGTTTAATAATATGAAAATCACCGATTAAAATTTGCAAAAAAAAAAAAAAATAATAATAATGCAAATTATAATCAAACATGCAAGTACTGTATTGTAATAATCTTATTCTTCTTTGCTTTTTCTTTGCATGTGTATCAATCACTTCATTTATTAATTTTTCCGATAACTCATTCCGGCCCTCAGCTTATCTTCATGCAATCTTGCAATATTACAGTACAGATGCATAATAAAAAGGTTATAAAATGTATTATTGTTTATAGGCTGCGACCAAACCGTCTTGTTTGCGGTATACGAAGGAAGAATTAGCCACAAGTAGACTCTTGCTGTGAAAGAAACAAAAAAGGAAATGTGAAAACCATAAAGCGAAACTGCCGACGATTGAATTAGTAGCTGCAGTAGGTTCTCCTGTAAGCCGCGGGACACTTTATAATTACAATTACAATAGCATCTGTCAGGAACCAATTCAGGCTAACCTATTCGCGGCCTGTGATATACAAACAGAATTAGTCGCAAGTAGACCGTTTGTGTGAAGCATTATCAAGGGATGAGTTTCGCGAAAATAAAGGGAATCTGAAAATCATAAAACGAAAATGCTGAAACTTGAAATAGTCGCTTTTAGGTACAATTTGTGCAGCCAGAAATACTGTCCATTTAATTATGTTGAAATTTTCTGTCTTGAATTTTAGTGATATATTTTCGCCGTCTACCACCTAACAAGTACCATACTTAGATCTGATTTTTGGTGTTGTGTTTATTTGACATAAATTTGTTAATTTCGTGTTTTATAAAATAAAAATTACTATTTCTCACCGGGGGGAATTTTATTCCATCGGGGGCGAAACTTGCACCCAGTCAACCCCCCTGGAAACAACATTGGTGGTGATCGCTGTTGGCGTGAGGTGGCAGGGAGCCACAGATCCTATCTGGCCAGTCATCCAGGTTAGCATGAACCAGCTCAAGGAAGGGATACTCAGGCAATCAAGAATTATTTCTTTAGGTAGTTATGGGTGGTTCAGTTCAGGTGTTGGTCCTAGTGTCGATACTGTGAACAAGTGCAAGTGAAAGTGCAGTTCCTGTGGGTAGAGGTAGACAACAGGGTGTTGTCTTGCTTCTTCAGTGCATTATTATATTTCCTTTCATTGCTTGAAAGGTCCGGCACATTGGACCTTTCAAGCAGTGAAGGAAAATGGTTTCAAAACCACTGTACTACACTCGAGGACTTCCATGAGTTAAAAATGAAAAAAAAGCTGTCATATTAGGGCCATCCGAGAACCGACTCATCTGCGCATGTGTAATATGTTCATAAACTGCGTGCGTTCTCTGGCCGATTTACTTGTTGTTTTTTTCTGGACAAAACATTCAAGTGAGTTTCCTGGAGAGAGGGGAAAAAAAAAATATATATATATATATATATATATATCGTATATTGCTATCCAAGCTACAGAGTGAAAAAAGCTCATCAAAGTTCCTGGCGTCATTGACAGGATTGGAACCGGGGCTTTTCTACCCGGCGTGGGGAGTAAAATCCTGTTGACTGACGATCGGAAGAATGTTAGCATTTCTTTTGCTTTCTTTGCTTTTATTAATGTTGCGTAAATTCAATTAAGAACTCCATAATAGGTAAAGAAGGTAGCACACACTCTTTTTGAGTACAATAAACTTAAAATGCACACTGTGAATAAAATTCAAAATTCAATGTATATATGTTTACTGAGATTGAATCGTCTATTTGTTTTAATATATATTTAAAATTAATAAAAGAATAAAATTAATGTAAAAGGCTAATAAGAACTTCAGAAATTAATTTTTATTAATTTTATAAAAAACTGGTCTAGAGGATAATTAGTCCTGTCGACCATGTTTCTTCAGATTTCATTTTTCACGTACGGTGTTTTTGTTATTGATAACCAGATGATGGTATTGTGATTGGATAAATCCACATAGATGATTTTCCTTTGGACTACACTTTTCTAAAATTATTAGTATTGTAATGGTTAAATGATGAAAAGAAGTAGGCTTTTTCTGCATCTGCCAAAAAAAAAAAATATATATATATATATATATATATATCATTTTTACCTTCCCCATCGCCAAAAAGTTCCTATCCAACTCCGCTTTGAACTTTACCAAACTATCCACCTTAACGACTGTTGCAGCCAATTCATTTTAATGATCTACAATGCTGCCCAAAGTAAATTTCATGAGATTCAGCGTTTTGTTTCTCCCCAAAAGTTTGTGTTTTTGCTCCCTCGTTCTTCTCTCTCCCCCCAGTTAAAATATACCTCCTTTTATTACTGATTCCTTTCAGGCCTTATATACCTCTCTCAGGTCCACCGCCCCTCACAAGATATAGTTGCCTAGCTTTGCAGTCAGCACTTTCTAAGCTGCCCTTCACGTGGATATCAGTTAGCACCCCTTACTGGTTATCTTTGAAACTTTCTGAAATTTCTGGGAGTCCTCTTCAAGGGAGTCCCTATACCAGTCTAAGTGCGGTCTCACCATCTTCTTAGACAAAGGGATAATGATATTCTTTTCCCTACTTGCGAAGGTTCTACATATCATAGACAAGGCACGATGTTCCTTCCTATGTTTACAATGTATGGAAAATTTCATGTCCGACTGAATTGTATCCCCTAAGTCTTTTTTTCACCTTTAACTGCTTTCAATTCCACTCTCTCTAGGTCGTAACTAACTCCCCGATTTGCATCTAGGGAACACCTTACATTTAGAAGCATTAAGCTTCTGCTTCTTCTTTCCCTGCACTCTCTTATCATTGTCATTAAGGAAGATAAGAAACAAAGTAGCCCCAACACTGATGACTACTTATGACTACTTTCTGTCTCCTGTCTTTTAGCCAGCCCTGATCCAACGAAGGATCCTTCCATTAATCTCAATTTATTTCAGTTTATATAGTACCCTTTCATGGGGAACCGTATTACTCCAGGCTTTCATTATAGGTCCTGATTAAGGTTGTCCTGTAACCGTGGACAGCTTCAGTTTGAAAATTGTGTAACTTGGTATTTCTGCATATTGAAATTGAGTACATTTTTTATGTTAATAGTCTAGGACAGGGTGATTGATGTCACTTGTCAGAAGAGTTAATGATGTGTAGCGGTCTCCAGTTGCATAAGGTGGACACTAACTGTTCATGTGACGTTTTTACGGGATTGGAGTTATCTCTCAGATGATTTCAGATTTTCCAGATGCACTAAAGTTTAAAAAAAAAAAAATCCCAAATTTATATTTGATTCTCTGTCGAAATTTAAACCCCCAAGAAAACATCTTTGGAGATTTTGTAGGTTACTTAAATACTCAACAGGAGCTAACAGGCTTCGGTTATTTCTTGAGAAACGTAAATTATTTGGGCGATTCTGGGATATCCATTATTCTGGATATTCTGTAATAGGAATCATGTAATTTGCTTTGTTTTAATGAGAATATAATTATATTTTTGGTAAAGTGAAAATTTCTAAATGAAACCACATTTCTCTTATTTAATGTAAAGAAAACTATTAGAGTTGACAACTGTTTTGTGCATTTTTTCCCCTACCTCCTACGATATAAATATTGCTGTTAGAACGTCCATGTTTGATAAATTTCTTCGAAACTTACTTCGTTGATTCAACTTCCGAAATATGCCACAAGAATAAAAATTTCCAGAGGATTTTTTTGTCTTATTTTCCTATTGGTACAAAATCACTTATTTCTGTTGTGTTTTCTTTGGAAAGAAGTTTGTATAGATAAAATGAAATAGATAAGAATCCCGACTGGCAGACCATAGTTTTTTGTTTGCCCGCCTTTATAATGGCACCAGCATTTTATTGGGTTAGCCATGGGCCTGGGAAATAATAGAACAAGATTACCAAAGGATAGTGACCGTTTCTATCTAAGGATTGGAGAGCCTGTAAGCACCGCTAGACGAATGATGGAGCTTCATATATTCTTGTGGTGAATAACTAACCCATTCCATACACACATACATCCCATAAGGGGATGAACTTTGAGAGCTGGAAACATTATCGCCTTAGCTACCTTGCTGGCCATTCTGTAAAAAGCAGTTTAGAATAATGGATCATCTGGGACCCAGTACCGCCCGAACAAAGAAAAAAAAAAGAAAATAAAAAATCTAACAAAAGAAAAATAGGAAAACTCTATGGCCAAAGATGCGCTCTGGTAGTTTCTGTAATATGTCACGAAGAACATTTTCTACGTTGGAAAATGTTTTGTTTACAATTTATTAAAAATATTGCTAGTAAATTTTGTATAAGATATAGACCCTGCTATGTGGGCCGGACATGCTAGCTTTTCTCCAGCCAGCCGGTTTCCCGGATGTAAACAGACATATAATACTTTGGCGTGATTTACATTTCACTTAGCCAGATTGAAAATATTGATCCCCCCCATTTACCTACACTATTGTCACGTCACGGCTTGGACCCTTCGTTCCCTGCATGTATTACTGCTGCCAGTTTTGCGCGGCCTTGCAACGCTTTATGAATAAATCTGAAAATTTGATTTTCGAAAATGAAACCATTATCGATTTTCTATACGTCTGCCTCGAGCTGGAAACAGATTGGAACGGCACAAGATCCCGGATCGATTTGGTGGTGCGTAGTTTATTTTTTCAACTTGTCCTCAGTATGTGGTGTGTGTGTGCGCGCGCGCGCGTGCGTGCGTGAGCAAAGCTTGATCACTTGTGCAGAAAAGTCAGCAATGTTTATGACAGTGTTTGTCCTCCGAGAAGAGGGGAGGCTGTAATTTTATGCGATCTGCAATCGTCTCTTCTATTCAAGTCTTTCAGTATATGGCATCTGAACTCCGACGGTAATTGTTAACAGGGAAAGAAAAAAAAGAAGGAAAAAGAGAGGATTGCTATTTCCGGTACTTGTTGCCTACCAACAAACACAGGCGCAGTTACAACATCCGTTTTTTTTTTTTTGTTTTTTTTTCATTTAAGGAATCATTTAAGCAGCTAAAGTTCCATACAATATTTACAACATTATATTCTAATAAATAACAATTTTTAGAGGACACGTGTTTTAATATAACTCACTTGTTTAATACGACTTTATTTGCATATAATGGCGAAGTCTTCCAAATTTATATTATAGTGAATTGCTTCTTCGTATGAAAAGCAAAAGCAGTGAATTGTGTCACTTGGTGCATTTTCATCTTCCTAATGTACTGGATAAAGGATTCTTGTGCTGCAGATAGAATCCATTCCATAGGTAATGTTTTCCTCATTTTTTAAAATAAAAGTACAACAACATGGAATAAAGTTATTGTAGTAGTTGGTGTTGTAGTAGTAGGGTTTTAGGAGCATCAGCAACTAAGACCATATTGCTCATTGTCCGTGTATATTGTCTGTAAATTGCGAGTGTTCTGAGGTCCATTTTCTGTTTGCTGGACGAAAAATCCGAGTCGCCTGAGACCGACTAACTCAGCCACGTTGTGAAAAATACCCATAAAAATTGCTCCGGTCATCGATGGGATTCGAACTCAGGTCTTTTCCATCCGGTGTGGGGAGGACGGTGATCCCACCAACTGTGCAATCCACCGCGTTTATGGTGCAATTGATTAAACGAAAATGTATTCTCTCAATTTGTTAGTACCTGCTACAGCAGACAGTTTGAACATTTTGAGGCCAGAAGTTGTAAAAAGATGCAAGACCAAGGATGATGGAACAGTTAAACCGCGATCCGATAGGCCTAGGAAATTGATGGTTCGGAATCCTCGAATTTTCCAGAAGTTCCTAGAAAATCTGTCATCGGAGTTTCAAATGTCAGCAGGATTGCCCGAATCATACTTCGAACCATGATTATAAATCACACTGTTTACACCTTTGAAGAAAACGAAGTACTGTTGTCCCAGCGTCCTAATTGCATCGTTTTGGCTTCTCAATATTCAATATCCAAATTACAAATATAATTTTGGAAAAAAAAAAATCCAAAACCTTATCCATTATTAAACATTATATTTCATTTTATTTTTAATCCAATCTTTATACTTTATCAAAAATTTCGCAGCCCACCAGTTGTTCGCAACCCACAAGTTGAGAAATACTGCTTCAGACCCTGTTTTCAAACTACGTAGTAGTAGTAGTGGCATGTGATGCAAGAAAGCAAGTGTATGAGCTTATGCAGCATCAGCCAAAAAAAAAAAAAAAAAAAAAAATCACACCATTTCCTCCAAATGCCTGTCCAGTTCCTCCTTAAATTTATTCAACTTATCAACTTCCACAACGACAGATGGAAGTTTGTTCCAGCAATTAACCACCCGCTGGCTAAAGGCAAATTTCCGTACATCTATTCTACATCTGTCTTTTCTTAATTTGAATTTATGCCCCCTTAGGTTCGTAATCTGAACAATTGGAAGGATCCCATCAGAATTCAGCGTGCTCAACCCATTCAAGGCCTTATACACTTCAATCAGATCACCGCGCAGGTGCCTAGTCTCCAGCCACTGCAATTTGCAGAACTTAAGCCTCTCTTGGTAAGAGGATCCCTTCATTCCCCTCACCAATCTTGTTGCCCTTCTCTGTACACGCTCAAGTAAATCTACATCCTTCCTAAAATTAGGTCTCCAGACCTGTACGCAGTACTCAAGGCGTGGCGTAACCATTGCCTTATACAGAGGGATAATCACCTCCTTTTCCCTGCTAGCAAAATTCCTATATATCATTGACAAAACCCCATGACCTGCCCTGGCAGCCTGTCTGCATTGCTCAGAAAACTTCATATCTGACTGCACAATCACTCCCAGGTTTTTTTCATTTTCTACCACCTTAAGTGTAGTACCACACAGTTGGTACGTTTCTCTGGGGTTACTTCTACCCATATGCAGTACTTTGCATTTGTCAAGGTTAAACTTCAGTTGCCACTTCTTAGCCCATCTGCCCAAATTATCTAGATCCTGTTGCAGTATCACACTGCCATTACTGTCATTAACAACCCTGCCAACCTTTGTATCATCTGCAAACTTCGACATTAAGCCTGATATACCTTCATCAATATCATTGATAAATATACAAAACAACAGTGGACCTAATACCGAACCCTGTGGGACTCCATTAATAACATTAGTCCAAGAAGAGCAGCACCCATTGATTACCACCCTCTGTCTTCTCCTACTTAATCGTCCTTTTATCCATTGTAGCAACTTACCCTTAATACCATTCTGCTCCAATTTGTACAATAGTCTTCCATGTACAAAAGTTCTCCGAAACCCCAGGATTCGTGAGATTTTTAGTGAAAGAAATGATTTTACGATCTTTATCGTGTTTGTTTTGTTTTTTAATGCAAGAGGGAGTAGGTAACATAATTTGTAGTGTAATTATTACTGTTTTGAAGTTATTAGGACTCCATTGGAGATTTATAAATTATAGTCTAGCAGTTTCATTAATAATGCTTTTATTTAGTTCCTGTTACCTTAAGTGACAGTTTTCGAACTAGTGTATAACCAGTAACTTTTAAAGTGGAACCATTAATTTGTATCTGCTTTAAGATATAATGTGCTAAACCACTTGATGCTTCATGAATCAAAAGATTCTAGATGATTTGTCAAATATCAACTCACCTTGAAGTAATTAAGCCTGCGATATTTATTATTATTTTTTTTCTAACCGCCTGTAGCTAACAGGCGGTTCGTTTCATATATTCTTCTTCGAACGTTTTCTCTTTGAAATGCTAAATTTTTGGCATTCAAATAAAATGAATTATACAACGCAAGGGTTGACGAAATAAAATACAAAAAAGGTATGTAGTTCCTGCATGAGTGCTTTGGGACATTCGGCAGTTAAAAGAGTTCGAGTGAAGATTATTTAAAGGAATTGTTCAAAGGTTTCTCCTTAACGACCATTCTACACGAATGAATATTGAAGTTTCCAAGGGGAATAACCTTGCAAATTATGACACTGAACAGGAGCTTTGGGATTTATACTCAAATTTAAGTATTAAGAGAAAATACTAGTCACTGAACGGTTCGGTAACTATTTCAGCCTTCACAGTTCGAATAGAACAGTTTTCGCCATTTCATTTGCTCATCAATTTTTTATTTCCATAATTAATCGATACACAAGAATGTATTGAGCATTATTGAACCTTTATCATCTGTGCTTGTTAACAGGAGAGACTGATTTTACAGGATGGAATATACTTAAATAGAAGGGTTGCAAGAATATTTGCATGCTATCGAAGCAGTGTTAGGTAGGTTTGAAATCTGCTAGCCTGGGGAGATGTATTGACTAACAGATTAACTAGAGCCGTAGGCAGAGGTGAAAGTGATTCTTGCACTGCTTCTATTGGAACATATAGCAGCCTGGAAAGCAAAGTGTCGAGGATTTCAAGCCCTGCTGTGGGTCATTATATAAGAAGTAAATACATGGGCTATGTTGGGGTAACTAATGGTGAAAACAGTTGCATGTACACTAATGCTAGGGGCATAGCATATAAATTTGAGGAATATGAAGTACTGATTAAGTCATCAAATGCAGACATTGTGGGGATATTGGAGAGATGGTGTCACTCAGACATAAGAAACGCAGAATTGGAATATGGGGAGTATAACAAGGCAGGAGGGGGATTATGCTCTTAGTTAAGAAGCATATTAAATCTAAGGCGGCGTATCCAGTCGACATGGGTGACACGTGTAACGTTGAGTCAGTTTGGTGTGACATAAGTACTGGGAAAAGGAAATGATTGTGATGAACAAACACTTGTACAGAAAAATAGAGTGGGCAAGTATATCAGAATGTTTTATAATGGGAGATTTTATCCTTCCAGATATTGACTGGAACTTGTGGGTTGGTCTCACACACACACTAGCAAGACTTTTGTGGATTTATTGGATGATTGTTTTCAACAGCAGCATGTTAGAGACGTAACAAGAAGAAGCAGTACTCTTGATCTGATTATCATCAGCAATTCACCGTGCATTAATAATCTGCGGGTAAAAAAGCCACTATGAGGCAGTGATATCACAGTGTATTGATGTAGGAGTTACTTAAAGATGTAACTATCATCTTTTGCTTTCGTGAGGGTGACTACAGTGGTCTTAGACAGTTTTTAAATTCTATGCAGTGGGACCAACTGCAAATTCTAAATGGGAAGCATTCAGGGATGTAATCGTATAGGTTTCTAGGCTTTATTATACCAACTAAGAGATACTGTTCAAGGCTTAGACCTAAATGGATGTCAGATGAACTGATGAGACTTGCGGCAAAGAAGAAAGATGCATGAGTTGTATATAAATTATCAGGTGATACAGAAGACTATGGTGGATTTAAACTAGTTTGTAATCAAGTCACAAAGGAGATCAGGTAAGCTAAGGCAAATTGTGAGACATCTCTGCTAAGAATGCAGAGAAAAGCAGAAAAGACTTCTTTACTTATATAGGATGAAAGCAGAGGATATTTATCTGAATCAGGCAGTGTTGCGCATGTGTGCTGAGGAGTTGAGAAAACAAGTTTGGTGGCAAAAGAGTGGTCTTGATGTCTACGTAAGTGCTCACTGGTTCTTCCGGGTAGTACAGTGGTTCTTCCAAAGCTTTAAAGGTAGTGGTGGTTTCTAATAGACTGCTGTCTTTGGATCTATGTGGTCTTACAGTGGAGTTAAGGGATCTTATCAAGCAGTGTGTTTGGTAATGAACGACAGGAAAATTTTCTTTTAACACCTTCAGAATATTGGATGAAATTGAAATCTGTCTGTAATATTTCTTTCATTAGCGAATAATGGATGAAAGGTGTTAAGAAGAGTTTAAACTATGAACTGTCACCTTTTTGGTCAAGCATCTTTTCACAATGTCGTCTACTCTTGACCCTGGAAAATTTAAAGTCTTTGTAGCTCGTACGACAAATTTAGAAAATACATTTTCACTGAATCAATTGCACCACAAATCTCAGGACTTCGGTGAAAACAAAACATGTACAGTCCGTTGCTAGTTCAGTTCTTTTATACTGCCTGTCGTAAAACAAGAAAGACAATTTCATTTTCCACTGGATGGCTTTTCCAGAGAATAAAAAGAAAGAATATTTTGCAAATTGCTTGTTAGTTGGAAATACTGTTATAAGGTAATGATGGTAATGCATATATTCTCATAAATAAATTACAAAGTAGGATGCGCATTAAAATTTAATTTTAAAATATTTAGTTTTAAGTGACATAGGAAAATACAATAAATTAACTAATATGAATAATAAAGAGTATAGGAACAATGTTATTTATTCTCTCTATCTGTCTCTCTTAAGGTTGAAAATACAAAAAAAAAAAAAAAATCTTTATGAAATGTTTCAGTACTCTCAAAATTAGTCATCTGGTTAATTAGAAACTCTTGGAGATTTTCCAGTTAACCAGACATTTGTGCAGGATAAGATGATAACAGTTTCAATCTTGTTTGTCAGAATATTGACTTCTAAGGCAGCTTCACTCATCTTAAAGAACAGCGCGTAGAATTTATGATGCAGCTCGAAGCTATTTCTGGACGTCTGAGAACTTGGAACTGACTAAATTCATTCAAGGTAGTTCAACTAGGTTGCAGTTTTTAGGTGTGATAGCTGGAAACAAGTCAGAATTGAACCATGATCCGAATCGAAATAATTTTCGATTGGTTTTTGTCCACACATTTTACGTTTCTGAATACGAGGTCAAGTTGATGCTTGACCTCGGTTTGGCCGGATTGGCCTCTATTCAAACAACCTAGGAACTGGCCCCTCTTAATGGCAAACAAGAGGCTATTTTTTTTTTTTTTAACTAGAGCCAGTTGAGGCCAAGAGCAGTAGTCCAATGTGATGTTCACGGATGTATGCAGATTCGGTCTGCAGTCTGATTGTAAACTTATTCTCAGTCTGGAGGCCACTGAGTGTATTTGGGATGCTCTGAAGTCAAATTTTGACTAATGAGTCATATCTCCTCCCGGACTCTTAAATAATTTACCACCTGCTTTTCTGGAAAACGGCTTCAGTGCCACCAGAACTATTGAATAGTTTTATTAAAAGCATCAGATTATTTGAAATAGGGCAGTTCTAGGCTTGGTTGAATTCAGATGTTATTCGCTGCACATTAGATGTCCTATTTTTCGGTACAGTCCCCCTTAAAGAACAATGGCTTCGCTATTGAAGTATTGTTTTCTGCCACGTTTATGTGGAAGAACCACTTGCTTTCCAGTAATTAGTAATTAAAAACCTTTGAGATGAATGCTTTTGAGAAATCGGTTATGTCTTTCGTTTCTGGAATCATGGCTCCTGCTAAACGTGCACCTTTTCAATTTTGTATGGATGCAGACGATACTCGATTGGCTGACACTGCTTTTTGCAGACAACGTCGTGTGCTTTTTAGAGGACTCTCTGCAAACGCTGCCAGCACCGTGTCGGTTGTTCCTTCATTGGTGGATGATCGTGGACGACCACTTCTCGGTTGTTCAGTAACACTTCCAGTCTTTCTGAACTTTTCAATAATTTTGGCAACAGTGTCGTGTGTGATGTGCTTGCCATGTCTCCTGTTAAATTCCATTGCAACCTTGCGGCAGCTTCCTGATCCAGCCATGAGAATGATTTTTATACTCTCTTCTTTAGACAAAGGCATTTTAGACGGGTACCTAAAAACAGAAAAAAAGAAACATTATTCCCTACGTATGGAGACTTGAATCATCCTATATAAATTCTCTCTACGTCATAATTGTAATCGACAACAACACCACATAGCGGATGTTTTTTCCCATTTAAAATTTTCACCTGTTGGAGAAACAACGAAGCTCATCTTCGCGTTCACTTTTTTCTACATTTAAATTTACCAACCGACAGCTTCGGTTGCTAGCTGCACGCTTAAAAGCAGACGATTTGCTAGGGGAAAAAAAGCGCTCTCTACAGATTACAAAGCCTTTTAATTAGCGTTGTAAATAAATAATATAATGGATATAAAAAATACGGCGCTTTTACTTAAGAAAAACACTTGTATACGTAGATAGAGATTGACCAACTGCTACAGTAATTATTGGACTACTTAGCAATCTCGTAATTACTTCAGTATATTTTAAGTGCAGAATTATTCCCTATTGGGAAATACCCATTACACTGAAAATGGAATCCTTTTCTGTTATTTGTTCTAGCTGTGTTCCCCAGTATTAAAGACCAGAACTAAACACCATCATAGATCATTAAGAGGGGAAAAAAATATTGAGCTAAACGCATTGGATATAATGAAGTATTGATTTCTTGTAGCTAAAACACTTTTGAGGACCACGGAAATGTTGATACTGTTACTAAGTGATAAAGTATTAATATTTGTGACTTCGCACACCCGGTACAATCGAAGAATAGAAGCCAATTACAAATATTACCACTCTCAAAGACCGCGAATCGCAAACAGATGGAACAGAGATGTAGAAACTACAATATCCTTACCGATAAGTTATAAATAGTTGAGAAAAGTGTTTCTGGTGTAAGTGGGAGGTTACAATCTAAGTAATTATTTCGAAATAACGTTCTGTCTCTGTTCGGCAAGGTTCTTCTGCTAAGCAAACATTTATTCTGTGAGAACGACTCTGCTTATCCCCATAGCACTTTGCCCGATTAAATCCTGCAAGAAATATAAACTGAACATCGGGGAATCTGTTGGACTACAGGAATAGGTGTCTGTGTGGTCAGGAACATTGATGTATCCAATCCAATCGACCAATACAGAATCAAATAGCCATAGGCGATAAAGCGATAAACACACAGGAAGGTTAAGAAAGAAAAAGGAAGAAAAAAAAAGTTAAGATAATGCTCTAAGTACAACTGTAAATATAGCTACAAGTTCTATTTACCGGAAGCTGGCTGTGCTGTAGGGCTGATAACAGCACCTCCTTATTCAGTTATAAAAAGTGTGTTTTTTTATTGTTTTTATTATTGATGAATTTTTTTCCGGTTGTGTGGTGAAATCAGAATTGCGTGGTACGTCATACCGGGTGATTCAAAAGGGTCATTTTGAATGGTCATTTTTTTTTTTTTTTTTTAACAAACTGTCACATTATTCACAAAACATGCTCTACAAGTCTACATGGTTGCCATTCCTTTGAAGATACATACGGATGCGTCTCTCCCACTCATGTTGAACTCGCGTTAACACCTCTGGTGTTATGCGCATAATTGCATTTCGAATGCATTCCTTTAGGCGATTCATGTTTCGTTTCTTTTCCTGGTATACCATGGCCTTCAAGTGCCTTCACAAGTAAAAATCGTGTGGGCTGGGGTCTGCGGACCTAGGAGACCACTCCACGGGACCACAGCGACCAATCCAGGAACCCGGAACTGCTGATCCATGTATGGAGACTTTTGAATCACCCTGTACATTACGATTCAGCAGTTGTTAAAGATTTGTCTTGCTAACAGGGATCCGTAATATAAAAAAGGTATCTAATTTTTGTCAGCGATAGGATAAGAATCCGTATCACCTTCAGATTGTTTATGCGCACTTGTCTTGTACAAGAGTTGCAGAAAAAAAAATTAAACGGAATTAGCACTCAGGTGGGCTTGAACCACGGCCCACTCAAACACATATACTAACGGTAAGAAAAAAAGGTAAACTGCAGCTATTATCAATCCACTGTAGGGTGGAATCCGCCTCAGCGATTCATGTTGAAGGAAATAGATCATAATCTGCCACACTGGTCCAGTGCGGGTTGGCAGATCGACCTTATTTAGCAGTCAGATGCTTGAATCCCTGTATACTCAAAGTGCGTGTTACTGCACTCCCGCTCCTGACCACTCGGGGGGGCGCCTCCGTAGCCAGGTGGGAAGGAGCAGCAGTGCGTAGCACATGCTTCTTGATTAGACCGGGGTTCGAGCCCGTCACCACCAAATACGGAGTATGCGGAAAGGTCAAGGAATGACCACCGCATATCCCGGAGCAATATGGCCTTAGTTGCTAATGCTCCTAAAAACCAAATAACAACAACAACAGCAACCACTCGGCTACAAACACGTGTACTACTGCGCTCCAATGATAACCACTGGGCTGGTCGATGTAAATCAGTTCTCAATGGTAGCACAGTTGGTAGAACCACCATCACCGCGGATGGAGAAGCTCTGAGTTCGAATTCCGTCGATGATGTGAGGAATTTTTAGCGATCTTTTTCACAACGTGACTTGGGTAGTCAGTCTCAGGCGAGGGTAGCATGTTTTTTTTTTTTTTTTTTTTTTTCTCCTATAACTGGGTTTTTCGTCCAGAAAACAGCAAATCCATCATAGAACACAAGCAATATGGCATAAATTGTTGATATGCTTAAAACCCTACTACAACCGACCAATATTTTATTTATTTTACATTTAATTTTTCTGTTTTTTTAACTTGTGATATCGATTCCTTTAAACTTTGTTGGGCTTCAACCTACTAAGTCATCTGTCATTTCTTGAACACCACCTGCCTTGCCTGCCAGAGCAAGACAATATATTTCTAATAAAAACGTGAACCGTACTGATGAAGGATTTATTAAGCATGCCGAAACGTTTCCATAGTTTCTGTGCCAGTTAAGCCGTTAGAAATAAAATTAATTTCAGTTTATCATTCGATGTTATCGTAAAATATTTACTCAAGCATTCGGGCTTCGTATAAAACATCAAGATACATCGTACGTTGAGGTAACCTGTTGCTTTCGTCAGCAGCACTATTGCATATTGTATTATAATACTTTCTCTTGAATAACTGGAAAGAACCCAGTAGGTGAGAGTATGTAAAATTGCTTTGAGCCGTGAGACACATTTGATTGCTGTTAATATCGAACAGAAGTGCATTGATTCCCTTCATCCCTACGGTGCGAGCTTTGTGTGTGTGCGTATGTGTGTGTGTGTTCGAGGCTGGTATGTCTTTAAACAAGGACGAACATCGTTCAGAACACGCATCAGCGGTAAGTACAAGCCACGCACGGCCAACAACCTCCCTCCGGAAAGGATCACTTATCGACTAAAGCAAAAGGAAGCGACTCTGTGTGCCATTGTATCCATTTACATATCTCCGAACTCCTTGCAAGAAAGCTAGCGTCCGATACGTAACGGAATATTTAACGACTAAACGACATTAACATCCTTTTCGCGGTCGTTCGTAGTCCCCGAGCGTAGCAATAAAAGCGTTTTCTCCGCAAAAGACATCCGACACCGCTGTCCACGTGTGATGAAGTAATGGACATATTACCTGGCATCCCGGCTATAATTCAAGCGGATTTTTAAGGAACACACTACGGATATGTGCGAGTTATTTCTCAATCGCACTCAGCTGCATTATAGTATATATTGAAGGGTAAATTTAGAAAATAAACGCGAGGCATTAGATGCCTAATGGATTGGATGCTGCAACGTGATGCAATAACGCCAGTCGCGGATGGTGATCCAACACTGCAGGTGCATCGGGTAATGTCAACCGTGCCTTATTTGATCACCACTTTTATCACAATGCTCGGCCTTACTGCATTAGAATCCATTACGGAGTACGAGTAGGTTTCTTCGGAAGCCAAACGGCCGTAGCACGAGAGCCTCTTTCTCTTCAGCCGTTCTGTAAAAAAACACCATTATCGACCTCCACTTGCTGGCCTAAGTGGGATTTATAAGGAAAGTCATGGTAATCTAGGTGTGGCGGGCTCCGCTCTATTTATGCACGTAATGATCGACGCACTTTGGATGGTCCCCGAACGAATGACAGCCTCTACATGACACGGCAACGGAACCCCCCGGAACAAACAGTAACAGAAACTACGGTAAATGGAAGTCGAAATAAACATTGGTCGAATTGACGGAATCTTTGTCTTTCCCTCATTCATTTTGTTTTTATTTTTATAATATGCATAGGATCCTTTTGCATAATCATTTAGCGAAATATATGTCTGTACAAACTATAAAATATACCAGTTAAAACATAATATAATTGGAGAAGAACGTTACCTGATGATTTTCCATGGAATCTAGATTTCTATAATGACCACTCTTATACCGCGTCAGTATTAAGATAGTTTTTTTTAACTATTAAAGTAGTACAGCCGGAATTGAAATATTAGGCAAGCAGGAAGCTGGCAACAGCTTATGTTTGGTCTGAGGATGGGTTCGAGCAAGGTTCCCGAAACGTTACCTCAATGTATAGTGAGTTAGTTAATAGCTAAATAAACTATCTTAATATTCACGTGGTATAAGAGTAGTCATTATAGAAATCTAGGTTCCATAATAAATAATTATTCATAATTAACTTTGAGAAATTCTTGATAAAATCAGATAATCGGGATCACATCAATTCTTTGAAAGACAGTTGGTGGCTACCACAAATTTCTGATCTCTATGTTTATTGAACTGTTGCGCATACATCAAATTGTCACATACAACGAAATGTCATTCCCAAATTCACTCATACATCGAACTGTGCCCTCGTGGGTAGTACAGTTGGTAGAATCTCCGTTCTCCCCACACCGGGTGGAAAAGACCCGGTGTGGTGGTACACTTTCTCTGCATCTGCCAAAAGAGGGGGGGGGGATTTCTATCATTCGTACCTTTTCCATAACCAAAAAGTTCCCCTCCAATTCCGCTTTAAGTTTACTTTCAGCCAATGTGGTATACAGCACATTGCTGTATATCAAATTAAGTACATATCATATTAACTTATTTCATTAAGTTGAAATAAACGATGAAATGAGGAGACAGCGAGAAACATCGGACAGCTCTAAGGGACATTTACAGGGGCTGTTTAAGAATTACCAAAAAGGTCACATTACAGAACTCGATATAAGACGCTCGAAAATATGATCACGTGACTGCAGTCCGGCGTATGATCCCTGACAGCGGTGAACCATGCGTGATATAAGACTCTGTGGAAACAAATCCCATTTTTCCACCAGCGCACACCTTAACTCACCAAGTGACCGAAGAGTTGGCTGTCGTCTTTCAAAGCGACGCTCAGGGGCGTTGCACACATGTTCAATCAGATTTAAGTCTGGCAATCGAGCTGGCCATGGCAGTAGTTGGGCATCTTCAGTTTCAAGAGAATGTTCCTCCACTACTTGAACTGAATGTGCAGTGGCATTGAGGTGCATGAAAAGAAAGTTTTCCCTCAGTTTCTGGGGTTTTCACGCCATAAGCGTGACAAATATATTCTTTAATTATACATTTGTAACCAAGGTCGACTGAAGGGTATATGGCGCCCCCCTCTCGCCGATGCGAAGATTTTCATTTTTTAGAACGATTAATTTTACCAATTTGCGTCAAGGTTTACGGGGCATTGACGTCCGTTAACCTTGGCGCCCTTGGCCAGTGCCTATTCGGCCTTACCCTAAATACACCCATAATTAAAGTATGTGTACCCTAAGTATGTGTTTTGATTAGGTTAACACAAAATTCAGAAATGGGGAAATATACCCCCTCCCTGTTCTGTTTATTTGTACGAGGATTAAAAAAAAAAAAAAAAAAAAAAAAAAAATGGGCGTAAAAATAAGAGCAGACGTAAACAGACTGTAAAATTCATCGTTTGGACGCTATATTATCCAACGCGTATATTATGTACATTTCATTACGTCAGCGAACACGCGTCGTTTGCTAATAATGACAAAATAATGAGGGCTATTTAGAGGTAACAAATCTTGTTCAAATTAAGAATCTTTAATCTGTAAGGTAATGAAAGTTTCGCTAAAACTCCAAGCTGTTCCGAAGACATAAATTGCAAAGTCATCAGGAAGAACTTTATAACGAATCGCTATTCCTTTGCTAGTTGAGAATTGATGTGATCGAAAGACGCAATCGCCAGTGTGCTAAGTTAAGGAAAAATAAAAAAGAAAAAAAAAGAAAAAGAAAAAAAATCGCATTAACGTCAGTCAATACAACGACACGTCCATTACTCCGCCTGAATATTTAAAACACGAAATCTCTTATTCGAAAAAATAAAATAAAACAAACTCCTATCACATTACTGGTTATCTTTACTATCGCTAATTACTTTTGTTAGAAGCTTATTTATTTTCCCCGTAGCTGCCGTTTCTCAAGAGCGCTACCTCAGGGTTGTCCGCGGCGAATTCTTTGCCGGCGACAAGTTAACGAAATGACTAGTACGGCCACATATCACCACTCCAGTCGCCCATGGAGATTACTAGAACTTAATGCTTAGATTGTGCTAAGCTCTGGTTAATGAAAATATTTCATTATAACAGACTATGATGCATAAAATTCTGCAGGGGATAAATAAAGTGAAGTACATCTCAGTAAATGAAACGAACGTTATCTCTGCTCGGTTTTTTTTATTTATTTTTTATTTTTTTTT
Source organism: Mastigoproctus giganteus (assembly GCF_048544385.1). NCBI lineage: Eukaryota > Metazoa > Arthropoda > Arachnida > Uropygi > Thelyphonidae > Mastigoproctus > Mastigoproctus giganteus. The sequence continues at coordinate 24,307,277 of NC_143578.1, read as the reverse complement.
TTACTGCCTGACGTTTATTTTGGGGAAATATATTTCAACCGTTATATTAATTTCTGTTTCATCCTTCGGGTAGTTAATTCAACGCTCAAAAACCTTATCAGAATGGCAGAATCAAAGTTAAAACGTGTACATCGCGGAAGCAGAAAAAAAAAAAGGGGAGAGGGGAAAGAAGCTAAAATTGTTTACTACTTGTGAATTCCGAATTTGTGATTTTAGATTGTGATTTTGGTGACTATAGAACTAAACGTGCACTCACTGGCCAAAAAATGAGAAACCTTTTGCAATTCGCGTCAATTGATAATTAAACGTACGTATGCAAATGTAAGTTGCCACATAGTATGATCACAAGGTCCTTGCTGTTAGATGAATATTAGCATTAGCATTAGTTGAGGCATATAATGCGAAAAAGCAAGCTTATATAGAGCATCAGCCAAAAAAAAAAATAAAAATAAATAATAATAATAAATAAATAAATAAAACCTTCCCATTTCTCCCATCCGGTCACTTCAAATGTTTGGCTAGTTCAACCTTAAATTTGTTTAAGCTATCAACTTCCACAACAACAGATGGAATTCTGTTCCAGCAATCAACTACCCGCTGGCTAAAGGCAAACTTCCTCAATTTCAATCTATGCCCCCTCAGGTTCTTAATCTGAACAAACGGAAGTATCCCATCAGCATTGAGCCTGCTCAAACCATTCAAGGCCTTGTACACCTCAATCATCGGATCACCTCGCAGGTGCCCAGTCTCTAGATGCTGCAACTTACAGAATTTAAGCCTCTTCTGGTAAGAGAACCCCTTTGTTCCTCTCACCAATCTTGTTGCCCTTCTCTGTACTCGTTCTAGCAACTCTACGCCCTTCCTAAAATGAGGCGTCCAGACCTGTACGCAGTACTCAAGGTGTGGCGTGACCATTGCTTTATACAAAGGTATATTCACCTCCTTGTCTCTTCTAGCAAAATTCCTATATATCATTGACAAAACTCCATGACCTGCTCTGGCAGCCCGTCTGCTCTGCTCAGAGAACTTCATATTCGACTCCACAATCACCCCCAGGTCTTTTTCATTCTCCACCTCCCTGAGTGTAGTACCACACAGTTGGTACGTTTATCTTGGGTTACTTCTACCCATATGCAGTACTTTGCATTTGTCAATATTAAACTTCAGTTGCCACTTCTGAGTCCATCTACCTAACTTTTCTAGATCCTGTTGCAGTAGCATACTGTCTTTACTATCATTAACAACCGTGCCAACCTTTGTGTAATCTGCAAACTTGGACATTAAGCCTGATATACCGTCATCGATATCATTAATAAATATACAAAACAACAATGGGCCCAGCATAGAACCCTGAGGGACTCCATTAATAACATTAGTTCATGTAGAGCAGTGTCCATTCATTACCACTGCCGTCTCCCACTCAACCATCTCTTTATTCATTGCAGCAACTTGCTCTTAATGCCATACCGCTCCAATTTGTACAGCAGTCTTTTCAAAAAAGGTCTTATTGTTGGAATACGTTTTGCAGGAGCATCGAGAAACCAAAGGAAATCACTGGTGTTTCGAAAGAAACTACTTCAAAAGTATACAATGAGTGGAAGACAAAAGGAGAAATCTTCTTAAGATTTATTCCATTATTACAACGGTTCTCTTCAACATCGAAAAATCATTCCTTTATTCTTTTTTTTTTTTTTTTCATTTTCTTATGTCTTCCTTTCTATTCATAGCTGCTCTCGCACCCTCTATCCACGTTCTTCTTGGTCTTCCTCTCTTTTTCCTTCTCCATAGCATCCATTCCATGTCTCCTCTGGGCTATCTGCCGTCCTCCATTCTCTTCACATGGCCAAACCACTCCAATCTTTTCTCCCCTATTTTATCCATGATGGTTTTTTTTGGACATTCATTGTATTCCTTATCATGTCATTTCTAACTATTTCAGTCCTAGACTTTCTTGTCGATCTTCGCCAGAAATCCATCTCAACAGCCAATAGTTTATTTTTTTTTTGTCTTTCATTTAATGTTCAAGTCTCACATCCATACAATAAAACACTTGGTGTTATTGCATTATATATTTGATGTTTAGTTTTGTTAATAGTATTTTTTATTCCATAGCACAGAATTTAGCATTCCTATAACCTTTCTACCTTCACCCAGTCTTCTCTCAATTTCCTGCGCAGATGTTCCATCAGCCTGAAAAATTTCACCCAGGTATTTAAATTACTGTACAGTTTTCATCTGTACGCCATCAAAGGGAGAAATGCAAGTCTAAGAGGAAAAATGCGTAAGAATAGAAGATCCAGTGTGTAGAAAATGACTGAAAAATTCAATTTTGGCAAAAAAGAAAAGCCCCACATACAACCGAGGTTGTAAGTGAATCTTTTTTTGCCTAAACCGATCTCGCGGAAGTTGAAAAATATGATATTTGGTAGTCGTATGCCTATACAAAAGTCACTTCTTTCTGTAAAAAATCGAAATAATCAACTGTAGTGATGCCATTAACACCAAGACTGGATTGTGGAACAGCGAAAACATATAATGTGGTCTGACTAGTGTCGATTTACATTTTTTTTTTTTTGTATCAAAGAAGCCATAAATCCAGACTGTCTCCTGTCCACCACTCAAGCGACTGGAGGTGGTATTATGGTATTGGGTATTCTATTGACATAGACGGGTTTCGCCCATACCACTAAAAGGCTGTGTTATCTCCAATGAATATTCTGTCGTATCGGACCAACTTCACCCTGTAGTCCTTCATTTTTACCCGGATTGCGATGGGTTCTTTCTGAACGATAATGCAACTGTCCAACTTGTTCGAGGAAGATTTGCATGGTTTTCAACATCTTCCCCGGTGGCCTAATTCTCTAGATCTGAATCCATCTGAGAATATCTGGGATATGCTGGAAAGGTCAGTTCAGCTTTATAGATCTTTGCCGACCACAATACAGCAGTTGACAAACGTCCTGATAGAAGAATGGTCAACTCTGGAGCTAGAATTCCTCAGACTCTCCAGATCCATGTAATGACATGTATGGGCTACAATTCGGGCAAAAAGGTAGCCCTGCTAGATATTGAATAAATGTTTTTAATTTTTTGTCCAGCTAGTGTAGATTTTCATGTATATTAGCTGTTTTGAAAAGTATGTATGCTATGATAAATTATTTTAATGTTTTAAACATTCTTTTAATTCGTATTAATACTGATAAACCCGAATAATGCGTAGGGTTGCGATCCGAAAGATTGGTATTCCAGATTCAGTCGGGGCCCCAAATAAAATTTTTTCAGTAGGGAGGGAGCAGGAATCCATACATGCGACGGATTTTTTCTGCCTATGTTAGAACAAGGTATTGCACCTACAGTATGTTTTACAATGATCAAAATTAGCATACTTATTAGCTCTCGCTCGATTTTGAGTTATTTTGTCTGTTAGCTCAGGGTTATCCAATTAAAATACAACCCAATTTGCAATACAGCAAAATTTTATTAAAAACAAATAGAAAATTTAATTAAAACGTACAGAATGTGTTGGAAATTAGCCTTTCTCGTGTAGACATGCATTCATTCTATTTAGTGTCTGAAGTCACATTCCAAAGAATATGCTCATCAATTTTGAAATTGCGATTCTCAATGTTTTTATCTGCTGTTTTTCTTGGTAAGATGCTTGTTTAGATGTTTATTACTGGATGACTCTTGGCATTTAAAAATGATTTAGATGCAAGGTAATATTGTAAACTAAACAAATATTCTTACAGGGACAGCCCATTTGTGCATCTGACTAATAAACGTTATAATACTCCTCAGATACCACCGCTGTCACAATGAAACCGACTTCTGCCACCTGTCTAAAATAGTTCATTCCATATCTAATAGCATCGTGTGCTTTAGCTATAGCCAGCTTTTTTTGATATACACCATTGACCAATGAAGCACACGTTAAATGGATAATCCCGATAAACAGTGATCCAGATCAGGGATGCTGGACCGTACTCAATTGCCCACTTCTTATGTACTTATCTATTAGATGGGTGTACTTATGTACACCCATCTAATAGAAAATAGGTCATCTTTTAGCTCCCAGAACAGCCAGGCTTCTTTCTCACATAGAATAAATGAGGTATCAAAGGCGCGCCAGGGATGCTGGAATGCTGGATTATACTCAATTGCCCACTTCCTTCAGTTGTTTTATATCATAGGTTGCGAACATGGGATGTCTCTTCCTACCGAAGGGATATCACGCTCCATTTCGTCAAAAGGGTAGAGTGGCCACTCAGTTTATTGTAAATCAGAAGATCTTCGAGGTGGAAAGTTTGGTAAAGTTCAAGGAAGAATTGGTTGGCCACTTTTTTTTTTTCTTTTTTTTTTTGGCAGTGGGAAAAAGTGTGAATGATTGGGTAAGTAAAAGCTTTCTTTTTTTTCTTTTTTTTTGGAAGAAAAAGATCGCTTCCTTGCTTTATCTGCTGTTATAATTCTAATAACAATACCTTCAGACAAGAGATCTAAGTTTTGCATTATGAGGGAGAATGCTATCCTCCAGTATAAAATCCTGGAATCTTAGTGAGCCGCTAAAAGAAGTCTTACAAAGGAATTTTAAGAATTTTGTGACTATGTGACTATATAGGGAAGGAGTATCCGTGATTGCTGAATGTCCATTAAACCGAAGTTTTTTTGTTTTGTTTTTTTCGAGACAATTTGTATCCCACAATAATTAAAATTTTAAACAGTTACTCTGTATTAGAAAGCTTTTCTATTTACAAGCTTTTCTCTACTTTGATTTTATTGGTTGTTATACCATCAGTGGTCACTGAATTGTGACTACCCCCCATCCATAATGGACTATGCCTCATAGCTCGCAGTATAAAAAGCCGAACGGCTTCATACACTATAACAGTGGTAATTTGTATCTGGTTGTGCAAATCAAAGTAGCAAAGATATCACGGAGTTTCAAAAGGGCATGATTGTGGAAGCTCGTGCCTCAAGTGCTTCACCTTCTGCTGACAGAACTGTAAAGAATCATATAAGCTGGATGTTCGTAGTGAGAGAAGGGTGCAATGCTTTGTACGGGTTCATTGGCAAGTCACTACGCAACAGTTGACATTTCAATACCATATGGGGAATACAAGAACAATATCCCAAATGACGATGCGCCGCACACTCAGACCTATGTATAGTATGTATACCTTGCCCATGTAGGTGCCTGGGCATATGTTAATCTCCACCTAATATTACTGTAATGAAATACAGAAAATCTGTAAAACGGGCCTGATATGTGTTTAGTATGTGCGTTGGACGGGACCTATGTCTCAAGAATGACCTCGCAGCTGGGACTGGACTGGGATCACCGGACTTCACTACACAACATTACCACTCCCCACACACTTTTAAATCTTTGGCCACCACAGAGTTCTGTGTCACACAACAGACTACACAACGCGGAGGAGTCGGAGGAAACCCCTGATGCCGTCAGACAATTAACATACTTCACACTCTATGTGCATTTGTGCAAGTGTTAGTGCATGTGCTGTTGTGTGTGTTGTTTGTGTCAGGTCTCTTTGCCACCAGGAAGCAGACACCACCTGGGCAATTGCTACCCGTTGCCCGGCATGTGGAGCCGGACTTGTATCCACTGTTAGATAAGCATCCACTGGAGATAGTGCTATACCAGTGGATGCTAATTCCCCGCACTCAGGTTGCCCATACCTCAGTACCGCAAAAAAAAAAAAAATAAATAAATAAAAATAAAAATAAACACCATTTCTGTCCTTGTTAAATAAGCAAGAGAATTCACAGGAGGAAGTGCTATATATGCAGATGAGAAACAAAAATTCATCGGATTCTGTATTGATAGGTACTATCAATATCTCGTGCTTAGTATAAAACACTTATACTCAAGCATCTGCAATAAAAAAAAAAAAATGCAAGGTAATACTTTATGTTCCTAATGATTCCCTAAGGAGGATCAGCTGTTTTCTAAGGTTAAAGACCTCAGTGCAGAATTGTTGGGAAGTATTAAAGTTACTTTGATTAGACTCAATAACTAAATCGCTATTTCTGTTACCAAAAGTATCCGTATAAAATTTTATTCTAATATCATATAATGGACACTCCAATAATGTGTGCCTCCATGTTTCTTCGCGGCCTACTCAACTCATAGCAAGCAACATAACTCAGACGTTTGAGTTCCACATCAGTCGAACCAAGAGACACCTCTCCTCACCGCTGATCATCGTTGACAGCGAATGCTGTGTCAACAATACGCTGATTGAATACTGAAGGACTGGATGAGACTGGGCTGGTCGGATGAGTCCAAATACCTGGTTCAAAATGCCGACGGACACTGTTGTGTGGCACAATCAACGTGGCGGTTGTTGCTTAATATGGGGCATATTTTGCTGGCAAGCACCAGGGCCTCTGGTGCATATGGACCAACGTTTCACTGCTGAATTCTACCGGTAGCTCTTAGGAGACCACGTGCACCCTGCCACGTTGCATTTTTCTCCCTGACCGAAACAGGATCTTCCAAGACGATAATGCTCCATATCACTGTGCCCGCGCTTTGCACAAGTGGTTCGAGGAACCCAGTGAAGATATCGCCCATCTTGATTGGCTTCCAAATTCGCCTGACTCAATCCAATCGAACATCTGTGGGATGTTTTGGAATTGGAAGTGAGGCGTATGGACACGTGACCGTTATTTATTCCGACACAGGGAAGCAGCCAGTGTTCCTACGGTTCAAATATATAGTGGAGTCGGTGCCTAGGTGAATAGTGGCTGTTATCAGTGCGAACGGTGGCCCAACACGATATTGGGTAGGTGGTCACAATTCAGTGATCACTGAGTGTATAGTACATACTCGTAGTCAGTGGCAAATGATTAACCTTAACCATGACCGTATAGTTGTATTCTAGCGCCAGTCTTTTTTTTGTCCTTTAAATCGAGGTCCATAAATTCGCGTGCTTACAGTAAATCAGAAGCCTCTTGTTAGATTACGATAAAGTGTTAAAGAGCCATTAGTTTTAATGTACCAGTGAGAGTTCTGGGAAGGAGGCTTAAAGCATTCCAGGAGTGCTCTAGGCAGGAAGGGTTACCAGTCAGGAGGGCAGGAGCAGTTGCTAGGGAAGAGCGTATTCTGCAATCGGCCTTGCTGCTCCGTGCGGACTTACTTTTCCTCTGAAATTAGTGATTTTCTAGGAGAGCACCGTAAAGTGAAAATATGCATAATCACCCATTAAAATAAAGTTTCAACTAATTTCTCCAGCGAAATGACGAAATTTTAAAGATCTGGATTCCTCTTACTATGTGTGGCCGTCCCTTGACAGTCGTCACCATTCCAGGTCTGACATGCTCGTTTCAAAGAACCTTTTATTGATACTATATTTAATAATTTGTCTGCCCACCATTGACTTTAATTACGCACTGTATCCTAGTTAGTAGACTCCGAACCAATTTTTGATAACAGAGCAATATTTTGTTCATTCCCTCTTCAACACAATACTAAATTCAGCTGCTGAGTGCGAGAGTTGTCTTGGCTCGAACCCAACGTTCTAGTTCGTTCTAAAGGTGTTCAGTAGGGTTAAGATCGATTATCTGGCATGCTGTGCGTGTACAAGGCTTTTTCAGGCGCATATCTTCAAACCAAGTCGCTACGGGCTGTGCAGTATGACATGGTGCATTGTCATGTTGAAATAGAAATGGGCTTTACAGAATTGGGCAGAATTTTCCGGAATGTAAGTGTACAAAAGTGTCATATTAGGGTCACCCAATAACTAACTTATTCGCTCATGTGTATTATGTTCATAAATTTGCGTATGTTTTTTTTAGTCGATTTGCCTGTTTTTTTGTGTTTTTTTTCTGGAAGAAAAACCCGAATTTCCGGGGGAAAATGTTAAAGTACAGTATGGCGTTCGTTGTTCCAGAAATGACCAATGGGCTAAGCTCAACTATGCGAAACAACTCCAGATGATGACAGCACCTCTGACAAACTTTACACTTGGAACTACACACTCAATTTCTCAACTCATCTGCCATACCCAAACACTACCCAAACACGCTAATCAGATCGGAAAAGTGTACCGTGATCTGTTACTCCATAGCTTTCCAGTTACCAATTACGATGGGTTGTGTAAAATGGGATGCACTGCAGCTTCCCACTTATCCTCCTTGTTTACTAATATCAGTTCCTGCGGCAGTATTCGATAAGGATTAAACGGGATTCATTCTTTTGTGGCTCTTTCCGTCAATTTCTGAAGTCTAGACGAACGGGTTCTCAACTGTAATAGGACCGTGACGTTTCCATTTGGTGATTATGTAACCACTTGATCTAGGGTGTTGCAGTTTTGCTGCAATAGCACGAACCGATTGAATGCTAATATGGCATCCTATGAGGGACTAGCCCCTCCCTATTGAAAGTTGCTAAGTTCAACGTGTCATCCAATCTATTGTATTTCGTTGATCTGCTTACTTCTGGCTTGAATTTAGTTTCTTTTATACGTATTCTTGACACGTGGGTTGCAGGCTTCATTTTGTGCAAATCCTCGGGGCGTCCGTATACTTTTGGCAATATAGTTTATCTCTTTCTGTGATGCTAGCGATGAAAGTGCGTCAAGAATCTAATTAGAAAAAAGGTATCATGGCCCGTGGTCAATTAACATCCTAACGGCACCAGTTCAAACAGGCTGTTTTGTGCATAGGATTCTATGTTCAAAGGAACATAGAATCTGGTCATTGCACATAAATATCCCCCTCCCGCCTGTCATGATGAAAGTATGAAAGCTTGCTGGGTATATGAGGGCTTATATCCAGCAAGCTTTGAAGCAAGTTCCTCTACTGTGAAAGTATTTATAATGCTTGCCTTTAGGGCCAGATAATAATCATCTTGGATGGGTATGCAAGGATAGAATTTTTTTTGGTCGCATAGTCTGTTTACAACTCTGAGTCGCATTTGGCCACCTGTCCACTTCGACTATGTCCTTCCACCATTCACCCAATTACTCTCCACTCAAAGAATCATAAAAATGGTCAATAATGCTGTTAATATACACGGGTAATCCAATTATTTTGCCAAAATATCAAAGAATAGTTAAGAGGAAAGGGGGGGGAAACTATATGGATTTGATAGCTCATATAGTAGCCCAAAAGACTTCAAATTTCCTTTTTCTGACGAAGAAATATTGATAATACTTAGGTGAGTTAATATAACGAATAATTCTGTGACTAGTTATGAAATTTTCATTAAACTTAATGAAAAAAAGTTTATTTATAATGTATTTTGAAATGCTTTTCTGTTAAAATATACTATTATGATTATGCACAGTCTATATAGCAATACTGTATAAGATTATTTAATTAAGTACGAAAATTTCAGTTTAATCTTACACTAAGTTTAATAAATTGGAGCTTTGCTTTGAATGATTAACGAATTTCAGACATTCTTTAGTAATATTATGCTGTACCAAGCAAATTAGTAATATGTTTGAAGAGGCGAATGAATTTCTTAGTTTCACAAGTAAATATTAGCAATTTACCATCACGCAAGACTAATTACTGGTAGAGGGCGCTTGAAACATTCATTTCGATACAACCAACAAGCCCCGAAACTTATTTGGTTTAGTTAAGACGGCAAGCTTCTGTTGTAATTAATTATTTGGTGAAAGAAAGAAAAAATAATAAAAATATGATGTGTAGTCTCTTAAAGAGCATAAATGGCCCGCCTCAAATGAAAATATTTAACTTCCTACAGATGTCGCTGACCACGCCAACTCTTTATTGTTATGGCTTGCTCATTGGAGTCTTGTACGTTGCCATGAACTAAGTACTCGACTATAAATACGTAATTTCTCCGGTCCATTTAAAATGCCTTTTGTCCACATTTAAAGCATAACAACGTCCAGAATATTTCTCCTCGGAGAAATGTCTTACTGCAGAAACATCAACAGATATTCATAATAATTGCTGGAAAATTCTGAATCTCAAGATGAGAATGTTAATCATGAAATTATTCCGCGAACATTAATACCTGCCCTTTCGTTTTGCTCCATTTAACCGAGATTGCATCTGCCGTAAACACATAATGTCTTTAGCACTTGTGTAAGGCGCATTCTAATTACTAAGGGGATGATGCAGCCATTCTGTTCCCCCCTCCAACCCTCCCCACATCTTCGCTCTCTGACGATAATAGTTAGGGGCTAATGTAAACCCGCTTTTATGGAAGTTAAGGGGGCTACAATAAGCTAGTCGATAAACTTTTCTGAAGAACTTCAGCAAAATGATTACTGTGGATTTGCTTTGCTGCTACTTTTCAACTAATTCCGCTGTAAGCCTGTGTGCGTGCACGCGCTCTCGCTTTGTAGCTTGTCTTAAGTTCGCTTATTGAAAGCCTAAAACATAAATAAATAAATAATAATTATGATAATTTCATAGGCTATTTGCTAAATAAATTCATCCATAATTGTTTGTATACGGCACCATTAGAAATTTAATTCGTTTTTTTTTTTTTTTTCATGTTAATTGCATTGCCATTCGTCTGCTATGAAGCTCGTTTGTTAAGACGTAGATATCAGACGAAAATATTTCGTCTGCTATGAAGCTGTGGTATTTCGTCTGCTATGTTAACTTCATGTAGATATTAGTGCAAATCAGACGAAAACAAACAGAGCTTAAATCTCTCTCTCGGTCTATTCTATCTTCTTCTAAAAGCTAAGCTGATCACCTGTTGGTATGATGTGCTACTTGCAGCCTCCCTAGGGATGAGCAATCGTGGATAGAGGAGAGCGACACACACAAACGCCGCCGTAAATGATTCATTTACTGTCGTGCCGCGTCCCTCCTGCACCGTGATCTCGGAATGCACACGGCAGCAGCCCTTTGATGAGATGTCTTGTAAGGGGCGGATTTCCCCTCCAAGTAGGCAATGATTACGCTTTCTCAACGAACTGTCGTCCGCTCTGTGTGCTGTTTGCAATTGATCGATCTCGGTGCGTTAGTGAAACGGATGCGTTGACCACCGCACAGCGTGTACCGGTGATTAGCTAGCTCGTAAAAGAAGGGGAAAGAAAGAAAAAGTTGAGTGTTACCAAAGTCACAAAAATAATACCACCGACTCCTCCCAAACGTCGTACTTTACCGGTAAATAGTAAGAAGAATCAACGCCAGGCGGAGCCACAAGACTCGACTGTAAGTTATTTCGTCCGTTACAAATTATGCATTAATAGCATTAATGAATCATGTTTCTTTAATGATCCATAAAATAAATCAAACGCTGAAAATATTTCAGTAGCACGCTGTAGATGATTTTCCAAAATGGAGGAATAAAGTAGTAAATTATGAAATATTAATTACTTAATCCTTTATAGACTTTTTCAAATTAACACTACTTTTATCAGAAAGTATGATAAAGAAATATCTAACGTATAAAACAGGTGAATTTGTTAATTAAATAAAATTAAAAAACTAATTCAAATAAATAAATAAAGAATCGACCCTAGGTGGAGCTGCTAAACCGAAAATTTTTCGTCTGATACAAATTAGCATTTAATGGTGTTAATTAAATCAATCTTTCGTGACTTGTAAAATTAACTTGGAAATATTTCAGTGTAGCTGTAATTTCTTTTGAAGTTAATACTAAAAAAAAAATTTTTAATATAAATGTTCTTGTTTTAGGCATATTCTAATGACGTCATATTCGAACTATTACCATAGCAACACAGTTGCCAATTACAAAAAGTTTCTTGATGCCAATAGACAGGAGAGGAGCAGGAGAGGGGGTTATGCTTTTATTTAAGAAGCACATAAAATCTAAGGCAATGCATCCAGTTGACGTTGGTGGGCTCAGTGTTGAGTCAGTTTCGTGTGACAAAAGCACTGGAAAAACAAAAATGAGAGTAGGAGTATGTTTTAGGTGTAATGATTGTGATGAGTACAACGAACAACTATGCAGAGAAATAAAGAGAGCCAGTAAATCAGAATGTCATAATGGAGGATTTTAACTTCAGAGACTTCTAGATGAGCAGAAAACTTATTGCATCATCATTATGGGGGGACTTCAATGTTAAGTTTGGAAAGAGACAAAACAGCACAGAAATGGAAACTATAGGAAATTTTGTAATTGGTGAAAGAAATAAAAGGGTGAAAGACTTGTGGAATTTACAGAATCTCGAAAAAACTGACTCGAGTAAATAATATGAAGGTCTTTGAGATAACAGAAGAGGAGAAAACCAGTACGTACTGGAACTTAAGAACAAGTTTGAGCTTCTGCAGACCGTTCAGGACCAAGATATCGACGAGGAATACAACTTTCTGAAAGTGATAAAGCCCAAGAAATCTATAGGTAAAAAGAAATCTAAAGAAGAAAAATTAGTCAAGAAACACTTGTCATGATGAACCAAAGACAACAAATGAAGAGCAAGATAAACACTGACAATGATAAAATTGAGTATACTGAGTTATGCAAAGCCATTAGAAAGACTCAGACAAGACATAAGAAGATTTAACACAAGAAAAGTAGAACAAGCATTAAGGGAAAACAAAGGACTTAAATCAGCAGCCATGAGCAGCAATACAGAAAGATAAATGATACTGAAACTGAAGAATAGCGATGGTGTACTTATAAATAGCAGAGAAGACATAATTCAAATAGCAGAAGACTACTATAGAGAATTGTACAAGGGGCGAGGGAATGATGGCAGCAATGGGGAAGATGGATATCAAATTAGTAACACATATGACATATCGGATATCCTTCCTAATGAAGTAGAACATGCGTTAAAGAAAATGAAGAATCAGAAAGCCCCGTAGAAGATGAAGTTACTGTAGAGTTGTTAAAATTGGGAGGAAGAGACATAACGCAGAAATTGGCAAGACCTCTTCACAAAATGCACTAGAAAAGGCGTGACGCCTAAGGAGTGGAATAATGCAATCATAGCTTTGCTGCATAAGAAAGGAGATAAATCAGAAACTGGAAATTATAGACCATTTAGCTTGTTGTCTCACATCTACAAGTTGTTCACAAGGATCATTACTAACAGATTAAAAAGAATACTTGATGAGAATCAACCGAAAGAGCACGCTGGCTTTAGGACAGGATTCTTAACTATGGACCACCTTTACGTAGTAGCACAGCTAATGGAGAAAGCAAATGAATATAAAACACCATTATGCCTGGCATTTGTGGATTATGAAAAGGCATTTGACTCCAACATAAGGCAGTGTTTCGGCCACTTGAAAGACAAGGCACAGACATCTCATACATAATGATTTTGAAGAAAATATATGTGAACGCTACCTCCTTTATTAGACTAGACAGAGAAAGCAACGAATTTAAAATTGAGAAGGGTGTTCGACAAGGAGACGCAATATCTCCGAAGTTGTTTACTGCTGCCCTTGAAGCTTTCAGAAGATATTGGACTGGTCGCAAAAGGAGTCAATGTGAATGGAGATACCTAAACCATTTACAATTTACAGATGACACTGTAATCATAAGCCATGATTCCGAAGAATTAGAGGATTGAAAAGGTGGATTGATGTACTTATCTTGGACAAGTCAATAGCTGTAATACTGATAATTGGCTGGAAGTCAAGTGAAGAATAAATTTCGGATGGATAACATTCAGGGAATATAGTCACATACTAAGGAACAATATCCTAATTTGTCTGAAACGAAAAATAATGAACCAATGTATACGCCCCACCAAGACATGGAAGTGAAACTTGGGCACTCACCAAAAGAGTGTAAGAGAAACTGAAAACTACGCAGCGAAAAATGGAACGAATTATATTAGGAATCCGGCTGTTGGATAAGAAGAGAAACATGGATTAGGCAGCAAACACAAGTAAAGGACATTCTTATCAAACAGAACTGAAATGGACTTGGGCAAGACCACTACTAATACTAATATACCAAACGTGCGGAATGCAAATGTAACTTGTCACATGGTATGATCAGAAATTCCTTGCTATCAGAAATACTGTATCGTGCTGTACTGTAAATACTGTGCACTCTCGTAGGGTTATTTAGTCAAACTGGTCATCTTTCAGTTTTCAGAAAGGTGTTATTGTTGGGGTGTACCATTGGATATGACCACAGATATAATCAGTGGAATTCAGATCCGGAAGATATTCGTAAAAGTGAGGATATTCTCCTTCCGAAAAATATCCACACTTTTAAGGAATTCTTCGACCTGCTGAGCCTTATGCGAAACAACAATATCGTCCACAAAAATAAAATAAGTCTCTGGCATCTCTGAAATGCCTCGCTTTTGAGCTGAAGGATTTCGTCCATGTATCTTTGATTAGTCAAGATGGCGTGCAGATAGATGCAGACCTTCATCATGACACCTGACTATGAGACCACTGTCATGATCAGATTTCCGCCTGATATTTGCATGTTCTGGAACTTAAAGTGATTATCTGACGTAAAATTTGGATTTTTCATTTTACGAGAGGTTGGCAAGAAAGATTGAAACTAATATTATTACACAAGATGTAGGATGATTATTAATTAAAACTACATACATTTAGCCTCTCAGACATCTAATCTGTAATGTATATTTTTTATCTCTATAGATACGCAGTAATTTCTGAAAAACAGGATCAAACTCAAACAAGGACAACATATATGGAAAAATTAATGAACGAATAGAAAGCCAGTGTGAAATTCTGTGTTCTATTGAGCAGAATGCTAATAGAAGCTTTAGAACTCAAGAAAAAAACCTATGCGGAATCAGCTGCACTCAAATGTAGCTTATTCCCCATACATTTTAGTATTTAGATGGCACAAGCGGTTCAGAGATGGACCAGCACAGAACATGACCCTATCCCAGGACATTCATCAATATCTCTAACTGATGTGATTATTGGTGCAGCTCCTACTATCATCTCTAAGACACGAATTATAGTCATAAAAGTTGCATAGATCTCGGGAATTAGTTATAGGAGTGTACAAAGCACTTTGAAAGAACATTTAGGAATGATACGTGTTTGTTGACTTTGGTTTACTTCGACTTCTTACACCTGAACAAATGTAGCTTAGAGTTGACATCTGTGTTCACCTCAGAAACACCAATCAACATCAGAATAATTATTTTTATGCAGCATGATCACCCTTTATTCATCCAGAATGACCCTACATTCATCTCCAACTCCAAACAAAATAGGAGTAGGCTACGATGTCTGCTGGAAAGCCTATGATAATCACCTTTTTGATATGAATGATATTGCTTCCACTCATGACTGTGGAAAAAAGTACTCCGTCTTGAAAATATTACAGTGAAGGTGTAAAGTCACAAGGTCAGGAAACAGAAAAACTCATAAGGAGCAAGTCGACTGTCCCCTTGTGACTTTTTTTTATTTATATTTCCCAAGCTCAAGGTCGAACTAAAAGGTCGCCTATGGGACACTGAGCTGGTAAACTACACTCAAACAATGGCTTCTCTGAAGTACTTAAAGAAAATTAGGAATTCATGTAAAAATTTTGATAGATAGTCACGCATTATTTTAGAACCAGAATGTGACTTTACTATGAATCCAAAGGAAGTTTCAGAGATTTAAAGATTTCGACTAATATTTATTAGATTTTTCTACAGAAGCATGTCAAAAAAACTTTAAAATAAGATGGCCCTTAATGACGGACTTTATTGATCTGTTTTTAAATTTTGACTGCCCAGATGGGTAATCCAATATTTATCCTCTCCTTCTATGACTAATAAAATCGATTGAGAAAACATGGGTACAATTACTTTGAGCACTGCATGCTTTAAGATAGGCTTAGAGTCGGCTAATCGCGAATGTTACCGGGAGATACATATACAGCTCCATTATGGATATTCCCCCAAGAGATTAAGACCCTTTCTCAATTATAGCCAACGTTCTTAGCAAGATATAATTATATTTATTCTGTCGGCTAATGAACACTAATTAGTTGTTTAATCTGTTAGCTCTAAGTATCATTCATGTTTGGGGAAAACAAGACGAAAAAAAAAAAGAAAAGTTGGTAGAGAGAATTCCTTTGAAGTAGGTCGTTTAAAAATTAAGCATCAAGCTCTAATGCTTCGTGAAAGATTTAATTAGCTCTTTGTTATGCTTTAATTAAGATTTTCTCTAGCTTGTTAGGAATATCTTATAATACATCTTGAGGAAATTACTATCAGATATAAGACTCCACCACGGACAATGGCTTTCCCGTTTTAAGATGCACCATCCAACAACCAAGCTCATATGTAGGCGAAACAAAGAAATCTATTGTTAATTCTTAACGTGATTTGATTAAAATCGACTGAAAGGAAAGTGGCCCTAAGTAACAGATGTATTAAAAACAGATTAGAATTATTTATGTTGTAAACAAGACAATAATATATGCAAAAGATTAGGGATTAGCTGTCATTTTACGTCGAATTTTCTGTCTTACAGGAATCAAAATTCCTTTAATGGGATTGTGGTGAATTTAAAAGTTCGAAAATCTTCTTTTTGTCTATCTGAAAACGTTAGATGGAACATTATTGACGAACAAAACAGAAGTACTTTTACTAACGTTCACATAAATTCCTTAAGGGATGCTTTGTTATATGGCAAACGTCCCGCGCATTATGAGAAGAGTACAGTTAGCAAGACTTTTTTTAATTGATGACTTTTATGTCTGTACTACTCAGTACATCATTTAGAATGGAATCTTTGGTTGCAGTTTAAGATATGTCAATATTATTCCCAATCATTGCCCATCGAAGTAATATTCTTTTATAGAACTGCCTAGTTTTGTTTTGTTTAAAAATATGTACTTCCTATCTTCAAGGATCCGAATAATTTACTCCTAACGTGTAAATAAAACTTATATAGTAGTTTACTGAATGAATTTTAATGGCCTTTTTCCTCTAGGTTAAGTTAGCTGGTCCCAGGTGCAGCAGTGGAGGGTTTACAAAGTTCAATAACCTACTGAAATTTATTAACGTGTGGTATTAATATTGCAGTTAAATGATAAGCTCCTTTAAAACTCCTTATCAAATCATTCAAATGTGAACTTTGATTAAAATTTAAGAAGTTAACCGGCTTTCTCATGTAATACGGTAATCTTACCAATTATAGATTTCAAAAATTCTGCCCCAGTGGCAATTCTAGCATAAACCTTCAAGTTGTATCTTTGCTGCTGCCATCTACTGACAAAATTATGAATTACATTTGCACTAATTTTGCGTCATACTCAAAATATACTTCCTTAGTTATTAGTTAATTTATCAATTTCTTTCTTTGATTTAAAAATTCATTTAATTTAAAATTATTTTTTTTAATTTTTTAACATTTGAATAGCACAAATGTTGGTCTTCACTAAGATTGTTTAACGAGAAAAGAAGTGAGGGTCAGCTTTCCTCAGTGGGCCAGCCCTATAAGGGGCATCAGGGTCTTAAACTGAAATGTTGTAATAGAGTTTTAGGGGCCTCATCAACTAAGGTCATATTGCTCCTTGTATATTGTCTGTAAATTGCGTGTATTCTGAGGTGAATTTGTTTCCTTTTTCTGTGATTAACTGAAGTTAATATTTATTATTTTTTGTTTGTTTATTGTACTGGACGGCCCCTTCTAAATTCTGACGATCCACCGTATATTAACCGCATCATAAAAAAAAAAACTATCATACATGACATCATATAGTATTTTAAATACAGATTTGCAATATCGTACAGAGAACGAGGTTTAGAATGAAGCTTTATACATGAAAATTTATCCACTGAGAATCGAGTTGTTACATGTGGATGGACGGACGGACATGGTGAAGGCAATAGGCCTTATGGATATATGCTGACTCGCCTGAAAAATACCTACCTTATTTGTCCATTTCCTCTAATGCTTGTCTACTCATTTAAATTTATTTAAAGGAGTAGAATAATACGGGGACCTTGTGTAAAAAATGCAAGTACCTCTATTTTTTTACACACTGCCCACATAACAGATTGTCCATTGATAATGCAGACTGAAGAGCAATAAATTTTTTTAAACATTATAAAATTAATAATTGATAATTACTTTTACATGGTAATGCATTTATAAAGAATTTATATATAGAATACATAGTTTTATATAGAATACTTTTGCATATGTATATATACTTCAACAATTTACATAAAAATTAAATCAATATATATATATATATATTTTTTTTTTTATTTTTTTTTTTTTTGCGTCTTCTTTGTTGGTGGTCTATAAGACTTACTTGATATAAGTTCCAGATTTGTGAAGCAAACTCAAGCTTTGAAAGAACAAGCTCTATATTATTAAATAAGAAATCTGGGATCAATGGATTGAAAAATGTTTCTTCTGATGATTCCCACTGTCTTGATATCCGTTGGGATAATGAATCCATGTTTTTTTTTTTCACCCACAGTTCTGTATAGGAAAAGATGAAACATTTAAGTGGATTTACTTCTAAGTTATTTGATTCTGCCCGAGACAAGATGTCTATGGAATCTTGAATGGCAATAGTATCTTTTAATTCGTCTAGGGACATGAAGAACTTTACCTCATCAGCAAATATAAGAATATGGACCCTCTGATTGATGTTTACTTTGGCGAGATTCTTCACAAAAATAGTAACTAGAAGGGTTCCAGTGATGAACCTTGAGAAACCACCTAAGGATGATGAGAACTCGAAAGAGCCTTGTATAGCAATCGCGTGTCTCCTTTCGTTAATATAGCTCATTATCCAGGATACCATAATGTATTCATTTGATGCTCAGAATTTATCAACGTTAAACCTCAATTGCCACTTTTCAGTCAATTTACCTAATTTATCCAGTTCTTTTTGGAGTAGCATACTCTGGTTACTGTCGTTAACCATGCTGCCAGCCTTCGTATCATCAAAAAAACTTAGATATTAAACTTGATATGTTTTCAAGTAAGGGCCCAGCACTGAACCCTAAGGGAGGCCACTAATAAAGTTTACATTTAAACCAAGAAGAGCAGTGCCCACTGATAACCACCCTCTTTCTTCTGCTACCCAACCAGCTCTTTATTCATAACAGTAACTTGTCCTTAATTCCCTACTGCTCCAATTTGTACAGCAGTTTTTCATGTGCAACTGTATCAAAGCTTTGCCAAAATCAAAGTATATGAAGTCAAAATTATTTTTTTCATCCAGTTCCTTTTTTATTTGTCATAGTAACCAATCAGATTAGTCAAACAAGATCACTCCATTAACAAATCTCCTATAATGATGCTGCTTCTTTAACCACTGACTCCATTATTTTCTCCGGAACAGAGGTCTCACTTAGAGATCTGTAATTACCCATTTCGCTTTTTGGGAACAGGAAAGACATTTGGGGGATCATCCTTGAATCTAAGGATGCTCTCATAATTATGGTTGATGGTTTGTTTACCTCTTTTTGCTACTTCTTTTAATATAATTGGATAGATTCCATCTGTTTTCAGGTGCTTTTGGTTTTTTTTAGCTTTAGAAATTTTCTTCCTCTCAGTTATTATTAATTCATTTAGCTCCTATTTGCAATAAATTCAAATTCCTAGAAGCAGCAATCCAGTCAATAAGGCCGACCGGGCTAGCCGAGTGGGTAAAGTACCTGCCTGGCAACCCAAAGGTCGCGGGTTCGATTCCCGCCTCGGGCTTGGATCAAAGTAGCTGCAAAAACTTTGGGAGGTGCAATATGGCCACAGAAGCCGATGCGCCAACAACTACCAAATCAAAAAAAAAAAAAAAAAAAAAAAAACAGTCAATAAGAGGGTTACGCATGAGAAGGCAAAGTACTTGAAATCAAGTAGCAAAGAAATCTTTGCGTACGTTAACACTTGTGGTTCTGAACTACTCGGGTAGTAGTTCTTCCTAATAATTGGATCTGCTGCTGCTCAGGAGCGGTGTTTCTCGAGGCTCCTCTCTGGATCTCTTGTTGTGTACATAGTATTGGTAGGGTTGTAGGAGCATTAGCGGCTAAGGCCATGTTGCTCCGTATATACCGTCTGTAAATTGCATGTGTTGTGATATACGGAGCAACATGGCCTTAGTCGCTTAGTCGTTTTTTTTTCTCCTTAGACGGAGAAAAAAACCGTCCTGCTCTCACCTGAGACCGTTTAACCCTGAGGGATGGTTGAGTGGGAGAAGACAGAGAGGGGTAATCAATGTACACTGCTCTTCGTAGACTAATGTTATTAGTGGAGTCACCCAAGGTTCGGTGTTGGGGCAATTGTTGTTTTGTATATTTATCAATGATATTGATGAAGGTATATCAGGCTTAATGTCCAAGTTTGCAAATGATACAAAGGTTGGAATGGGTGTTAATGACAGTATACTACTGCAATAGGGTCTGGAAAAGTTGAGCAGATGGGCTAAGAGGTGGCAACTGAAGTTTAAAAAAGTACTGGATATGGATAGCAGTAACCCAAGAGAAACGTACCAAATGTGTGGTACTACACTCAGGGTAGTGGAGAATGAAAAAGACCTGGGGGTAATTGTGCAGTCAGATATGAATTTTTTGGAGCAGTGCAGACAGGCTGCCAGAGCAGGTCATGGGATATTGTCAATGATATACAGGAATTTTGCTAGCAGAGATAAGGAGATGATTATCCCTTTATATAAGACAATGTTCAGGCCACACTTGGAGTACTTCGTACAGGTCTAAAAACCTGTTTTTTGCAAGGATGTAGAGTTGCTAGAACTACAACTGTACATCATTCCTAAAGGATGTAGAGTTGCCGTTCTAGCAACTCTACACACCTTTAGAGCAACAAGAAGAAGAAGCACAACAAGATTGGTGAGGGGAACAAAGGGAGTGCTCTTACCAAGAAGGACACTGCAAATTGTAGTGTCTGGAGACTAGACACCTCTGAGTTTATCTGATTGACGTATATAAGGCCTTGAATGGTTTGAACAAACTCAATGCTGATGGGATTCTTCCTCTTGCTCAGATTACGAACCTGAGTGAGCATAAACTCAATTGAGCAAAGACAGTTGTCGAATAGATGTGCGGAAATTCTTCGGGTAAAATGGAAAGTGTTTTTTTTTTTTTTTCTTTTGGTTGATGCTGTATAAGCTTGCTTTCTTGCATCATATGCCTCTACTAATGTTAATGCTAACTCAGCCACGTTGTGAAAAAAGCCTATAAAAATTCCTTATGTCGTCAATGAAACTCGAACTCGTCTTTTCCACCTGGTATGGGGAGGAAGATGATTCTACCAACCTTGCTACCAAACGAGGGTCTGTTGCTCTTCGCCGTTTCTATAAACATCTTAAATAGTTCCATTACTAATGACACTAATTTATACATAGGTTTAGTAGTTAGCTGGGTTTCTAGACTCCTAGGTATGTTGAAGTGCTCTTTCAAAGATTTCACTAACACTAGCTCCGCAGTTTAAGTTTACCAAATGGCGGTGTTGCCAACCTTTGGATGTGCGTACCATGTTTGCTCTTCAAGCGCTGCTGAATTAATTAAACATACTGAAAGATGCGAAAATATTAGATAAATATTGCTGTTTCAGAAAATATTTTAACTACAGCGAAAAAATGTATAAAGGATGCTGTCTGTGTTTTAAGTTTGTTTAAGAAGTTGCAATCTTATCAAGATGGATATTCAAAATTTACTGGCCGCAGTAAATTTTGACTGTCCACCTCGACACTTGAGAACCAGAGTTATCTCTAAACCAGTCTATGCCAGTACATATCACTTGTACCACTAATATTTTAAAAGCCACGATAGCCTTCAGCTGGACCGATTTTGATCTCGTCCGCCATAAAGATGTTTTTACCAAACAAGTAAAAAAAAGGGGAATTTGTATTAATTAATATTTTAGATAAATATATTTCATATGGAATCTGTTTTATATCTCTAATTTTATTATTATTATTTCACTATTTATTTGTAAAAGATTATTTTTTAACTACTTTTAAAACTTTTATGCTGTTTTTTTTATTGGTTCATATTTCCTTTTTATATGGTGTCCACAAACCTCTTTTAAAAACTAAAATAGCATTGTCTGAATAGAGTATATGATAAACCTGAAATCTCCAGGTGATAGAGGATAACTGAAAGTTTTGTTCACCACTGAAAAATGTGTGAACTGCAGTAGATGATAGCGTAGTTTAAAAATTGTAATAATACTGGAATTTACAAACTGGAAGAAGTCGCACAGACCTTTCTCCTTTGGAGAAGCTACCATCATAGGCATCGTGTATATGGACGTGTTACACAATTTCCTTATGCCCTAGCTCCAGGATGACAATGATGATGACTTCATTTTCCAACAAGACGGAACTACACCTCATTATCATAAAAAAGAAATCCTGTATGCAGGGTTTCGTGTAAATTGGATTGAAAGAGGACCCATTTCCTGCCCCACGATCTTCTGACTCCTTTAGAATTTACTTTGTGGGGATTAATGAAAAGTGTATATCCACCTGCGCTAGGAACCATTATGGAATTTAAAGCATTTTGGATGCTATCGTCTGCGTTGACAAGGATATGTTGTGTGGAATATGGAACGAACAGGATTATAGGCGGGACAACAACAGAGTAACTGACATCAGTCTCAAGTGCACCTTCTCGTGGGGTGAGCTGGGCATGTTCGTCCTGGCTAAAGTGGTACACACTATTTGTCCTTACTGAGCTCCCAACTCGGTAAGGGTTTACATATCTCGGGCCTAATCTAAAAAATAAAGGGGAATTTCCTGGCTCGCGTAGTCTGGAGAATCTGCAACCACCGCTAGAGGCTGGTGTTGTTTCAACCATAACTGTTAATTTTAGGGGAGTGTGGTATCAGACTTCTGCCACACTGCTCAGATCTTTAGGGCTTACAGCATCAGTTATAAAAATATTTTTTTAAGGGCACTTCAAGGAACTCATAGTTGCTTCGCTCTTCATCAGCGTATGACTACGGTCGGATAACCTTTTCATACAACATCTGTTATCTAGCATTTGTACGGCTACTAGGTGCCATAAACCTGGGAATTGGAAAAATAAATATGTTCAGATGGAATATCTGTAATTAAAACTTGTAGTTATCCTCTATCACCTGAACGTCAGATCATCATTACATTATATTGCCCTATATACACTGCCCTTCCATTAATATCCGGACACCTGCCTTTAGACAAAAATAAAGAGCATTTATTGTGTCGTTTAGTATTTTGTGCTGAAACCTATTGCTTTTATGACGGCCTTCAATCATCGCGGCATACTCTCAACCAGCTTTTTATAAATGTCAGGTGATATGTTCCTCCACTCGACCTTTAACGCAGCCACCAGTTCGGCCTTGTTCTTTGGGCCATCTCGACGTGCACGTACCCGACGATCCAGTACATCCCAATTGTGCTCGATGGGGTTCAGATCAGCACTCCGGGCTGGCCAATCCAACTTTTCCACACCGATATCCTCAAAGCACTCTGCACAACCCGAGCACTATGGCATGGCGCGTTGCCTTGATGACACAGCCTTCTCCGAAGCATTGCCATAATGTTGGAAATGCATAATTGTCTAGGATGTGTTCCTGGTATTCATGGTTTTGTCAATAACGACCAATGGGCTCAAGCCAAACAATGAGAGGAGCCCCCATACCATGACACTGTCTCCACCAAACTTCATTGTTGGGAGTATACAATCAGGAAGGAACTGTTCCCCTGGTATTCACTACACCCAGGAACGGGAATCAGACTGGTAGAGTGCGAACCTCGACTCGTCTGTCGATAGGCTGTTTTCCACTTCTCTACAGGCCAGGATTCGTGCTCCTTACATACCATGTTAATCAGCGTCTAGCATTTGTTGAGGTGATCAGTTCTGTTGGAACTGTTGAGGTAATTCTATTGAACGTGTCATCTTGCGTGCCCACTTTTGCAATTTGTCTATTCGAAGCCCAGTGTGCATATTTATAGCAGGTTCTGTGACGTGTTGCGTGCATAGGACCTGTTTGCCCATCCTTGGAGGGGTGTCCAGATATTAATGATAGGACAGTGTATAATGTACAGTAAGATAGTACTACATAAAGTATTCACAAGGTTATGTCTGTACGGCTCTTTTCTAATTATTAAAAAAAAAAATTAAAAGAACACTTAGGGAAAAAGGAATGAAATTAAGGTAAGCATGAGATGGAAAACCAGCGTAATGTTTCAAAGCATTTTTACGTTGACAGAAGTTTCGTATCGTAACTAGAAAACCCAGCCTACAACTCAAACATACAGTATAAGCTTATTTGCTTATATGTAACTTTTTTTTAGAGGCACTAAGGCCATATTTCTCCGGATAATACTGTATATGAATTGTGTTTGTTCTTTTGTCGATTTTCTGTTTTACTGGACAAAAAAAAAAAACACGAGTTTCCGGGAGAAAAGACCATATTACCCTCGCCTGAGACCGGCTAACTCTGCCACGTTGTGAAAAGGCCCATAAAATTTCCTCTCGTCAATGATTCAAACCCAAGTAGTAGGTGCAAAACGTGCTGGACAAAGCACTTCTGAAAAGCCAGTTCTCCCGAACTTTTCACGCACCACAGTTTCAATGGTGTATCGAGAATGGTGCAACGAACAGAAAACATCCTCTCAACGGCACTCATGTGGAAGAAAATCGCTTATTGATGAGAGAGGTCAGAGGAGGATGGCTAGAATTGTGCAAAAAAACAGACGGGCCACAATGTCGCACATCACGTCAGAATGGTTCCAGGAATATGACAATGACTTTTCTTTGCTGCAGTGGCCCGCTCAGTACATGGATCTCAATCCTGTTGAACATCTTTGGGATGAGCTGGAAAAGGCTGTTCGCTGCGGGTTTACACCTCTGTCAAATCTCAAGGAACTGCGAGACACACTCATGTCTGCATGGTACTCCATTCCTGCACAACGTTTTCAGCATCAATGCCTAGACGAATTCAGGCTGTTTTGAGGGCTAAAGGAGGCTCAACACGCTACTGGGTAGGTGTACCTAATAGAGTGGCAGCACAGTATATATACACTGGTGTGCAAAACTTAAGGGCCACTCAGGTTTTCACCTGTAGCTTCTCATAGGAGTGGTCTGGATATGGGAAAAGTATACCAAAGGAACCTCGTGAGGTACAGAAATGATGAGGGAAACAACATCGAAGAACAACGGAAACAAAACGGTACATGGGAGCGCTGGCTCCCATGATACAAATGCATTACTGTCAAAGATGGAACAAAGGGAAGAGGTGGCTCTCGGTAGGAGATATGTCCACCCCTAATGTCGATGCAGGCTTTGCACCGGCTGTCCATACTTAGAACAATGTTATCGACAAGTTCTTGCGGTAAAATTGTCCATCCCTCTGTCAGCGCCATCTTCAGCTGGTAAACATTTTCTGATGGGTGTGGACGCTAGGCGTCTCCTCAGAGCGTCCCATATGTGTTCGATGGGATTTAGATCGGCAGGGAATGGGCAGGCCAATCCATACGAACAATGTCCTCACTTTCCAAAGGCATATCAACAGCTGCAGTGCGATGGGGTGTGGCGTTATCATCCATAAACACGAACTCAGGGCCAATGGCACCTCGGAACAGACGCACATGGGGAAGGGTTACCTCAGTACCGCCTTCCAGTATCTGGAATTGTATACGTCCATCCAAGATAACGCCTACCCAGACCAGAACATCTCGACCGCCATATCGATCCCTTTCAGTGATGTTTACGGGATGATACCGTGTGCCAACATCTCACTAGATTAGCTGACATCCAGAATCGCTGCTGAGACTGAATCTACTCTCATCAGTAAAGAGTACCTTGCCCCATTGCGCTGCTGTCCAGTCCTTGTGTTCTATGCTCCGCTGTAAACGGTGTCTCCGATGGGCAGGTGTTAAAGGGACCCAGCGTACTGGCCGTCGGGCAAACAATTTACCTTTGTGGAATTGCCCGGCCACAGTAAACCGCGATATCCTGCGTCCTGTGCAGCTGGTTTGCAATGGATCCTGCTATCTGGTGTCGGTTTCTCTTGGCCTGTAGGTGTAAATAGCGGTCATCATTGTGCGTTGTTTTTCGTGGACGACCACCACTGGTCCTTCGAACAGCTGTACCTGTCGTTCTGAAGGACAACCACGCACGTGAGACGGGCGTGGTTATCCTATGGGCAATACGAACTCTGCAGCCACACTCCTCGCACTTCGACTTTACTCGAACTTCCCAATTATTCGACCCTGGTAAAGTCATCCAGACGTTGTCTACTGGCCATTTTGTTGTCTGTATCACTGTATGCAACCAATCGAACGTCTGTAACAATCGTGCTCACCATTCGATAATTTGGACATAACTGCTGAACTGCTGCATTTATCTGTTTATGTGAGCCTTCTCATCACGATTCAAATTTTTGCATATGCACGATCTTTCTACTGAACGGCCACAGTTATGCAAATCGCCACAGGCTGTTTCGTTTGATTTTGTGGTTCTAACCTTTAGAAATAGTGTTGGTCCTTAAGTTTTGTCAGTGTATAAAGTGTATTTTAGATTTGGGAAACACCAAAATATCGGTGAAAATGATGTCTCCTTTATCAACTTAAAGCTATCACAACTGAAATGATAAATTTAGAATAAAAATAAAATAGCGTCTGCATGATGACGTATCGATGGAAGTAAATTTTATATAAAAGAGAAAAAAAATACCTGGGGAAAAAGCAGAAGAAGCAATTCGACTGCCAACGTCTATCTCTTTAGGAGACGCCGCAGAACATTCCAGCAGACTAAGGGAGATAGTTAAACGTATACTATGCAAATATACGAGGTGTGCCAATAAAGTTTCCGGCCTGGGGCTGTTGCAGTCATTGCCTATGAGTGAAAATAAACAGAAGTGGTATGTTGTGGTTTAAACTTTCCCCAACAGATGGTGCTACAGAGATTGTCCAGTAGGCTGACAGGTTGCAAGTAACAACCAGTTTCATTAGTAGTGTTAACGCTCTGTGTCAGGGTTTTGCAATGGAGCAACGAAGGAATATCAAATTTTGCTTTAAACTCAAAAATCTGCAACAGAAACGGATAATTTGTTAAAACTTTATAGTGATGAAACTTTGTAAGTCGTACTAGTGTGAATGGTATAAGCGGTTCAAAAACGGATGAGGATGTTCGTGATGACCCAAGAAGTGGACACCCGTCAATCTATTGAAATAAGGGCAGAGTTGCAAAGGTTCACGGAATTAGCATTAGTAGAGGCAAATGATGCAAGAAAGTAAGCTTATACAGCCAAAAAAAAAAAAAAAAACATCCCTACCCATTTCACCTATCCATCTGCTCCAACAGATTATCTAGTTCTTCCTTTAATTTATTCAGGCTATTCACTTCCACAACATCATATCGAAGTTTGTTACTGCAATCAACCACCCGTTGTCTACATCCTACATTCAAAATACCTCAATCAGATCGCCTCGCAGGTGCATACAAAAAAAAACAACCAAATTATGATATTAGGGTCCCCCGGAAATGATTACATCTAGCCATATATTTATTTTGTCTGTAAATTGCCTGTGTTCTCTGGCCGATTTGCCTGTTTGCTGAACAAAAACCCCAGATTCTGGGGGAAAAAACCTTTCTATTTACGTCCGAGTCCGACTAACTTAGCCACGGAGTGAAAAAAGCCCACTAAAGTTCCTCGCGTCATCAATGGGATTCGAACCCACCCGAATAATTAAATTCATCTGCCGTGCTGTGTCTTTTGTCTGTTAATTGTGTGTGTTCTGGTTGATTTGTCTGTTTGCTGGACGAAAAACCCCAGTTTTTCGTCCAGCAAACAGACGAAAAACCCCAGTTTTTCCTTGGACGAAAAACTCTTACTATCTATGCCTGAGACCAACTAACTCATCCACAGAGTGAAAAAAGCCCATTAAAGTTCCTCGCGTCATCGACAGGATTCCAACACGGGCCTTTTCCACCCGGTGTGGTGAGGACGGTGACGATACCACTGTGCTACCCACTCAGACTGGTGCATAGTCTACAGACGCTGCAAATTGCATAACTGAAGCCTTGATAAGAGCCTTAGTTCACCTCATCAATCTCGTTGCCCCTCTCTGTACCCTCGCAGCAGCTTTAATTATGGCAAGATATCTTCGTTTGACCCCCAGAATTATTGTTGACGAGTTGGATATGAATAAAGAAACAATTTGTCAAATTCTGCATGAAAATTTAGGGAAAAGGAAGGTCCTTGTAAAATTTATGGTGCACAGCTCATGGGTGAGCAGAAGCAACAAAGAGGGCCATCCTGCGAAGAATTCATTCAGACTTGTCATATCGATCCTAATTTCCTCGACTGTGTTGGGTATTTCAGTATGCTTTGAATATTTCTGATCCAAAACGTCAGAGCAGGCAATGGACTTCAAAGTCATCGCGAAGGCCCAAAAGGTTTCGTTTATAGAAGCCCAAGGTTAAGACGATGCTTATCAAGTTTTTCGAGAGAGGGCGTGATTCTTAAGGAATTTGTATCTGAAAGGGAGGAAGTCAAAGCTGCATTCTACTTACGGGTGCTTCAAAGGCTAGTGAGGCACATTTCCCAGGTGAGGCCGCAATTTCTAGAGAAAGGCAGCTGGTTCTTATTGCATGACAATGCACATTCCGCACCTGTTATGAAACAATTTCTGATGAAACGTGGCGTTGTACTGATCAACCATCTATCCTACTCTTTTGATCTAGCACCAGCGGACTTCTTCCTCTTTCCTAAGGTGAAAAGTGTCCTCAAAGGAAAGATATTTTGGGACGTTGAGGACAAAGAAAAACCTACCCACCTAACTGAATATCATCGCTTGGACGTCTTCACTGACTTTTCAGAAACTTTTAGAATGATGCATTCAATCAGGTGGTAAATAAAATGAATAAAAAGTACTTTAAATAAAAATAAAACCATTTTTGAGCTCCTTCACTTCATGTTCTTTTTATTTCAGCAGTCTGGGAACTTTATTGCCACACCACGTAAGTAATCACATAGTGTGATTAGAAGTCCCTTGGTATGATATACTGTACCCTTTCCTGTGGTTTTTTATGTGTCTGGCCAAACTCGGGGTCGGTGATCTTTCCGATTTTTCAAAAAAGGTGTTATCGTTGAAGTACATTTAGCAGCAGCCACAATTGAGAAAACAAAGGAAGTCACTTTTGTGCGAAAGCATCTATCTCAAAAGCTTACCAGTGGAAGATGAAAGGAGAATGCATCTCTGAAAGGAAGAAATTCGGCAGAAAGTCAGTGCTCCAAGAACGAAACCTGAGGAACATGAGTTGTGCGTCAGTGTACAGCAAATGACCCATAATTTCAATTCAGGAAAAAATGAAGTGAGTTAGACAAGGAACGACCCATTTCCAATCAAACTATACAGCGAGAATTGAAGAATCTGGGACTTCATAGCTATGTATCATAGCTTGCCAAGAGCCGTCTCTTGGCACGCAATTGCCCAAGTGTTTGCTGCTCCCTAGTTGCTTTAAAAATTTTGTCTCTAAGTCGCTGATGCTCCTAAAACGCTATAAACAACCAAACACAAAGATACAATACATATTTATATGTGGAATGTCTGGAACGGTGTTTTTTTTTTTTTTTTTTCCCTTGTACATTTAGTTTGGGCAGTCATGGGTATGGAATTTTTCCGATACCTAATAGTATAGCAAAAGCTCCAGTAAATGCTTTATTTCGCCCGTTGGGACAAAAATTACTCTATACCATGACACTTAGTTGTGAGTTGTGGGCTACCTCATGATGTAGATGAGCACTGGGTAGGCTTTCCAGGCGATCACCTTCCTGGTGTTAAGTGGCCAGAAATAACTAAACACACACAAAAAAAAAAAAAAAAAAAAACACACTACACAAACATAACATGACACACGTACTATATCTGGCTGTTATGTTATGAATGCAGACTGCCCTGTATGTACCATTCAAGCGGGATCTGAAAACACCACCACTCGAGTGGCTCAAGTTTTTACGGTGAGTATAGTATGGCGTATGTTCTGTTGGTGCAGACTGGGTCCACTCATAGCGTTACAATGTCCCGTTACCTCTACTGAATATCTTTGTCGTGTCCGACCAGTTTCACCTTGCAATCTTTCAATTTTACCCGGATTGTGATGGATTCTTTCAAGACGACAGCGCAACTGTCCACTGAGCAAATATATCTGAACATGCCCTAGGTTTCCAACGTGTACCTTGCCGCTGAATTTTCCCGACCTGAATCCAGTTGAGATTTTCTAGGATATGTGATAGAGGATAATTCGGCTTCGTAGGTCCCAGCTAATCACAATACAACAGCTGACAAATTTCCTGATGGAAGAATGGTGAAATCTGGAGCTTGATTTCGTCAGACATGTAGTGGAATTCATGCTACGACGTGTACGATTTGTAATTGTGGAACTACTAGATACTGAATAAATGTTTCCAATTTTTTTACGATGAGTGTATGTATATATGCAGGTACAGTATTACATTTATTTATTTTTCTGTTTCTCTTTTTTTTTTAATGCGGTCGTATATTCCAGACGTTTGAGGTCGTTCTTCTCCAACGTGTATTGACAACAAGTTTTCACGTTTCGTTAGGAATTCTAGTAAAAAGGTTTTGAGTATTATTTTTAACATTCTGAAATAGATTTTAATAAGATTTAGAGCTGTGTATGTTTTGTAAGTTTCCATATTCATTTTTTTAAGTTATAGTGGATATATACTTTTTTGTAGTATTGGATTTTCGCAAGAAACGAATCTTTTCTTTGAATTGGTATACATTTTGTATTTCTCCCCACCAGTGTAAATTTTCAGTCATCGTTATTTTAAAATTATATTTGTTTTGTGGAAACAAATGGATTTAGCTAATTGTAGTTTTTTAAGATTTTATTTATAAGCGGATAGTGTTTGTTTAAGATTGTTTCTGCAAGGGTATTACTAGTTTCAGGGAAAACTATACCAAATTGTAAGTTTGTCACCCACGTTGCAGAAACATTGCACTGAGATAATTTTTTTTCGTTTGAATAAATCCATATATTCTAATTAATTGTTGATGGTGTTAAGTGTACATGAACATGCAAATCCATATTGAAAAATAGTATTATCTGTGTGCGCGTGTTTAAAGGCTGAAAAACGATATAACTCTTAGGAGAAAACTGCAAATTACCCTGCTTGTGACTGGCTAACTACAGTCCTGAAGGGATGTTTAACCCCTTCTCAATCATCTCTAATCAGAATATGAATGCATGCATAGTGTGTACTAGACTTTTTTAATGCATTTTGTTTTAAATTATACAAAATTAATTCCCATTTTTTCGTTGAATTGAAAATAGAATTTTATTATTTATTATATACATAATCTCTCACTTTTTGCTGTTTGAAATTCCTTGTGCTGTATACTTTTTTTCACCTGGCAATCCCTCCCCTTTCAGGGAGGACAATTTCAGGAAGGCATATGCGATTTTTTTTTGTTTGTATGCTTCCGCTTATTCCAAAAAAAGATAAGTCACTCACTCATATATCATGTATTATATGCCAAACAAATAGTTAACCTGACATAAAGTTGAAATACAAACAGAAAATGCTGCATTGTCATTTGGATATTGGTGGGGAATGGTACATGGAGGATATGATTTTATCTCAAATAAAAATAACAGTGAAAAAAAGCCATACTCCCCCCCCCCACCTCAGATGTATTGCAACTGATGAAAAATTAAGAGGTTCCTATAGTTGTTGACAGGAATGATTTTTTTTTTTTTTTTTTTGATTTGGTAGTTTTTGGCGCATCGGCTTCTGTGGCCATATTGCACCTCCCAAGGTTTTTGCAGTACTTTGATCGAAGCCCGAGGCGGGAATCGAACCCGCGACCTTTGGGTTGCCGGGCAGGTACTTTACCCACTCGGCTAGCCCGGTCGGCAACAGGAATGAAACTCAAATGTATCCAAATGAGTGACAAGTGGGAGGCCCATTATTGTCACAGAGGGTGCATTCTAGGTAGTTTGATATCGGTCAAACAAACAATATAAAGTGGTGACACTAATATTCTTTTTAAAATATATATATGAAGTGTAAGAAAATGAAGTGTATAACCAAAGGAATAAACATAGGGGGAGTACAGGTGCAATTCATACATTTTGCAGACGATATAGCAGAAAATAAAGAAGAGTTGAAAAACACAATAGAAGTAATGGAACAAATTTCCTTAGAATACGGGTTCAAAATTAACACAAAAAAGACAAAAATAATGGTTGCCAGCAAAGAAAGTCAAAGAAAAATAGACAAGATAGAAATAGATAATGAGGAAATTGAACAAATAAATTCATTTGTATATCTAGGAAGCAACATACAAGAGGATGGCAAAAGTCATCTAGAAATAAAAAGAACGGCAATGGCGAAAGAAGCACTTAGGAAAAAGAAATCATTTATTGCAAGAAAGATAAACAAAGAAAAGAAGAGGAGATTTGTGAAAACCTATATATGGAGTATACTGCTAAATTGGAAATGAAATATGGTCAATGACAGCAACAGATTGGAGGAGAATTGAAGTATTTGAGATGTTTTGCTGTAGAACATTGATGTAAATCAACTGGAGAGACAAAAAGATGAATGAAGAAGTCTTCAGAGTAGAAGAGGGACAAAGAGCAATCAAGAAAACCATAATAAAGGGGAAGATGCAGTTCCTAAAACATCTCTGGAGACACAATGATTATTTAGTAAACATACCAGGACAACTTGAAAGGAAAAGAAGCAGATGATGACCAAGGACCACACCACTTGATGATGTGCTTAGACTCTCAAGAATGAACCTACAGGGAAGCAAAACAAAAAGCCCAAATTCGGGTTGAGTGGAGAAAAAAGATCCCTATGGCGACAGGGCTTGGCCCTTAGAATTATGATTATGAAATATGAATGTCATGTCCTTTGCAGATAATGTGCCTAGTCATATCCTCAACCCCAAAATTAAGAGAGCTATAACCACTTCAAGTTTCCTTAAAAGTAACCCAAAACTAGTCCCATGTTAGTCTATGGGACTTCACCAAAATGTAAATGTGAATTCTAAGTAATAAAACACTAATACGTCCACAGTATATGATCACATATAAATATTTAATGGCTTCTCCCTAAAGGTGGCTAACCCAAACCAGTAAATATCCAAGGCAACAAGGTATCAAGTCTCCATTTTGTGTAATGTTATTTCAACGGGAATGGTCTATATATGTGAGGGTATGGTCTATATATGTGTTGCTATTAGAGACAAAATTTTCAAACACCAATATCTTGTATGTCTCTTCAGCACTTGCAATAAAATTTATCGCAAGTGCTGTAACTTATGACTCACCGATGTTATCTCTATCCATGTCATATATTTAATAAATGTAACAACTCTTTAAACCACACTTATACATCAAAAAAGGGGAGCACAATTCCATAAGCACTTAACACAACCATCACTACGCCACCTATATCACATACTGTAATTCCATGAATCCAAAGTCACGAAACACTTTTCTTCTCACAACATATTCACGGAACACTTATGAAACACGTTTAGCGAGAGCCAAAGAACTGTTGCTAATATTTTATTACATATGGCGCACTGTGCATCAGGAGCATCTTTATTTCGAACACATGTAAAGCCAAAATTCAAATAATTATCATTATACTTTCGTTTTGATCTTTTATTAGTTCTTATTAGATCTATATTAGATTGCTTCTACAGGGATGGGATACACTTAAATAGAAAGGGTGCAAGAATATTTGCTGATGCTATCGAGGCAGTGTTAGGTGGGTCGGAAAACTGATAGCTTGGGGGGAGACAAAGACCAATAGATTGGCAGTAGCCACTGGCAGAGGTGAAAGAGATTCTTGCACTGCTTCTATTAGAATGAGCAGAAGCCTGAAAAACAAGATGCTTGATATTTCAGAGACTGCTGGGAGCCATTGCGGTACAAGTAAACACATGGGTTGTGTTAGGGTAGCTAAGAATAGAAACAGGTGCAGGTATACTTGCATGTACACCAATGCTAGGATTTAGTAAACAAATTTGATGAATTTGAGGTATTGCTCAAAACATCAAAGGCAGATATTGTTGGGATATCAGAGACGTGGTGTCACACAGATATAAGGGATGCAGAACTGGAATTTGGGGAGTACAACGTCTACAGAAAGGATAGACAGGATAGGAAGGGGGGAGGGGTTATGCTATTAGTTAAGAAACACATAAAAACCAAGGAAGTGAAGCCAGTCCACATCGCTGGACAGTGCAGTGTTGAGTCAGTTGGTGTGACATAAGCATTGGGAGATCAAAATTGAGAGTAGGAGTGTGCTATAGGCCTAATGACTCTGATGAGTATAATAAGAAACTGTACAGAGAAATAGAGTGGGCTAGTAAATCAGAGAGTCTTATAATGGGAGATTTTAATTTCCCAGATATTGACTGGAATTTGGGGGCTGGTCACTCACACACTAGCAGGGCTTTTGTGGATTTATTGGATGATTGTTTTCTACATCAGCATGTTCGGGAGGCAACTAGAGGGAGTAATACTCTTGATTTGATTATCAGCAGTGATTCTTCATGCATTAAGAATCTGCAGATAAATGAACCACTAGGTGGCAGTGATCACAGTGTGCTGAAGTGGGATTTACTCAAAGAGGTAACTACCATTAGGGCTAAAGGGAAGGGTTATTGCTTCCATAAAGGCGACTACGATGGACTGAGACGGTATTTAAATTCTATACAGTGGGACCAACTAATGATGTTACCAACAGAAAATTCAAAATGGGAAGCATTCAAAGAACTTATCTTGGAAGCTACTAGGCTTTACATACCAACTAAGAAATATTGTTCAAGGTTTAGGCCAAAATGGATGTCAGATGAACTAATGAGGCATATGGCAGAGAAGAAAAATGCATGGGATACTTACAAATTAACACGACACAGAAGCCTATGATAGATACAAGTTGATATGCAACCAAGTTACAAAGGAGGTTAGGCAGGCGAAGGCAGATTATCAGAAATCCTTGGCAAGGGATGCAAAGAAAAACAGCAAAGAGTTCTTTACTTATGTAAACTCTAGAAGGAAGGGGATGAATCAGATTGGTCCACTTGATATTGATGGGTCAACTGTTGATCCTGCTCAGGTAGCTAACAAACTAAATGAATATTTTGCATCGACATTCACACATGAGGAGTTATTCAGCGAGGGGGAATGCAAGAGGTGTATTCAACTGTAGCAGTAAGCTACAGAATCTTGAAATAATGGAGTAAAGTGGAGGAGAAATTGTTGAAGATAAACACAAGAAAGGCACCCGGGGTGGATGGGATCTATCCAGTTATATTAAAGGAGGCAGCAAAGGAAGTAAGCAAACCCTTAGCCATAATTATGAGCGCTTCCCTGGACTCAGGGGAGGTACCCATGGACTGGAAATGTGCAAATGTGACCCCAATTCACAAAGGAGGATCAAAGGCTGACACAAGTAATTATAGACCGGTGAGCTTAACTTCTGTTCCAGGAAAATTAATGGAGGCACTGGTTAAAGAAGCACTGCAGGATCATTTAGACAAGACTTCAGTTATAACTCGGACACAGCATGGTTTTGTTAAGGGGAAGTCTTGCCTGACCAATTTTATTGGA
Organism: Mastigoproctus giganteus; assembly: GCF_048544385.1. Classification (NCBI taxonomy): domain Eukaryota; kingdom Metazoa; phylum Arthropoda; class Arachnida; order Uropygi; family Thelyphonidae; genus Mastigoproctus; species Mastigoproctus giganteus. The sequence goes on along the minus strand of NC_143578.1, from coordinate 24,271,779 downwards.
TACTATGATGCAGTCACAAAAGAACTGGATGCAGGGAATAGCTTTGATATTATATTCTTGGATCTTAGAAAGGCTTTTGATACTGTTGCACATGGAAGACTGCTACACAAATTGGAGCAGTGTGACATTGGAGGCAAATTGCTGCTATGGATAAAGGGGTGTTTGAGGGGGAGAAGACAGAGAGTGGTAATCAATGACACTGCTCATCGTGGACTAATGTTATTAGTGGGAGTCCCTCAGGGCTCAGTGTTGGGTTCATTATTGTTTTCTGTATTTATAAATGATATTGATGATGGTATATCAAGCTTAATGTCCAAGTTTGCAGACGATACAAAGGTTGGCAGGGTTGTCAAGGACACTACTGACACTATGCTGCTGCAACAGGATCTGGAAAGGTTGAGCAGATGGGCTGAGAGGTGGCAAATGAAGTTTAACATTGACAAATGTAAAGTACTACACATGGGAAACAGCAACCCCAGAGCAACGTATCAACTCTGTAGTACTACACTGACAGTGGTAGAGAATGAAAGGGACTTCGGGGTGGTTGTGCAGGCAGATATGAAGTTCTCTGAGCAGTGCAGACGGGCTGCAAGAGTAGCTCATGGAGTATTGTCAATGATATACAGGAATTTTTCCAGCAGGGATAAGGAGGTGATTATTCCCTTGTATAAGGCAATGGTCAGGCCACACCTAGAGTACTGTATACAGGTCTGGAGGCCTCATTTCAAGAAGGATGTAGAGCTGCTGGAATGAGTACAGAGAAGGGCAACAAGATTAGTGAATGGAACAAAGGGGTGCTCTTACGAAGAAAGGCTTAAGTTTTGCAAATTACAGTGTCTGGAGACTAGGCACCAGCGAGGTGATCTGATAGAGGTGTATAAGGCCTTGAATGGTTTGAGCATGCTCAGTGCTGATGGGATTCTTCCTCTCGCTCAGAATAATCGCCTGAAAGGGCATAAATTCAAATTGAGGAAAGACAGATGTAGGATAGACATGCGGAAATTTGCCTTTAGCCAGCGGGTGGTTGGTTGGTGGAACAGACTTCCATCCCTTGTCGTGGAGGTTGATAGCCTAAATAAGTTTAAGGCTCAGCTGGACAGGTATTTTGAACGAACAGAGGGGTGAAGTGGGTTTTTTTTTTTTTTTTTTTGGCTGATGCTGCATAAGCTTGCTTTCTTGCATCAAATGCCTCTACTAATGCTAATGCTAGTTGGTTCCTTTTTTTTCACTTCGGATTTCTGGGAAACAAAAGGCTGCAATTGTTCATCCTCCATTTGAAGCATGACAATGTTGTGTTCGTTTTTGTCGAGTAAGTTGCACTACTAGAAGTACTTTGCTTCTCGTTTTAAAGTTCCTTTTTTCCAACCAAAAATCTATGGTCACATATTTTAGTAATAATATTTTGAAATACTAATAATTATCAAAAAAAATTTATACAAGGAATTGAGTTTAGTTATGATATTGGTTCGCTTCCTCCTCTCCTTCAACCTGCATACTCCAGGCTAAATCGTATACGAATGGCATATTAAATCACTATATTGCTACTTTTTCGTAGGTGTCATTACCTCTACGCATATTTCTCTATGCAAAGTCCGCCAGAATAAAGTGTTCCACGGGTTATTTGATTATTAGTCTATGCCAGTATATTAATAACTGAAAAAAATTGTTAAATATAATGATACAAAAGTGGTGTACGTTACAAATATGCAAATTTTATTTATTTAATTTTTTTAATTGTCAATTACGATTTTTCGCAGAACACTAGTTTTCCGCGGAATACAGTTTGAGAAACGCTGCTGTAACATATGCAACATTGCTCATTTGAGCACCAAAAAAAGTCAACTGTAGCTGATGTGGTGAAAAAGATAGAAGAGTTCCCAAAGAAAGTGGCTCACAGAGCAACACCACTGGAAATATTACATTTTATCTCCATATTTCCACATTCCTTAGGAAACAACAGAGAATAGGTTTTCATGGTAGAGCACACTGCTCACAACTCCACATCATGTCCCCATGTGCCAGATGACATTTCTAGTGGTGTCTAGCCCATCATTCATGGGACCATGGAACATTGAAGCAGGTTCTATGGAGCAGTAAGTCATATTAAACAATATTAAGATTAGACAATTGAGTGTGGGTGTGGAAAATACCTGTGGAATGGCATGTACTGCTGTTATGCAAGCCAATCATTTATTTTGGTGGAACTCCAGATCTTGGGTACCCTCTGTACTTCAGAAAAAAGGCAGTAAGAAGGCAGTGATTGGCAGGTGTCACCCACTGCTTCCCCCTCCCCCTGCCCTCCTCGCCCGCATATGACACGGCAGCAAAGTCACGTGACATCAGAATGCGTCACAGCATAAATAAAGAAAAATAGAAATGGTTTCATTTATTTTGGTTCCAATACAGAACCAAAATAAATACAAATTTTTAAAAACAACTTCATTTTTTGCTTGAACCTTTTGTCACTAAACAAAAATGACAACTTTAATACAAAGAAACTCACCTCATGGTTTTTTGCTCTAATCCCTCCCGAAGTCATGTAAAAACATAACCTTTTTTTTTTTTTTTTTTTTCACTAAACAAAAATGACTAATTCAGTACAAAGAAAACTCACCTCATCAGTCTTCGTATGCCAGCCAGTATACTTCACAAATTCCAGTGATAAAAGCATTAGTAATCCAATACTAATACTGGGTAAAATGGAAGTCTTAACGATGTATAGGAGGACTTCTTTACTCCAATTTTCAATAACCCAAAAATGCAAATTTATTTTTAAAAAAAAGTGCGTTTTTTGCTTGAATCTAATCCCTCCTGAAGTTGTGTAAAAACCTAACCTTTTTTTCACTAAACAACAATGGCAACTTCAATACAAAGAAAACTCACCTCGTGAGTCCTGGCCATGGCCAACAACCATTTTTTTCTTGAATCCCTCCCAAAATCACAACAAAGAAAAATATTCAACAGCAACACAATAACGATAGCAAACAACACGTTAAGCAAAAGAATAACACCACACAGCAGCACAGAAAAATATCCAACACCACCATCACAATGGCGACAGCTAACAAGAATGACACGTGCAAATAATAATTTCACATTTTCCCTCCAGATCAGATGGAAATCTACATTGGCAGAATCACCCAATCACAGACTAGACTAGACTATACAATCACTCCATTCTACGACCATGCTCACGACGTGTAGACAAGGGGTATCCAAATACTGGATTTCAGCCTTTATTTTTAGTTTTGACACTACATGTTAGTCTTTGTGACAGTGATCCGTCACAATCACAAAGCTAGAGGTTAAAAACTATCAGAAACTATTAAATGCAGAGTTGTAAACTGGCATTGTGAGCAATTATGTGGTGCCCACACTGTGGTACCTTTGGAAGTTCTTTGGTTGTCACTCTAATACTTGATATTTCCCACACAGCAAGCAGTGGGAAAATGAAGTCCAACAACTTACCTGACTTGGCTAAAGTCTAGATTTAAATCTAATCAAACTTCTTTGGATCTGGAATTTTGGATCAGGATATGGAGAATATGTCCCTCTCCTACAGATGAACTGACAAAAAAAATTACACTGAAGGAGGAATAGAACAAATTGCTGCTTCCTCCTGCAAGGAACTAGTTGAAAGTGTTCTGGTACAGAATGAAGTTGTCACTGGGGGGATGAAGGTGAGCATATACATTATTAATCTGTTCATTAGAACTTGTGTTTTTTTTAGATGTGGTGGTGATGTGCATATAATAAAATGTGATTTTTTTGGGGAGGGAAGTGGGGTTGAGAATATCTATTTTGGTATACATTCACTACTTGGTTGTTATCTTAAAAGACCTTAAACCTGGAGAAGGCATAAGGTATCTCAGTTTCAGTTTTTATCAGTCTGAAAACAATGATTAAACAGTCACAATTCTTAAAATAATTACTCGGACATTTCCTTCGCTTGCAAACAGCATGTGGGGATTGTTTAGATCCCACTCCCATTCTCCTCTCCCTTTTTTAAGGTGCAAGAGTATTCTGTTCACATAGCCATAACTTACAGTATTATACTACCTTTCAAATATTTTTTCTTTCCTTGCTAGACTAATTGAACACTTGATAGTTGATTTTTATAGTATAGATTTTTAGGGGTGCTATATGTTATGCCCCCTCTCATTGTGTCAGTGGAGCAGGAAATATTCATTTATTATTAACAAATGAACATTATTTTAGAACAGTGGGGTAAAATTCTAACAAAAATTAAAGTGAAATTTAGGTGAGAACTTTAGATGCTTAATCAGTTAACGTTTACAGATGATTTCTCTTTCTTTGGTTTTCTTGAAAAAAACTAATGTTTATCCTTGGTTTGTCTATAAAAAATTAGAACTCAGGTGAAAAGAGCAATAATCATCTTATGCACCTGTGTGTTTACAAAAAACCTGTCAGTAGGCTGGTATACTTTGAATTTTACACAACACCAATGTGATCCTAACTCAGCATCAGATCAATTAGCCATACTTTTAAGATTGTCACCTGTCATGGAATTCCATAATTTTCCTAAGAGTAATCCATTATAGATATGCCTCCAGCTTTGTGTCTAGTAATAACTGTTATTAGAGGAATTGTTTTTTATAATATACTATGATAATAAACTTGAGGATTAAATATTGTTTTTTAATCGATAAATAAAACAGGTTTCGTTATTTACATGCATTAACCTTGTGTGAAGTGCATTACTGAAACTTAAACTTCACTACTCAAATTACACATAACTCAGTATTTATAAGCAAAAACAATAAGTAATTTAATTTACAAAAGGAATTTCGATTAAATAAATCAGCATAGACATTTAAATAATTTGACAGTTGTTTGCATCTTTGCATTCAGTTTTCAGTCTTTAAGAAAGTGGCAGATATTTTTGTTCCTCTGATAAGAGGCCAAGTTCCAGTCATAAAGGCTTGGATTATCCACAATTTGCTGGATTGCTTTATACAGATAGCTTCATCAGAAAAGGTGAATTTGTTAGGGAACTGCTGTGATAGCTATTTTGAGAGGAATTTTGATCTCTCATCAGTGATGGGTGGCCTCTATTGTCCAAGTCTTGATTGCCAAAACTGCCTCTAATACTGGTGATACCAAAGCATCCCACCCCAAGGTGGAAATTGAATATAGATATTATTATTATTATTATTAGCCATATGGTGCAAGGAAGCGAGAGGAATCGCCAAGAAAGAGAAGAATGATGATATGGACACAGTTGTCAAATTATTTCAATGCCCTGCATTGAAATACAACCTTTACTATTTTTTATGTAGTACAAACACTGCCCAGTATTATGGATTAAATGCACATGCCTTTGCTGTGATTTTAATTGGAAGTTTTTCTTGAATACTCCCACTTGGCTTCTCACATAAACATTATTTATAGATAAGCATATATTTCTAATAGAAGCAGTCTGTTGTCTAATGAGAAACCAGTTCCCACAATGTTTCCTTGAGTTTTATACAAATAGACCAATTTTTTTGGTGATTCTATTTTTGTGTAGCAAGAAATGAGTCTCTCTCTCTCTCTAACCCTGCCCTACATAAATGAAAAACCATGGGTGGGGGAAAATGAAAGAGGAAAATAGCAACGTATCCCATTTCCTTCTTCCCTATTTCAGGTTTATACTGTTGCATAACTAGGATATGGAGAATATGACTCAAGTCACTGTGGATGATAGCATCAGTTTTCTCACATAAACAGACAGAACCATGATTGAGTCGTTAAAAGAACCATAAAAACTATATAGTTACATAAGTTTAAAAACAATTAAATTAAAATACAATAAAAACAATTTAAAAGTAAATACAGATTCTAGAGTTTTCAAAGCCAGTCATATGATATATGTTATATGCTCTATAAAAATATACATCACAGCTAGCTACTGAAGTGTCAACACAACTTCCTTCATATTCTTTCATCAAATATGAGTCGTTTAACTTCCTCCAACATCACTTGTAGGCGATGCTGGAGGGAGTTAAATAATTCATATTTGAATTTACAATTTTTTTTTAAATATTAAGATTGTTATTATCTAAATCAGGTAACGAATATGTTACTTTTTTTCCTCTCTTTCAAACACCACCTTTATATGGTCTACAAATACAAATTATATGCCAGTGTTTTATTTTATTTATTTTTTTTTTAATTATACGTCTAGTACACCATAATTGTAAAGTTGTCAGTCTGAACATGAACTGCCATGTAGACATTTTGCATATTAACAAACCAGTTTGACCATAGATGCCAAAAATCCTATCTACATTGTTGCTTGTGAACAACCCTAGCTCACATAAAAAATAACCATTAAAAACTGAGATTTTTGAACTTATTATTAAACCATGTTTTAAAAACTGTTCTTTTTAACTTATAAAAGTTTTCCTCTCACATCAGTAAGTTTGTAAATTTGCTCATATCCAGCCCCTAAAAAGGGTGACAAATCCCTCCCAAACAATTATCGTCCCATTGCAATTACTTCTACACTTTCTAAAGTAATGGAGAAATCAATTAACCACCAACTCTTAAACTACCTAGAAACCTTCCGTCTGATCAACGATCGCCAGTATGGATTCCGTCAGTGTCGATCCACTGGTGATATTCTGTCTTATGTTACCCATTTATGGACTAATTCAATGGAAAGGTTCGGTGAAACACAAGTAGTTGTTCATGACATCTCAAAGGCTTTCGATCGTGTTTGGCATAAAGGGCTTCTAAACAAGCTTCCATCTTATGGTTTGCCAACCAATTGTTTTTAGTAATTGGTTATCCAGTTTTCTCTCTGATCGCTCACTGAGGGTGATGGTAGATGGCTCTCTGTCTTTTAACTTCCCCACTAATGTCAGTGGCCCCCAAGGTTCAGTTCTTTCCCCCACTCTTTTCCTCTTGTATATTAATAACCTTCTTCCATTGACTGGAAATCCTATCCATAGTTTTGCCAATGATAGCACATTGCATTCCTCTTTCCATTTTGAGAAACCTTGCCCTGCTCAATCAGCTTCAACTTCTTGAAAATCTGTTACCAATTCCTTAAATGCTGATCTTCAAGTAATTCTCCAGTGGGGCAAAGACAACTTAGTTGATTTTAACCCTTCTAAAACTCAGTCTTGTCTTATATCTCACAAAAAGGATTCTTCTTCTATGCTTATCTTTAGAGACACTCCAATTTCTAGGCAAAATGATATATCTCTTTTGGGGATTACCCTGACTACTAATCTCTCTTGGCACAAGCACATTACAAATATTGCTTCCTCTGCATCTAAAAAACTTGGTTTTCTCTTTCGCTCTCGACGTTACTTTTCTTCCAAACTGCTGCTCACTCTGTATAAATCAGAAATCCGCCCTTCCGTGGAATATTGCTCCCACATCTGGGGTGGTGCCCTCAAAACCTCTCTCAGACTTCTTGATTCCATTCAGAAGAGGGCAATTAGGTTAATTAATGATTTATCTCTAACAGAGTCTCTCCACTCGCTGTCTCATCGACGTACTGTTTCTGCTGCATGCCTCTTCTACAGATACTTCCATGGGCACTGTTCTTCCGAATTGGCTTCTATAATTCCCGCTCTCTCTCTTTCAAAACAGTCCAAATACATGCCACCACCAGCCAACATCCATTTACTGTCCAACTTCAAACTCACAGAACCAACTTTTCATCTTCCTTGTTTATTCATTCAACTGCCGTTTTCTGGAACAACCTTCCTTCATACGTATTTCCTGAAAATTACAGTCTACAGAAGTTCAAGTCCAATGTGAACAAATATCTTCTTTCGTCTTCTCAACCTCCAACCCAAGCACAGTACTAAGTACTATAGGTTCTGATACCTCTTGTGTTTGGGGTTTACATAAAAAAAAAAAAAAAAGTAAATACTGTACTCTTAACTATATTTGATACATGTTACGGGGGAGACTTGTGATTAGAGGAGTTGCAACATCGATATCACTTGGCTTTATTCTAATCTTTGTTGTTAATTACTTGAAGCTTTTAAAGGCTTAAGAAAAATTTGCAGATGATGCCATTTAGTAAAAATAATTCATTAAAAAACTGCCTTAATGACTATGAAACTGAACATCTTTATTAAATGGCATACAGATATGAGCGAGACTATATTAGATGTCATTTGATAACCGTGTAGAGTTGCATTCATTAGTAGTGATTATTTTAAGTCTCAAAATGATTGGAATAGATTATTTCAAGATTTATACTTTAATTGGGTGATCAGTGGCAACCGTTATTGCTAATTTTCAGAGAAATTAATGTAAATGTATATATTTTACATTAGTTTATACACCGGTATTTAAATTGTGAGTTATTTCATGTGCTGATTTTCTAAGTATGCATATAAACGGTCCTATTGTTTGTTGATGATAATTTCAGAAACAGAATATAAAAATGTAATAAAGTGATAATGTGATTTTTTTTTTTTTTTTAGATTGGGTTTAACAAGAAGCATATACAGAGCCATGATTGAAGTTACATGTAATGATCGTCTTGGTAAGAAGGTCAGAGTGAAATGCAAGTATCCTTTTGGTTGTGCAGTAGCACTACCATTAAAAATAAGAATAATAATTGTTCTAATGCATTGAGAAAAAGAGACATAACAAGTTTGGAATAAAATTGATACATTACTGCTTGTTTTGTTCTGACCAATACAGTAAAGCAGGGGAGTACTCAGTTGTTAATAAGAAAGAGATTATGACATAACTTAAAGTGATATCCTTCTCTTTTCATGAAAGCAGTACCTACTTTTTATTATAAATTTAATCAACTTCCCCCATTGTATTAGCCCTAAGGTGGGATTCCAATAGTGAATCCAGAGATATACTGGCGCATTATAGCCTTAGTCGCTAATGCGCCAATAAAACCCAAACAACAACAACAACCAGAGATATAGCCTACTTCTGTTTCATTTTAGTAAATTATTGGTGCTAGATATTGCAAAACCTGTAATCTCATAAATAAATTGCTAAGTAAACTAAGTTGAATCAAAAACACACATATGGTAAAAAAAAAGTTTGCTATTCTTTGGTCTTTATGGTCCTGAGATGATGCACATGGTATGGGTATACACATTGTAAGATCAAGTTTGTACACTGCCACAATAAAGGGTGGTCCATTGTTCAGTTCAGCTGATATATTGGCTAGGATAAAAAGTTACAATCTTTTATTGTAACTTTTTATCAATATGTAAAATATTGATAAAAAATGTATTTTACACATTACATCCAGATAACATAATGAAATGTTTTGAATGATTCATGACTACTCATATACTACATAATTTGTTCATGAGATGTAACAGAGGACTTTTAGTTTTTTAAAATCAAAGTAATTGTTTTCAGGTTTCAACAGTCAAAAAATTTTCTATCAAATGGCTTGGATGTTCATGATTTACTTCTTATTTATTTTATTTTATTTTTTGATTTTATGCAGTATGTTCTTATTGGTAAAATCATAGCAGTAGGCAACTTCAATTCCTCCTAAAGGGGAGAGTGTGATCAACATTTTTGTTCACTGTCTGTAAATTTATGAATAAACATTTTATGTATAAATTGTTTTCCCTTAAAAAGGAAAAAATATTATTTTTTTCACAGATTTAATTTTCAAAAGTACCAGCAGAAATTTCTTCACAAGTTAAATTTTTTTTCATTTCTTCAAAAAAAAAAAATTCACTTTTATTTTATTATAAAATTTTCACTTTTATGTTTATAAAGATGGTAGGATCTTCATATCCTGATCAATTGTTGGAACATTTTGTAATTAAATTTTGCTAAAAAATAATTGTTTATACTTCAGGGATTTTTCTTTAAATTGATGACATTGATATTAGCAAAAAAAAAAAAAAAAAAATTCCCATCCTCAGTTTAATCTAAAAACGTTATTGCTATACTTCTAAAATCAGCATAAATTGACTTTATTTGAAGGAAAAACAGACAACTTGTATTTGATGTTTGCTCTTCAGTATAACCTGTCTAACTGTGAAAGTTTGCTGTATGGGAGCAGTTTGTATTGCATCCCCTCATGCTGCAGCCATTCTGTTATTTTTTCTTTAAATAAAATTTTCACTCTAAAAGTCAGTATACCTTCATTTCAAAAGTACACCGATGATGATTGTAGAGTAAACCAAGGATGGGGAACAACTTTCCCATTGAGAAAAAAGCAGTTCATTCAACAGAATTTAAATTAGAAATCTTCAAATCTACAATAAGTAGTAATAATTAGCTCAGTTTTGATCTCAAATTCAAAAATTTTTACCAAAATACAACAAAAAAGGTCCAGACAATAAATAACTTGAACCAAAAATAAGTAAAACAGACACCAATGCCTTTTAATGACACCTGGTAGCTCCTACCATTGTTTGGTGTATAATGGCCTTTAGCTGCCATTGCGCAGTAAAACCTCCAACTACTACAACAACAATCCTAATGCCTTTTAATTGAAATACCCTGTATATATGTAGCTAGATGAGGAGGGGCTGGCTATGATCCTGGTTGACATATCAAATGTTCACTCAGATATTGCAAGAGCCCATTACACCCTCAAAAAATGCACAGTCTGTTTATGAATTCCTCTGGCTTCATTAGCACTAAACACAAATTTATTTATATATATTTAATACACATAAAGCCTATATTTTACAAATAAAATGTAAGGGTACTTTAAAAACTGTTTCCTGCTGTCACAAAAAGGATGTCAGAAGGATTTTGATGAATCTTGATGCTAAGAAAGCTCCAGGTCCTGATGGTATTTCTCCACTTGTTCCCAAAACCTGCGCTCCTGAACTTACTCCTGTTCTTTGCTGCCTTTTTTCACTTTCTTATTCCAAAGGCGCATTTCCTTCTGCTTGGAAATTTGCTCATATCCAGCCAGTTCCTAAAAAGGTGACAAATCCCTCCATACCAATTATCGTCCCATTGCAATTACTTCTACTCTTTCTAAATTAATGGATAAATCAATTAACCACCAACTCTTAAACTATCTAGAAACCTTTTCCTCTCATCAGCGATCGCCATTATGGATTCCATCAGTGTCGATCGACTGGTGATATTCTGGCCCATTTATGGACAAATTCAACGGAAAAGTTTGGTGAGACACAAGGGTTGCTCTTGACATCTCAAAGGCTTTTGATTGTGTTTGGCATAACAGTCTTCTAAATAAGCTTCCATGGTGATATTCTGGCCCATTTATGGACAAATTCAACGGAAAAGTTTGGTGAGACACAAGGGTTGCTCTTGACATCTCAAAGGCTTTCGATGTTTGGCATAACAGTCTTCTAAACAAGCTTCCATCTTATGGTTTGCCAACTGTTTTTTGTAATTGATTATACTGTTTTCTCTCTGACTGCTCACTGAGGGTAATGGTAGGTGGCTCTCTGTGTTCTACCTTCTCCACAAATACTGGTGTCCCCTCAAGGTTCAGTTCTTTCCCCCCACTCTTTTTCTCTTGTATATTATTGACCTTCTTTCATTGACTGGAAATCCTATCCATAGTTTTGCCAATGATAGCACATTGCATTCCATTTTCTAGTTTGAGAAACCTTGCCCTGCTCAATCAGTTTTGACTTCTCGAATATCCACTACCAATTCCTTAAATGCCAGTTTCCAGGTAATTCTTCAGTGGGGCAAAGACAACTTAGTTGATTTAAATCCTTCTAAAACTCAGTCCTGTGTTATATCTCGCAAAAAGGATTCTTCTGCTCCTATGCTTATCTTTGGTGACACTCTGATTTCTAGGCAAGATGATAAATCTCTTTTGGGGATTACCCTGACTTCTAATCTCTCTTGGCACAAGCACATTACAAATATTTCTTCCTGCACCTAAAAAACTTGGTTTTCTCTTTCGCTCTCGACGTTACTTTTCTTCCAAACTGCTGCTCACTCTGTATAAATCAGAAATCCGCCCTTCCGTGGAATATTGCTCCCACATCTGGGGTAGTGCCCTCAAAACCTCTCTCAGGATTCTAGATTCCATTTAGAAGAGGGCAGTTAGGTTAATTAATGATTCATCTCTAACAGTGTCTCTCCACTCTCTGTCTCAGGCAGTGTCTCTCCACTCTCTGTCTACAGAAGTTCAAGTCTAATGTCAACAAATATCTTCTTTTATACAAAAGATTCTCATCTTCCAACCCATGCACCGTACTAAGTACTATAGGTTTTAATGTGTTTGGGGTTTTCACAAAAAAAAAAAAAAAAGAGAGATAGAGAGATAAGCACATATATGCTTGAATAGTTACAAATAAAATGCCTCAGGATCTTTTTTACACAGTTTATCTCTCCTTGTTTTACAGAATTGAAATTTTAATAACCTCCTACATGTATTATCTGAGCCTCCTAAACATATGACTTTTGTATAGTCAGTTTTCAATATGGGTGGGCTCTGTGAATCAACTTTCCTCAAAATTTTGAAGTAATTTTGAATTATCCAATAATCTGGCATATGAGTAGGCCATTCAGTGCATTGCAGGCCCCCCTCTTCATTTAAATATTGATGTGTGGAATGGTGATTCCAAATCAGGTTTAATAAAAAGTCTCTGAATTCAGTGTTTGAAGTAATTAGCAATGTTCGTGCATAAAGTTGTTGAAACAGTTTGACAAAATTCGTTAACTCATGTTTTTTGTCTCCTGCTGTCGTGAGGAAGTTATGTTCCCGCCATTGACAGCAACTTGGTCTTACTGCTCACTTTAGATGTGACATCCGTTACTTTTTTTTTTTTTTTATGAGAACCCCAAACACAAGACGTATTAGATCCTCTAGTACTTAGTACCATGCATAGACTGAAAGTTGAGAAAATGAAAAAAAAAAAGTTGTTGACATTAGACTTGAATTTCTGTAGATTGTAATTTTCAGGAAATGTATGAAGAACGGTTGTTCCAGAAAACAAGTTGAATATAAAAATGAGGAAGAAGAAAAGTTGCACAGTTAAAGGATGTTGTCTTTTACTTTTATTGTCCAATTATGGGTTTGCAGTTGGACAGTGAAAGGATGTTGACTGGTTGCAGCACGTGTTTGGACTGCTTTGGAAGATAGAGCAAGAATTATATAAGCAATTCAGAAGAACAGTGTCCATCAAAGTATTATAGAAAAGGCATAAAGCAGAAAAAGAACATCTATGAGCCAGAGAGTGGAGAGGCTCTTTTAGAGATAAGTCATTAATTAACCTAACTGCCCTGTTTTGAATGGAATCTAGAAGCCTGAAAGAGGTTTTGGGGGCACTGCCCCAGATGTGGGAACAATATTCCATGGTAGGGCAGATTTGCAATTTGCACAGAGTGAACAGCTGTTTGAAAGAAAAGTAATGCTAAGAGTGAAAGAGAAAACTCAGTTTTTTAGATGCAGATGAAGCAATATTTGTAATGTGCTTATGCCAAGAAAGGTTAGAAGTTAGGGTAATCTCCAATAGAGATATATGATCTCGCCTAGAAACCAGAGTGCCATTGAAGGTAAGCATAGGAGCAGAAGAATCCTTTTTATAACATATAAGACAGGGCTGAGTTTTAGAAGGATTGTAATCAACTAAGTTATCTTTGCCCCACTGGAAAATTACCTGGAGATCAGCATTTAAGGAATTGGTAGTGGATATTTGAGAAGTTGAAGCTGTTTGTGCTGGGCAAGGTTTCACAAACTGTAAAGTGGAATGCAATGTGCTATTATCAGCAAAACTATGGATAGGATTTCTAGTCAATGGAAGAAGGTTATTAATATACAAGAGGAAAAAAGTGAGAGAAAGAACCATGGGGAACACTAGCATTAGTGGAGAAGTTAGAAGACAGAGAGCTGTCTACCATCATCCACAGTGAGTGGTCCGAGAGAAAACTGGATTCCCAATTACAAAAAATGGTTAGCAAACCATAAAATGGAAGTTTATTTAGAAATCCTTTAAGCCAAACATGATCAAAAGCCTTTGAAATGTTAAGAGCAACTGCTTGAGTTTCCCGAACTTTTCCATTGAATTTGTATATAGATTGGTAACATGAGCCAGAATAGCACCAGTGGATTGACACTGATGGAATCCATACTGGCAGTCGTTGATCAGATGGAATGGGATGATAATTAGATGGGAGGGATCTGTCACTCTTTTTAGGAACTGGCTAGATATGAGTAAATTTCAAAGCAGAAGGGAAAATACCTTTGGAATAAGAAAATGAAAAAAGGCAACATAGAACAGGAGTAAGTTCAGGAGCACAGGTTTTGAGAATATATGGAGAAATACCATCAGGACCTTGAGCTTTCTTAGCATCAAGATTGTTTAAAATCCTTTTAACAGAAGGCCACAGGAGGCATTAAATGCAGTGTACTGGGAATGGTGGGAGGTGGTTTGCTAAGATCATCTAGAGTTTGGAAGAAAAGTATTTAGCTAGCAGGTCAGCTTTATCTTTGGCTGAAGTGGCAATGGAACCATCTGGTTTTGACAGAGGTGGGAATAGAGATGGGCAAAAGTTGTGGCCAATAGCTTTGGCAAGAGACCAGAATGCTCAACTGCCATTTGGACATGAAGCAAGTTTTCTACTCTTAGCCTGTTCAAAATCTAGTTTAGGCTAATTAATAACTGCTTTACAATTGTTGCAAGCTTTAGTGTAGGAAGAAAATATACCTGGAGATTTGGATACAAGCCAATTGCAGTATGCAACATTCTTATGTTGAATAGCTTTTAGCATATTTATTGGAAAACCAAGATTTAGATAAAGGACAAGATTTTAAGGTGGAGTGTGAAATAAAAGAATTCATCCCTACAAGAATAATTTCACTGACAATATCCACAAATTCCTTGGTTGGATTACTATTTCAAATCTGATGTCAAAATGGTGACATCAGGTTTGAAACAGCAATCCAACCATGAAATTTGTGGTGGTTACTATCCCTGAAAATAGTGTCATGTTGAACTTCTGTTAACTTAAAGGCTCTTAAGGCATTGATTTTATTATTGTTTGCTATGTGCAAGGTTTTAGTTTCATTTGGTCTTTTTTACATTCAAATAACATCCTGTTATTTGTCCATTCCCTGTAGGAGGAGAACAAAATTACGTCTCTGTACTTTTTTTTACAGCTATTTTTATTATTTTATACAGTAAAATAATAAAAACACAAAATATATATAAAATAGCTAGATAAATAGGATACATTTCACACCAAAAGTTTTGGGTTTCTTGAAGATTTTGTAAGTCTTTTAGATAAATGTCAACTGGTACTACCATTGTTGGTGCTGGATTATCAGACTTCTACTGTATAAATTTTTAACTTATAATATTGAATTGTATATGCCAGTTAAGTTTTACTTGTTGTTAGTGACTGTAACTGTACAGTTTTACACCATATGAGCCCAAAAAATATTTCCTCTTTTTTGGGCTCATATGGTGAAGAAAGGAACCTGAAAATGTTATATCCACCAGTGGTTATAAAGAGTATTTCTCATATTAAGTTCTTATCAAGTAACTCAGAGCACTGTATAAATATACCATATTTATTTATTTATTGTGTTAGTATCTGGTTTACTCACTTGATGCTAAATTTGTAATCACTTTTCTCAGAGTTATTTTAGTTTCAGGTGATTTCTACAATTTTTTATGAATAATTTGTCCTCCATGACAGTATATTGTTTCACCACTTCTCACTGGTTTAGTGAGGTCCGGGCTTGAGTCCCATCAATGAGCAATTTCTAAAAGTCTCTTCAGTTGAGACTATAATTAGCCAATCTTGGCTGAGGAAGTCAGATTCTCTTTAATTATATTGAATTTTAATTTTGTTAATTTACAGAAACAATTTTAAGTTTCATATTTCCACTCTTGCTGGTTAGTAAAAATATATACAAACATCCTAAGAAATTTAGATCTATGAGGAATGGGTTCAAATTAGTATAATGACGATGATGTATAAAAAGGGGCTATCAACATAAAGTTTTGTGGATAAAATTAACTGAAAATACATGTTTTCTCCCAATAGAATTATTTAACAAAATTAATATCATTTGAATGTGCAGGAAGCTAGTATTTGTAGCTTAAAAATTTAGCAGTATTGACTGTCCAGTTACTGAAACTGTCACAAAGAGAATTTTTTTATTATAATCACATTATACCTTTGTATATTGCTAGCTGCTTTTTATAGGTAAAGTAGCTTTTTGTAGGTGCACAAAAAACCATATGTTCCCTAAGTAGTCATACATACTTTCATTCTTTTTTTTTTTTCCCCAAACTTTTAAAGCTTTTTTTTTTTTCCCCAAACTTTTGAAGGGCAACATTTTATTAAACAATAGTCAATACATTTTTGCACAGTTACAAATAAATAATGTGTCACAGTATACTGTATTGTTATTTTCTTTTAAAGTCCCAGTATTTTTAATTTTAAAATTTTGCAAGTTACAAATAGCACCTTGACTCTTCTAGTCCAGATGATACTATTGGTGACCTCAAAAGGTTAATTGCAGCTCAAACTGGCACACGGTGGGAGAAAATTGTTCTAAAAAAATGGTAAGTTATAATTTTTAGTAACTGAATGCATTTTATTTCGAAATTCGTGTTTTCCATATAATTAAAGATCTGTTACTTATTAAGATGTTAGTAATCCTTTTCATATGAGTTCAGTAGTTGTATGTTACCAGCTGATAGTAAAGAAATGATTCTCATTATCTGTTCAAAATAATATATTGCAAGGACAGATGAAAGTTGTAGCTGAAATTTTTTTGTAGGCAAACAACTACTCGTAGCTATGTAACATTTTGTTATGTACTTTTTAATGTCTCTGCTTCTGATTGATTACTTTTAGCATAGTAGACAATGATTAATATTGCATGAATGGATACTGTGTTTAAAATGACCTGTTAGATTCCTTCATTCTGATCAGGGCTATGAAAGTATGAAATAGTGGGCTGCATTCAAAACTAAATGGTGTGATTTCGAAAAACAAACCATATTCAAGAATGTCTCTGCTTCTGATTGATTACTTTTAGCATAGTAGACAATGATTAATATTGCATGAATGGATACTGTGTTTAAAATGACCTGTTAGTTTCCTTCATTCTGATCAGGACTATGAAAGTATGAAATAGTGGGTACTGCATTCAAAACTAAATGGTGTGATGCCGAAAAACAAACCATATTCAAGAAAGTATCGCCAAACATCATGCTACCTGACAATAAAACATGGTCTAACTGGTTCAAATGCTTATTCTGTTACCGCCATTGTAAATTTGGAAGTGGTTGTTGTTGTTATGTTGTTATTTGGTTTTTAGGAGCATTAGCAACTAAGGCCATATTGCTCCGGGATATGCGGTGGTCATTCTCTGACCTTTCCGCATCCTAGGTATTTGGTGGTGACGGCTCGAACCCCGGTCTAATAATCAAGAAGCGTGTGCTATGCACTGCTGCTCCTTCCCACCTGGCTACGGAGGCGCCTAATTTTGGAAGTGGTGAAATGTGAACATAATGCAGAGTGAACATAATTCAGCAGTGACTTAAGCTATAGGAATATGTGCATGGTTATAGATACTGCATTTGACAGAAATGAAAGCTTATCAAATAAAAACGCTGGTGTTGAGTTGCTGCAGCATCATGGAGCAGGGGACAATGCAGTTTTACATATCATCATGCTGGGTGTTGAATTAAGAGTGCAACACCTTTTAGTGGAAATAAAAAGGCAGGCTTTGTAATGATGGCATTGTAAATTGCCATACTTAAGGAAAATGAAGACTGCACCATCAGTTTCTCTTCTTGAAAGCTGTTGTCTATCAGAGAAGATATAGTGTTTTGCATTTTTGCTTAAAGGGAAACAGAAACTTATCAGAATCATTTTGATTCTGATGAGTTTCTGTATAATTGGCTGTAACATTCATCACATATTCCAAGTACTTTATCTGCATTTCAGTAATACTATGCCACTCAAGTAACATGACAGAACCATTTCTTTGCCAAAGAACATTACATAACACAGGACACCTCATCAGTCAACGTGAGCATTAACACTAATTTGCATTTATCTCTGTTAAAACCTTGTTTGCTATTTTTCTGTTCACCTGCTCAGTTTATATAGATCTTGAAATAACATACCATCATTAATGTTCTTTCAAAGGTAGCACAGTTGGTAGAATTTCTCTCCTTCTCACTCCAGGTGGAAAGGACCTGAGTTTGAATCCCATCAATCATGTAAGGAATTTTTAAGGGACTTTTTCACAATGTGGCTGAGTTAGTCGGCATCAGGTGAGGGCAGTATGGTTTTTTTGTCCAGCAAACAGCAATTCAACCACAGAACACATGCAATTTACAAACATATTATATACAGCACAGCAGAAGTTGCTGATAAATTGCCTAAGTTGCTAATGCACCTAAAACTCTACAACCTGATTAATTTTATTAATCACCCTGCCCACTTTTTTATCATCAGATGTCATGCTATGTTATTTGCAAATCAGAATCTGTACAATTTAATCCCCCCCCCCCCTTCTTTATATGTTCTTGCTGTCTCTGCTGCCATTCCCATCACTTCCTATACGATTATGTCTACACATATGTATTGAATATATGGGGAGAGAAAACATCATCTAACCATTTTCCTTGCCTTACACCTCTACCTGTTTCCATTTTCCTTGTATCATCTCACCTGTTTTCAACATTATAAGGTTCCTTCTATCTCACCAGTCAGTTCTTATATCCTCCACTGTCTCCATCAGCTCTTTCCACTTTACCTTATCAAATGCTTTTTCCAAATCCATAAAACAAACTTCTTGTTTGTCTTTATATTCTTTCCATTAAAATTCTCATTCTTAACATTCCTCTTCCTTTTCTGGAGCCTGTGATATTTCCCTCCTTTCATATCCCTCTTTTTCCCCCCTCAGTCTTCTGCTTTATCCTTGACTTTCCTGTATGCAATATCAATTCAGTCAAGCAAAAATCAGTATCTGAAATGCTCACTTATGATTTCATTCTTTTTCTTTTCTGTTGGAATCTAACCATTTTCCTTTCTCATATGCATATGTATGTATATTTTTATTAGTTCCCTGATTCTTGCATTTCTCGTTGTTTCAATTGGTAAAGATTATCATTAGATGATTCAATTTAGCTTCATTCATCCTATATTTGTCTACAGTTTCAACCTTCTCTTGTCCACCTCTCCCCCATAAATCTTCTGTATATTAGCCATATGGTGCAAGGAAGTTCCAGGCTTTTACAGCACCAGTCAGAAAATATATATAAATAAAATAAACTACATATGTGTTGTTTCCTTCCTCACTTAGGTGGCTATCCATCTGACCTCTGAATTTCCCCAAGCTGTCAACCTCAACTATCTATGGAGCTAACTCATTGTGAACCACTCTCTGGCTAAAGGAAAACTCCCTACAGTCCAGTCTAAACCTCTAGATAAATTGAATTATGGCCCCTAGTTCTGGTATCATTTATAATGTGAAAATTTCACTTTCATTCATTTTACTATTCCCTCTCAGAATGTTATAGACCTCTTTCAGGTACCTGGTTAACAAGCTCTGTAGCCCACAATTTTAGTCATTCCTAATGTGAGAACTTTTTTACAGCTCTCCTAGGCATATTGTGTGAGCCCATTTCAAGAAGCTTGATCTCTTTATTTCAGGTGCTGTCTCCATACTTGGACACATTATTCCAAATGGCATCTTACACTAGCCTTATACAACAGGATTATGACCTCCCTATCTCTACAAGCAAATGTTCAATAAATCATTGCTAACACACTGTGGTCTCTCCTTGCTGCCCGTCTGCACTGCACTCTGTAGTGCAGATAGGTAGCAATGTGGGACCTTTTCATTCAACTTCCACCAAGTGTATATTTTGAGGTTACTGTTCTCCATGCATTTTACCATAAAAGCATGGCTTCCATTTTTCTGACCATCCCTGAAGCCCATTTAAGTCATCTGAAGAAGTGTTGCTTGGTGCTGATCATTAATTACTCTACCAAACGTGGCAGCATCTGCAAATTTGACATCACCCTCTATACCTTTATTGATGATGTTTAAGAAAATCAAAAACAAGAATGGTCTCAGCACATTGATCCTTAGGGAATCCACTTATTACATTAGCCCAATTTGAAGAGTAATCATTAATCACAACTGTGTGCCTCCAGTTGCATCCTGCACCCTGTGATCTCTCTAAGATCTTACTTGTGATCCCAACGTGTTCCAGCTTATACAATGATGTCTCATATGGGACCAAGTCAAAAATGCTTTACTAAAACTGAAATAAACAACATTGAAATTATTTCCTACATCCAGCTCACGAGTGACTCTGTCATAGTAGCTAATCAGGTTGATTAACATGTGATTTTCCCCGTTCAGAAATGTGCTGTATTTCATTTCTACCTAAATGACCTTGCACTGCACTCACTCATGAGTAGTGACTCTGTATTGTACTTGAAAGAGGGTAGTCAGGTTAGTTAAGTCACTAAGTACAGAATAGTTTAGGGCTGAAGCCTCAAGTTACATAGGGAGTTAACTAGTGTACAAGTTAGTAAAATTGCATCATTTCTGTACATAGCCAACTACTTAAGTAGTTATAAATTGGCATCATAAGCATATCTCATATTGTGAATACCTTCACAACAAGTTACCATGACATTGCACTACCTCGACATAAGAGAAGAGTATTGTTACTTGTTCTCAGCAGATACCACTAGTATCCACTGGGAATAATAACAATAGTCTTCACAATATATAATAACAAAGGTATATACAGGGTGATTCACTACCAGTGCGACAAACTTGCAGGAGGTGTAGGGGGCACAAAGACTAATCGGAATCACATAGCATTGCAGGGTCCGAAATGTCTTCGTCATGTGGTAGAGGACGTTGAACGAGAGATCGCGTGAACAGTGATCTCGCTGGAAGTCAGCATTTGCGAACCGGTTCCCGATGCAGTAGGATGGACGAGTATTCAAACGTTGAACTGGCCGACATGCACCTTGCGTATGGAGCTGTGGACTGTAACGGACCCGCCGCTCTGCGCTTGTACCAGGAACGTTTCCCGCACAGGCATGCTCCTCATCATACGATTTTCGCACGTGTGCACAGAAGGTTACGTGAGACTGGTTGTTTCACGAGAGGTACCATGAATCGAGAGCGAACAATGAGGAGAATGTCCTCCGTCTTGCAGAAGGCAATCCGAGTACGAGTACTCGAGCGATAGGCCAACGATTGGGTATTTCCCATCCACTGTATGGAGGATACTGTCAACAAACCAAATGAGTTCATACCATCTGCAATGCATCCAATCATTGGAGCCTGCGGATTATCCACTCCAGAGGACTTTTGCTACTTGGTTTCTTCAACAGAAACGGTTCGCAAATGATGACTTCCAGTGGGATCACTGTTCACGCGACCTCCCGTTCAACATCCTCTACCGCATGACGAAGGCATTTTGGACCCTGCAATGCTATGTGATTATGATTCGTCTTTGTGCCCCCTACACCTGCAAGTTTGTCGCACTGGTAGTGAATCGCCCTGTATATTTAAATAATGGCTTAAAAAGTTAGAATGTAATAGCATGAAATAAAAAATAGATATTAAGCTATCATTAGAGGCAGCAAAACGCACATCCTCCACATGATGCCCAGTACATAACAGATAATTCATATAAAAATAAAAATTAATTAATACATAAGCCAATAGCATGGCAAAACTGTAGAGCGAAAATTAACATAAAAATTAAATCAACAGGGAAGGGGGAAAGTAAAGGTAACAAGACAGAAGCTGTAGCCGCCCAAATAATTTAGAGTTCAGTCCAATTAATAAAAGCATTTTAAATTTAAAATAATGCCAATTACATAATAATTTAGCGGCACCCCCCCCCCTTGTAAGGTACTGAGAGACGTGAAATATCACCAAAAAGGGACTAAAACGAACTACTAAAAGAAAAACAAAATAATAGACTGACCATTATGCCCTATATCTACGGAGGACCACGAGGCCAATAATGGTCATGGAATCGGTGCCGCTAAATTATTATGTAATTGCCGTTATTTTAAATTTAAAATGGTTTTAATTGGACTGAACTCTAAATTATTTGGGGACTTTCGGCTATAGCTTCTGTCTTGTTACCTTTACTTTTCCTCTCCCTGTTGATTTAATTTTTATGTTAATTTTCACTCTACAGTTTTGCCATGCTACTGGCTTATGTATTAATTTATTTTTATTTTTATATGAATTATATGTTATATATATATAATATATATATATAATAACAAAGGTACAATATTAGATATACTTAATGATGCAATTGCGCTAACGTATGCTAGTTAACTCCCTACGTAATCTGAGGCTAATTACTCCACACCATCAGGTGGCTCTCATATTGTGGGGTTATACTTCGCAACTGGTTTGTCATCATTGCAACACGAGGGTACCTGCTCACCCACTGATGAGCCAGTAAGCTCCAAAACGGTGAATTTTTGGTGATAGTATCCACTGAGAATAAGTAACAGTACTCTTCTCTTATGATGAAGCGTTACTTATTCAAGGTATGCAATATCATGGTAACTCGTGAAGGTATTCACAATATGAGGTATACTTAATGATGTCAATTTATAACTACTTAAGTAGTTGGCTATGTACAGAAATGATGCAGTTGCACTAACTTGTATGCTAGTTAGGCCTCTAAGTCAGTGCTTCTCAACCTTTTATCATTCAAGGACCACTTCAAGCATTCTTTACTTACTGCGGACCGCTGGGTAGGTTTTCTTTACATCTATGAAAAAACTAGTATTGTGCTGATGTTTCGAAAATCCTGTTTTTAGCCATTTATCCATGTTGTTCATTATGCTATACTAAGTACAGGGCTGATATTAAATTTCTAAAATAAATAATTCCAATCTCAAACAAAATAACACTTATTTTATTTTAAATATAATTAAAAATATACTAAAAAAACTCACCCAACATATACAATCAAATAATCACTACAAATTTTAACAATTATTCTTGCACACTGGTTTTGTGAAAACGTAAAAAATACTTTACGAATACGCAAAAACAAATCTAATATATATTACATGCTCGGAAGCAGGTGACCAACTGTGACAGATGAAAGCTTGTGTCTTACCAGCTGTGAGCTGCTGACACACAATGTCTTACATTGTAAGCCTTACATTCCAATGAGGAGGTATCCCTTACATTGTAAGGGATACCTCTTGATTTGCGACAACAAAAATGTTTGATTGCCAATTTTAATTTTATTTGTGATCTCTTCTTGATTATCCTTTCTTATAGTAGTAGTAGTAGTAGTAGTGGCACTTGATGCAAGAAAGCAAGTGTAGGAGCTTATGCAGCATCAGCCAAAAAAAAAAAAAAAAAAAAAAAAAATCACACCATACCCTCCAATTGCCTGTCCAGTTCCTCCTTAAATTTATTTAACCTATCAACTTCCACGACAGATGGAAGTTTGTTCCAGCAATTAACCACCCGCTGGCTAAAGGCAAATTTCCGCACATCTATTCTACATCTATCCTTTCTTAATTTGAACTTATGTCCCCGTAGGTTCGTATTCTGAACAAGTGGGAGGATCCCATCAGAATTCAGCGTGCTCAACCCATTCAAGGCCTTATAGACCTCAATCAGATCACCGCGCAGGTGCCTAGTCTCCAGCCACTGCAATTTGCAGAACTTAAGCCTCTCTTGGTAAGAGGATCCCTTCATTCCCCTCACCAATCGTGTTGCTCTTCTCTGTACACGCTCAAGCAAATCTACATCCTTCCTAAAATGAGGCCTCCAGACCTGTACGCAGTACTCAAGGCGTGGCCTGACCATTGCCTTATACAGAGGGACAATCACCTCCTTTTCCCTGCTAGCAAAATTCCTATATATCATTGACAAAACCCCATGACCTGCCCTAGCAGCCTGTCTACATTGCTCGGAAAACTTCATATCCGACTGCACAATTACTCCCAGGTCTTTTTCATTTTCTACCACCTTAAGTGTAGTACCACACAGTTGGTACGTTTCTCTGGGGTTACTTCTACCCATATGCAGTACTTTGCATTTGTCAAGGTTAAACTTCAGTTGCCACTTCTTAGCCCATCTGCCCATTATGTTCTCTGAAACAGTCTTTCTTCATGTGCGTTTTCCTGAATGTTACAATCTACAGCAATTCAAGTCTAACAAGTACCCTTTGTCTTCTCGGCCTCCAATGCATGCATGGTACACACTAAGTAGGTTCTCTGTGTTACACATTATAGGTTCTAATGCCTTTCATGTATAGGGTTTACATACAAAAAAAAAAAAAAATTGTCTGCATGATTTTCCCTACCACTTGAAGTCAAACTGTTTAGTCCATCTATTCAATATAACATCTTTATCTCTTAATATTAATCTTCCCACATCCATCCTTAGTTGCATATTCTGCCTTGGACCATTCTTAGACATTATTCAGAAACCTCACCCTTTCAAGCATGTAATCATATCTTTGTTTCTTTTCCATTTTTTCTTTTATTTCCCTCTATGCTTCCTTAGTCATTCCTCTCTCACTTCATCTGTCCTTCTTCTGAACTTTTTATTTTACTTTGTACATTTCCCTTTTCTGTCTCCTTTGTTGACATTCATCCTTCTTTCATCTGCTTTCCTTATTACTTCTGTCATTACCTAGGTTTTTATCTCTCTAGTTCCTTTCTGTTACTTTTTCGGTGCCTTCAGTAACATTATTCCTTATTTTAATCCAGTTTGTGAGGGTGCATAAGTACATGTGCCTTGAACTAGAGTTCAAGCCCATGACTGCTAAATATAGTGCTGTTTCTTGTATTCTCTCTATCTTATGAACTCCTCTGACCATGTGGTCATCCCAGAATATAAACAGAAAATTTAATTATATGTACATGAAGGTGGTTCCAAATATTTATAGAATGACTATGAAAAAATGCCACTTTCAAAAAAAGTCTTATTTCGAAAGTAGTCCATGCTTCCCTCTGAATTGTAATGCACTTTTCCCAACAGTGCCCTTTTATACCGTATATGCCACAAAAAAGTCAGTCCTCTGCAATCTAGTCTCTCACTAGGAGCCAGGTTGTATCATTAGCATTAGTAAGGCATACAATGCAAGAAAGCAAGCCAAAAACATCAGCCAAAAAAAAAAAACTCCCATTTCACCCATCTATTCACTCCAAATGCTTGTCCAGCTTGGCCTTAAATTTATTTAAGCTATCAACTTCCACAACAAGAGATGGAAGTCTGTTCTAGCAATTAACTACCTGCTGGCTAAAGGCAAATTACCGCACATCTATTTTAGAACTGTTTTTCCTCAGTTTGAATCTATGACCCGAGGGGGCACAGATTCAAATCCCATCAGCATTGAGCTTGCTCATCCCGTTCAAGACCTTATACACCTTAATCAGATCACCTCGCATGTGCCTAGTCTTCAGATGCTGCAATTTGCAGAACTTAAGCCTATCTTGGTAAGAGCACCCCTTTGTTCCCCTCACCAATCTTGTTGCCCTTCTTTGCACTCGTTCTACCAACTCTACATCCTTCTTAAAATGAGGCCTCCAGACCTGTACACAATATTCAAGGTGTGGCCTGCCATTGCCTTGTACAACGGAATAATCACCTCCTTGTTCCTGCTAGCAAAATTCCTATATATTATTGACAAGACACCATGACCTGCTCTGGTAGCCCATCTGCACTGCTCAGTGAACTTCATCTCTGACTGCACAGTTACCCCCAGGTCTTTTTCACTCCCCTTCCCTGAGTGTAGTACCACACAGTTGATATGTTTCTCTGGGGTTGCTTCTACCCATATGCAGTACTTTGCATTTGTCAATGTTAAACTTCAGTTGCCACTTCTCAGCCCATGTGCCCAAATTATCTAGATCCTGTTGCAGTAACACACTGCCATTACTGTTATTAACAACCCTGTCACACCCTTTGTCCTTTGTATTATCTGCAAACTTCAACATTAAGTCTGATATACCTTCATCAATATCATTGATAAATATACAAAACAACAATGGGCCCAACACCAAACCCTGGGGGACTCCACGAATAACATTAGTCCACATGTATCATGTTACATCCTATAATAAATAAATATGACTATATCCAGCTTTCCTCTAGTATAAAGGATGCATTTTGAAAATGTGTTGTGTTGTGAAAATCTAATAATGTTGTGGTGGGGTGTGAGTGGCTACATTTCGTGCTTCTTCATCACTTTGGAAACATGAACTTCTGGATTAAATGAAGAGAAATATAATGTGAACAATGTAGTAGAGGGTTAATGATTTTTGTTTTGGTTTCAAATTATATTGAATCATTTCTTTTGAGTCTAGACCAAAGTAGCAGTAATCCGTTCTATATCATGTGTTTTAAGTACATTAGCATATATACTAGAACTCAGCTCATATTTAGCCCTTTTGTTGAACTTTCCCAAATTTCAATTAAATACTGGATCAATAGGAATCCAGCAATTATGTCTTTTTTTTCGTACATATCACATATGATATCCATAAACTGTATATTGCAGCTGAAACATTGGTTATTATGTTTGTTGCAATATGCTGGTTGGTGGAATTAATGGGCAGTGTGGCAGATGCACAATGAAATGTTCTTGATTTTCACATAAAAGCCATTGCTTTTTTGCTAATATGCCTGAAATGCAATGCTCTACATACATTAACTTGTTTAATAATGCTGATGACCTTATCTTTAAGAAAAGAAAAATCATCACTGTTTCTTTCCTGACCTGCAATCTGGAAACTCACATTAGACCAATTTGTATAAATGGTCTAAACATCTAAACCATAATCCATGTTATATGAATTTTTTTTTGTCAATAAACAAACCATGCTGTAGTGAATCAGTGTTATAAAAATGCATGCTACAGAAAGGGTTGATGTATTCATTTAATAAATCCAGTGACTCCTAGCAAAGTATTAATACTTCCATTAGATGTTGGTTTAAAATTCAATATGTAAGGGTCTGGAAGTTTTTCCAATTAATTTTGAAGATGCATTTTGTTATTATAATTTCATAATATGTACCAAATTTCTTACAGGTATACCATTTTCAAAGACCACATAAAACTAGAAGACTGTATCCTTTTCTTTCTCATGGGATATTTTTCATATATGACATTTGATATATTCATTTCATGACCTTTATAACATTTCATTAAGGGAAGGGTTTTTGCTTTTGTAAGACTACAGTGGTGTCAGAGATATTTTAATTCTATACAGTTGGACCAACTGATTGTGGTTACCAAAAACCAATTCTAAATGGGAAGCATTCCAGGAAGTAATCTTGGAAGCTACTATGTTTTTGTTCAATAAAGAATTACTGTTCTAGGTTTAGACCCAAATCGATATCAGATGAACTAATGATACTCGTGGCAGAAAAGTGCATATAAATTATCAGATGACACAGAAGCCTATGGTAGATATAAGCTAGTCTGTAATTAAGTCAAAAAGGAGGTTAGGCAAACGAAGGCAGATTATGAGACATCTTTGGCAAAGGATGCAAAGAAAAACAGCAAAGGGTTCTTTACTTATGTAAACTCTAGAAGGGGATGAATCAGATTGGTACACTTGATATCATTGGTTTTACTGTAGATGATCATTCTCAGATAGCTACCAAACTAAATGGATATTTTGCATTTACATTCACACATTAGGAGTTATTCAAAGAGGAGAGGGCCAGATGTTTATCAAACTCTAACAGGGAGTTAAATTATTTTGTAATAACAGAGCAAAGTGGAGAAGAAATTGTTGAAGTTAACATAAGAAAGGCACCTGGGGTGGATGGGATCTATCCAGTTATATTAAAGGAGGTGGCAAAGGAAGTAATCAAGCCCTTAGAAATAATTATGAGAGCATCCTTGGACTCAGGGAAGTTCCCACGGACTGGAGATGTGCAAATGTATCTCCAATTCACAAAGGGGGATTAAAGGGTGACACGAGTACACAAATAATTACAGACCTATTAGTTTGACTTCTGTTCCAGGGAAAATAATGGAGTTACTGGTTAAAGAAGCATTGCAGGATCATCCAGACAAGACAGCAGTAATAACTCAGACATAACATGAGTTTGTTAAGGGGAAGTCTTGTCTGACCAATTTGATTGGATACTATGACGTGGTCACAAAGGAACTGGATGCAAAAAATAATTTTGATATCATATACTTGGATTTCAGGAAAGCTTTTGATACTGTTGTACAAGGAAGACTGCTAAACCTAATTGAAGCAGTGTGGCATTAAGGGCAAGTTGCTACAATGGATAAAAGGATGGTTGATTGGAAGAAGACAGAGAGTGGTAATCAATGGACACAGCTCTTTGTGGACTAATGTTTTTAGTGGTGTTCCCCCAGGGTTCAGTGTTGGGCCCATTGTTGTTTTGTATACAGCCACACCCCAGCTTATGTAATACTCAACTTATGGAAATTCGACTTTACATAAGTTTTTGCCAGCCAGTGCAAACTTAAAAAAATCATAGAAACGTATTTTGCATCCCATAGGAATAAATGGAGGTATTGTGAAAACATCACAATGTGAACCCAATAACACATTGGTGTTTTTTTTTTCGTAATTTGTTCCAAGACTTCGGAAGTTGAAATTTTCTCTATATAACTAAGCTATTTACTCTCTAAAAGGTCATTTTTATAATTGAAATTGCACTACACTTTCATCGTTATCGTATGTTCCGTTATAAGAATCAGTTTTGAACGCCTTTGTGATATTTTTCTAAAACACATTTCTAAAGGTCACTACCATAAAACAATATGCACTTTCCAGTTTATTGGGCTTTTCTGTTAGTGCATCTAATTATAAACAGGTAGTAAACCTGATCTTATTGCAGTTGCGATAATCCCGATAACTGGAATTCTGTGGGTTTTTACATTACGGTATTATGGTGAAATGGGTTTCCCTTCACTGAAATATTCAGTCATATAAAAAACAAATAAATTTTCAGAACCTTCTCTTCATTTCTATTTACTTGTTACAATGGTGAAGGGAAAGGAACGAACGGAAAGTGCAAGTTCTGGCAGTGCTAGGAAACGAAACAAAATTGATTTAGAAATGATGATTAATTAAGAAGTACAAAGCAGGACAAAGTTTGTCCTCTATTGCATGGAATTAGGTCTCTCTCCTTCGACAGTGAATACTATTTTAAGGGAGAGTGCGTGTATAAAAGAACATGTTAAAGGATCAATGCATTTAAGATCACGAGTGATCACAAAACAGCCTTCAGGTGCTATATCGAAGATGGAAAAGCTATTAATAGTATGGATGGAAAATCAGATTCAGAAGCAAGTACCCCTGAGTCCAATGGCCATTCAAGCAAAAGCAAGAAGTATTTATGAAGATATTAAGGATAAGTACGGCGAACCCCAAGCCAAGTTCGTTGTAAGCAATGGGTGGTTTAATGGGTTCAGGCATCGCACTGGTTTCCAGAACATTAAAGTATGCAGTGAAGTTGCCAGTGCCGATTCTGCAGCTGCAGAAAAATTTTGTGTTGTGTTGGAAAAAACCCCTTCTAAATCTCCACAGCCCTCAACTTCTGCAGCATCGTTAACAGCGTGAGAGTTAATTCTGGAAATGATACTCAAAAGGTAAAACTTGCTGACATTATGTTATGCCTGTCTGCCCTCTCTTTTTTTAATTTTATAATTTTGAAAATTTTGTACACTTTTGTAACTTTTCCTGCACATGACAAAAAAAAAATGGAATAAATAATTCTATTTACATGGTTGTCGAACATTTTTCGTTTCAATCAAATTTGCAAGTGCTGCATAAGTATTTAGGGAAATTCCGACTTACATAGAGTTCCGCAGAACGCAACCCTTACATAAGTCAGGGAGTGGCTGTACTTATCAGTGATATTAATGAAGGTATATCAGGTTTAATGTCAAAGTTCACAGATGATACAAAGGTTGGCAGGGTTGTTAATAACAGTAATGACAGTATGCTGCTGACAAGATCTGGAAAAGATGAGCTGAGAAGTGGCAACTGAAGTTTAACATTGACAAATGCAAAGTACTGCATATGGGTAGAAGTAATCTCAGAGTAACATACCAACTGGGTGATGTTACACTCAGGGTCGTGGAGAATGAAAGAGACTTGGGGGGTAATTGTGCAGTCAGATATTAAGTTTTCTGAGCAGTGCAGACAGGCTGCCAGAGTAGGTCATGGGGTTTTGTCAATGATATACAGAAATTTTGCGAGCAGGGATAAGGAGGTGATTATTCCCTTGTATAAGGCAATGGTCAGGCCACACCTTGAGTACTGTGTACCGGTCTGGAAGCCTCATTTTAGGAAGGATGTAGAGTTGCTAAAACAAGTACAGAGAAGGGCAACAAGACTGGTAAGAAATGGTTGCTCTTACGAAGAAAGGCTTAAGTTCTGCAAATTTCAGCGTCTGGAGACTAGTCACCTGCAATGTGATCTGATTGAGGTGTATAAAGTCTTGAATGGATCGAGCAGGCTCATTGCTGATAGGATTCTTCGTCTTGCTCAGATTACAAACTTGAGGGGGCATAGATTCAAACTGAGGAAAGACGTATAATATATATATGCGGAAGTTTGCCTTTAGCCAGCGAGTAGTTGATTGCTGGAACAAACTTCCATCTGTTGTTGTGGAAGTTGATGGCTTAAATAAATTCAAGGCAGAACTAGACAAGGTGAAATGAGAATGTTTTTTTGCTGATGCTCTATAAGCTTGCTTTCTTGCATCATATGCCTCTACTAATGCTAATTTCTGTTGAAAGTCTTAAGTAATTTCTATCACTTGGATTTGTATATTAACTAATTAACATTACTTAACATTTATCAAGCAAAATGATCGTGTAATATTAATTCTCTCCTGTGAGTTGAATAGATACTTTGTATTGATCATCACCCTTTTAGAGTGGAAGATGTTCTGCTAATATACTTAGGCACTTAGGATATATAACATTATACAGGAGAGTTGGTGTGAAGGCACAGAAGTACACGTTTGAGTGACCATGGCCCAAATGACTACTAATTACTATCTTGCAAACTGATGACCTTAGAGTATAAATAGAATATTTATTCTATTTATACTCTAAGGTCATCAAAGTATAAATTTACCATTCTTCAGAGTATAAATAGAATATTTATTTTTATTTATTTATGAAAAAAGTTTAGCTTGAAAGTAGTTAAGGCCCCAGGTGCTGATGATTTTTATGACTCCATACTGAAAGAAAACTGCAAAAGAATGCACTAGACCTTTAGAATCAATTATGAAGTCATTGTTAAATTCAGGGGTAATACAGGGGTATTTGTCCAATCCAAGACCCCTTGATTGGACAAATACCAGTGTTTAACCAGTGGTTGGGAGGGGATAAGGATTAGATGAGTAACTATAGAGCAATTAGTTTAACCTCAGTGGCAGAGAAGGTAAAAAAAAGCACAAGGTAATTTGGTTAAAGAGATGCATTACATTGCAAGCTCATTTTGAGTATTATATTCAAGATGAGCTTGCAGTGTAATGTAATGTATTATGATCCATTCTGGATATTATATCCAGTGGCTCATAACTCAGCTTTGTAAAGTCTTGTTTGACTCTCCTGATAAATTATTATGATATGGTTTCGTAGAAATGTCTACATTATATGCTTTGATTTTAACAAAGTATTTGACACAGTTCCATGTGGCTATTGTACTAGACTGGAGTTTCTTGGGTCACAGGCAAGATTCCGAGGAGGATTGAAAGATGGCTGAAGGACAGAAGGCAGATGGTCAATCTAAAAGGCCATTCTTCAGAGTTAGACAGGGTTACAAGTACAGTCCTTCAAGGTTTGGTGCCAGGACCACTCTTAATTCTGATCTTTTAGAATGATAGCTTCAATAGAATAAAGGGTATAGCATTAAAATTTGCATATTCTGTTGGCCAGTAGTCATCATTAACCACATAAAACATCTAAGAACCCTCTCAGAAAAAGCTTGCCGTCATTTAGGTAGATACTGTTGACAACTAAGTGGAGGGTGGGCAATGTCTTACTTTGTTTCACTTAATTTTTTGAGTCTTAATAAAATCCAAATTCAACTATGAAGCACTGGCATATACTCACTAGCATAGCTCAGCAATGCTCTGTGCTCTTCACTTGCTTGACCTCATTCATCATGACGCCTTAGGATAGGGTGACTAGATATTCTCATTTACCAAAATTTTAAACATACCAGTTTACATTATTCCGTTTGTGGCAGTTTATTTTCTAAATCTCAAATCACTGTAGGTCTACCCAATATGACTTTATAAAAGGCATTTGCATTTCTAGTGCTGGAAAAACTACTGATGCATGTGAATTTGCAATGAGCTGATTCTAAGAAAATAAGAATGGCAGCTGGGCATATATTTTCCTTTCTTCTCCTCTCTCTATAAATACATTTAGTGGTATAGATTTTGAGTGCACCAACTATACGATCATGCAGAGTAACCCCTTCTGTGAACTGAAAGGCAGAATTCCACTTGGATCCAATCTACGTTGTGTAGTCACACAATCAACCTTGCAATCTCCATTGACCTTGCTCAGAGATGTGGTTATTTTCATTAATACAGTTTTAAACTTTGATATTTTGAGAACTTATTCATTTGAAGATGTACTGTATAATAAGTTATTGACACATTAAAAAATTTGCTGGTTAAGCTTATACCAAGCAATCGAGTATTAAAAAATTAGAAGTCAGAGTAATCCCTAATAGAAATATGTGATCTGGTCTGGAAATCTGAGTGTTGTCAAAGATAATCATAGCAGCAGAAGAATCCCTATTGTGAAATATAAGAAAAGACCGAATTTTGAAAGGATTTAAATTAACTGTTGTTTCCCCATTGGAGAATTACCTGCAGATCAGTCTTTAAAGAATTGGTAGTGGATATTTGAGAAGTTAAAGCTATTTGTTCAGGGAAAGGTTTTTTGAAACTGTAAGGTGGAATGCAATGTGCTATCATCAGCAAAACTATGGATAGGATTTCTGGTCAGTAGAAGACAGTCATTAATACATAAGAGGAGAAGATAGTATATAGTGTTAATTGTAATGTGGTTCCAGTTTCCCCCAACTTCACATCAAGCAGTGTGATGAATACAAAACTCTGTAAAGGTCAGATTTATTTAGGTTAGTGAGTATTCATGTAGTATTAGTGTGGGGTTATGTTAGTCATGTTGTCCATCCTGCCTCTTAGCCTAAAGGCCTTTGTTTTCACACAAAAACCTCTAGTTTACTGTCCAGCACCACGACGAGGCGGGCCAGGCAGTAGGGAGTGTAAAGCATTGGCGGGGCAAACCCTCTGGCAGCCAAGGCAACAGACAAGGAGAACCCAGTAAAAAAAAAAAAAAGTAAAAGTTAGATGATAGTGGGGAGATAAGAAACAGGAGGAGAAAGCAGTAAAAAAAAATAGAGGGGGCATTAGTGAAGAATTACATTTTGCCTGAGTGAGATGAGGGACTGAAGGGGACCCCAGGTCAGGATGCCCATCCTGCTCTGGAGTTGGGATATGATAGGTGGCAAGGGGGAGGGTCACCCAGGTTGCAGGAAAGGGGATGGGGGAGTGAGAGATCAACCAACCTAGGTGGTAGGAATAAAAGAACATAGGGAAAGAATCTCTATGTAGGAGTGCCTGCATAGGGGCTCTATCCCACACCCTGCTGACTAAATAGCCACAGCATGGTGCTTGCTTGGATGGGCAGGGGGCCATATGCCATCCTATCCAGGGTTGGGTGGGAGAGAGACATTTACTTCATAAACTGCATTCTCACTCTACTTGCATTCTATTTTTATCCTTTTTTCTTACATTTTATAATAATTTTTACCTTTTTTATATATATATATATTTTTTTTCTGTTAGGTTATTTTTTTTTTTATAAATAAGTAAGAATATTAAAGATTAAAACTAGGGTTAGTATGTGCTTAACTGTAACATGATAATATAAAACAGAGTTATGATGCTCAGTATGTTCTACGTTGTATTTCAATATTTGTAGAAGAATAAGAGAAATTACCTCAATATGATATGTAGAACACTTCCTTATGACACACTCTCTAGAAATTAAAATGAATCATGGGATTGAGTCTAAGTGGCTTAATATGAGTGTATACATTTGATGCCTTTTCTACCCCGTATCACATACTACTGGAGGTATTTAGACGATGTTCTCGTTATTACTGATAGTGGCACTATTCAAGACATTTTACATTCATTTAATAATATTCATCCTAGATTTTTAATTACTGTTCCATATGTTGAACAGTGGCACAAACAACTTAACAGGTTCTTTAAAGATAGTGAATATAAAATTGTGGCCAGACCAATATGGAAATTACACGCCATACTGAACAATCACTCATCCTTTCTTCTTTCACAACACAAATAAATGACCTGGTATACAACATTTCTTGCAGTGATTGCAATTCATCTTATCAGGGATCGACTCGATTCCCACTGGATGTGAGAGTAAAACAGCACACATCCTCCACATGTGGGCAACAAGATTAGTGAGGGGAATGAAGGGATCCTCTTATCAAGAGAGGCTTAAGTGATTTTTTTTTTTTTTTTTTTTTGGCTGATGCTGCATAAGCTCATACATTTGCTTTCTTGCATCACATGGCACTACTACTATTACTACTACATCCTCAGTCCATACTTCTCATTCAGCAGCAACAGAATTAGCCTTTCATGCCATTAACAAAAAACTTACATTTTTACTCAATGAGGTCAAACTACTTAGTGTCCAATGTAATTATACTAGACTATTAATTGCAGAAACCATTGAAATTAAATTACATGAGAATTCTGTTAACGTTTGCTGTTCATATCTACATCTAAACTCTGATTCGTAGTCTTTTACACACATGCGGGAAGACAAATAATCTCTCTGTTTTAAGATTCAGACTCACACATACCCATAATTTCCATTCCTGTTATCAAGACATATGGTTGAAAAGCCCTGTCAGCTTCAGGAAGGAAAGTCGTTTTTCAAAATTTACATTAAACTTTTTAAATTACTTTTTGTTTTTATTTGATTGATTTTATTACTGTAATCATTGTGCTTTAAATTTATATTCGTTTTAATTTCTGGAGAGAGTCATGGAGTGTTTTACATATCATGATTGAGGCAGATTTCTCTTATTCTTCTACAAGTACTTAATGTAACATTTATGGCTTGTGTTCTTTCTCTCACACACTTGCATCTCATTCATTCTGAATGAGAACTGAACCTTGGGGTTCAGTTCTCATTGAGGAACAATAGATCAAATTGAGGAAGGATGGTTGCAGAATAGATGTGCAGAAGTTTTGCCTTTATCCAGTGGGTGGTTGATTGCTGGAACAAACTTACATCTGCTGTGGAAGTGAATAGCTTAAATAAATTCTAGGAAGAACTAGATAAACTATTGGAGGGAATAGAAAGGTGAAATGGGAAAGTTTTTTTTTTTTTTTTTTTTTTTTGCTGATGCTGTATAAGAACTTTTGGAGCAATTTTGAAGACAAAACATCTAAGCAAAGTGAGATCTGGTCAGCCAAAAACAACCATGGTCATTTGCAGTGCAGAAAAAATACATTTTAAATATGTTTGTTTGAAATTTATAATACAGCTTCCAATTGATAAATTGCCTTGTATCGTTTGTTAGTAGATGCAATACATGCTGAAGGAAGATGGTATATTTTTTTTTTCTTTGAATAATAGGAAAACTGCTTGGCACACTGCATAAAAAAAAAAAAAGTTATAAACTTCCAAAAACCAGCATGAAATTGAAAAAAAGAAAGCACAAAATAAAATAAATCTGGATTAAAAAAAAAAAAAACTATTGTGATTATTAATAACAAATTTTGGATTTGTGAGCTAGATAACTAGGGGGCCCTTGTGGGTAGCACAGTTGGTAGAATCTTCCCTACACTGGGTGGAAAAGAGTTTGAGCCTGTCGATGATGTGAGGAATTTTTATGGGCCTATTTGGGCCAACTGCTGAATTAGGTTGGCATGGTTTTTTCTCCCAGATTCTTGGAGAAAATCACACAATTTATTCAGATAGTATACAGAGAGCAGTATGGCTTTAGTCGCTAATGCACGTAAAACCTGACGACGACAACATATTCGTAATTATGTACAAATTTTATTGGTTATTTGTTGTTATTTTTTACATTTTTATTTTGGTATTTTAGGATCATATAAATCTTTACTTAGGAAATAGTAGTAGTAGTAATGGCAAATGATGCAAGAAAGCAAGCCTATATAACATCATCCGGGGGGGGGAAAAAAAAAAAAAAAACCTACACAGTTCACCCATCCATATACCCTCCAAGAATTTGTCTAGGTCTTCCTTGAATTTATTCAACTCCACAACAATAGATGGAAGTCTGTTCCAACAATCAACCACCCCCTGCTGACTGAAGGCAAACTTCCGCACACATATCCTCTAAGAAAAAAGATCTTAAATCTGAAAATATTGTTGTGCAGTGTAATCTTAGAAAGAATTCCAACAACAATTTTTAAATGCATGTTGAATAAATATGTTTCAATATTTATTTTTTCCACTTACTGGCATTTGTATTGTATATCTTTTTTCTTGACTCAAAAGTTAGATGAAATTCATGATGGAATGAATCTTGAACTTTACTATCAGTGACACATCATTACCCTTGTTATCATCATCGTTAATGCTGTTGCCGAGTTACCATGCTCTGAGCAGATTGTGAAAATATAACACCTATTTATGAGCAATTGAGAGTAAATTGACACTTAGCTGTCATGGGTACAAAATGAAATTTTATTACCATTTTGTAATAAATCTACTTACTGTTTTCAATATCTTTATCCTTCATTTAAATATTATTTCCAGACTCATTAAATGTGTAAAGAATGTAAAAATGTGAAACTTTGTATGAATAAAATTTTATATACAAAAATATTTATTTTTGTATATTTTATTTAATTATCGATAAAATCTTGTCTATTCTTGTATATATAATAACTAATCTGTCAGAAGTTGACATAAAGTGTTAGACTTACCACCATTCCAGAGTAGTTGTTTGATTAAGCAAATTTCCTAAAAAAATAAATAAATAAAAAAAGGGAAATTTGTATCAGGTGAGGTATCTGCTTTTATAGAATAGACACTATTATGCAGATGCCTCATGGTCTTAGTTGCATACACACTAATTCTAAACAGTGTTCATGTGTGTGTGTGTACACACTCACACACACACAAATGAACAAACATGGAAATAGTTATTACTTTCAAAAAATATAATCTTGACAATACTTACAGCTATAAAAATTGACAATTTATAAATAAAAACTGAGTGTATTATGCAACAAATGTGCTTTTTACATCATTTTCAGTTTTGGAGTTCTTGGGATAGTTTTGATATCTGGCATGAAATACAGCCACTCCCCATCTTACATAATTTCGACTTTACGTAAATTTTTTCTGGCCAGTGCAAACTTAAGAAAAAATAATAATCATGGAAACATATTTTGTATCCTGTAGGAAATAAATGGAAAACCCGACTAGGGTGGCAGAAATATGTAGATGGTGTAACTCCATAAGCCAAGTGTCTTAAAAAAGTACATACAACATTCATTGTACTTATATTGTAATTCATCTCTGTTTTAAATGAAATGCTGAATATATTCTCTTTTGGCAATGAAATGCTTAATTATATATTCTTTGAAATTAGTGAGGCATCTTGACTACTAACATTGCCAGTACTGCTACCACGGGTGGTCAGCACTGCTAGCCGCTGTAGTTCCACACCCTTCTAGGCCTTAATCAATGTTCTACCAATGTCATTATGCCATCTTGCGCTTCTCATATTATTTTTGATTATGAGGTGTTTGTACTGGCACTTGTCTTAATCTTTTTATTGTACATTTTGAAGCACACTTGTAATTTTTCCTGCATGTGAGAAAAAATTGAATAAATAATTCTATTTACATGTTCATCGAACATTTCTTTTTTGCTTCAATCAAATTCAGCATGCATAATTGCGAGTGCTGCACCCGACTTGTGTAAAGTTCCGCAGAACACAACTACTTAACTCAGGGAGTGGCTATACATTTTTTTGAACTTTCAGGCCAAAATTAAAAGTACATTTATTTTAATTAGTAGGTCTGATTTATTTGGTGACAACTTCATCTGTCAGTTGGAACAATTTGCATCCTGTAGAAAACAAGAAAAACTTTATAATTCTTTCCTCAGTAAGCATAAGTAGGAATACCAAATAATCCAGGCTATAAAAGGATGACTATTAACACAAATACAAAAAAAAATTATCATTCTCCATCCAGCTGTTTTATACTTTCTGTCTTTTTTGAGGAGCTAGGCAGACCAGAAAATCCAAATGATCTTGTTTAATTTATACTGCTTATTTATACAAGTCAGGCAATTGCACTTTTAATACTAGGTAAATTGTACACATGATAAGTACAAAAGGGTGTAGAACAAAAAATATGTTTATCTCAAATAGTGGAAATCAAGATATCACTTGTTCAAAGGAACTAAATCAAATCACCATGTCGTACAAATCAAAATTTGAAAAATCTCGAACAATGATGAAAATCAAATGGCAAAACTGATATGCAAGCAGACCAAAAAAAGTGCCAGCTTTAAATACTTCAAAGTCTGAAGATGAAAGAATACACAAAGTTTTGATGCTTTGAAAACTTTATTGACCATTAATGTATGTTGCACATCCCCCCCCCCCCCAGAGTTCAGACCCACTAACAAAACCATAAGTAGGAATGCCAAATAATCTATGTTATGTAATTCAGACATTATGCCATCTGGGTTTTCTGGTCTGCCTGGCTTGCTGAAGAGAACATAATGTCTAAAACAACTATGAGGAGTGACAATATTTTTTCTACATGCAGTTTCATTATCAGGTTTCAGACTTCACATAAAGCCAACGGATATTAATAGTCAAAGTTTTCAAAGCATCGGCACTTTGCACATTCTTTCATCTATAGTCATGAGGATCCTCTGACAAGTTATTCAGTTTTTTGCTTGTCACTCATGAAGTGATCTGGGATCAAGTCCTGCTAGAGACTGGAGGAATTGTTAAAGTCCTCATCAATCTGAACGTTAGCTATTTCCAGGCTGCAGAACAAGCAAACTGACCTGTGA
Organism: Mastigoproctus giganteus; assembly: GCF_048544385.1. Classification (NCBI taxonomy): domain Eukaryota; kingdom Metazoa; phylum Arthropoda; class Arachnida; order Uropygi; family Thelyphonidae; genus Mastigoproctus; species Mastigoproctus giganteus. The sequence goes on along the minus strand of NC_143578.1, from coordinate 24,232,699 downwards.
AGACAAAACACTATCAATTGGTGTAACATTCACTGGTACACTGCAATCAAAGTAGTCAATATACAAAAATTCCAGTGTAACTGGCCAATCAACCAACATTCCCTGTGGTCACATAATTATTGTTTTTATATTTTAAACTAAGCTTAGGTTGCAACTGATGCATCGTGGCTTGAGTTGCATATATATACTAATCCAAAGCAACAGTACAAGTTAGTTATGTTATTTTACAGTATCTTAAGAAAATACAGTACAAGTCATATGTATAGCTTATGATTAACATTATTTAAGTTACCATCAATTTAATGATGTTAATGTGAAACTATGGTAATAATGGACAAATATGTGCCAATATTTTATTTTATGAAAACTCCAAACGTGAAAGGTATTACAACCTACAGTAAAGCTGAAATAAGATACTGGTTGACATTAGACTTCAGTTTCTGTGGATTATAATTTTCAGGAAATGTGTGCAGGGAGAGGTCCAAAAAATCAATCAACCAACATTCCCTGTTTCCACTAATGATATTAAGAGTAGGAGACCAGCAGAATTACTTAACAGGTACAGGTCACTGTTGAAAAAAAGCCGTGAATTGGGTTTGAATTTGAAAGTGTGCAATTCTGCCCAGACACGATACTTCTATCCTGTCTGGGCAGAATTGCAGACACTTTCATCTCCTTTCAGAGTATATGATGAGAGCCTTGTCGATCAATTCAGCCCTGGAAAGATTGTGCAAGGCTCAAGGGGTAGAATTTTTTTCAGCCTGGTCTGTACTTGTTAACAGAAGGGACTTCTTCTACAGGAATGAGATACACTTAAATAGAAAGGATGCAAGAATATTTGCTGAAGCTATCGAGGCAGTGTTAGGTGGGTCAGAAAACTGCTAGCTTGGGGGGGATACAAGGATTAATAGATTAACAGTAGCCACTGGCAGAGGTGAATGATTCTTGCACTGCTTCTATTGGAATGAGCAGAAGCCTGGAAAACAAGATGCTGGGAGTCATTGCAGTACAAGTAAACACATGGGTTGTGTTAGGGTAGCTAAGAAAAAGAACAGGTGCATGTATACTTGCGTGTACATGCACACAGATATAAGGAATGCAGAACTGGAATTTGGGGAGTACAAGGTCTACAGAAAGGATAGGAAGGGAGGAGGGGTTATGCTATTAGTTAAGAAACAAAATCCAAGGAAGTGAAGCCAGTCGATATCGCCGGACAGTGTAGTGTCGAGTCAGTTTGGTGTGACATAAGCATTGGGAGATCAAAATTGAGAGTAGGAGTGTGTTGTAGGTCTAATGAGTATAATAAAAAAAAAACTGTACAGGGAAATAGAGTGGGCCAGTAAATCAGAGAGTCTTATAATGGGGAATTTTAATCTTGTAATAACAGAGTAAAGTGGAGGAGAAATTGTTGAAGATAAACACAAGAAAGGCACCTGGGGTGGATGGGATCTATCCAGTTATGTTAAAGGAGGCAGCAAAGGAAGTAAGCAAACCCTTAGCCATAATTATGAGAGCTTCCTTGGACTCGGGGGAGGTACCCATAGACTGGAGATGTGCAAATGTGACCCCAATTCACAAAGGAGGATCAAAGGCTGACACAAGTAATTATAGACCTGTGAGTTTAACTTCTGTTCCAGGAAAATTAATGGAGTCACTGGTTAAAGAAGCACTGCAGAATCATCTAGAAAAGACTTCAGTTATAGCTTGGACACAGCATGGTTTTGTTAAGGGGAAGTCTTGCGTGACCAATTTGATTGGATACTATGATGCAGTCACAAAAGAACTGGATGCAGGGAATAACTTTGACATTATATACTTGGATCTTAGAAAGGCTTTTGATACTGTTGCACATCGAAGACTGCTGCACAAATTAGAGCAGGGTGGCATTGGAGGCAAGTTGCTGCTATGGATAGAGGGGTGGTTGAGGGGGAGAAGACAGAGTGGTAATCAATGGACACTGCTCATCGTGGACTAATGTTATCAGTGGAGTCCCTCAGGGTTCAATGTTGGGTCCATTATTGTTTTCTGTATTTATAAACAATATTGATGATGGTATATCAAGCTTAATGTCCAAGTTTGCAGACAATACAAAGGTTGGCAGGGTTGTTAAGGACACTACTGACGGTATGCTGCTACAACAGGATCTGGAAAGGTTGGTGGTGACGGGCTCGAACCCCGCTAATCAAGAAGCGTGTGCTACTCACTGCTGCTCCTTCCCATCTTGCTACGGAGGCGCCATTGTATAAGGCAATAGTCAGGCCACACCTTGAGTACTGTATACAGGTCTGGAGGCCTCATTTCAAGAAGGATATAGAGCTGCTGGAACAAGTACAGAGAAGGGCAACAAGGTTAGTGAATGGAACAAAGGGTTGCTCTTACGAAGAAAGGCTTAAGTTTTGAAAATTACAGTGTCTGGAGACTACGCATCGGCGAGGTGATCTGATAGAGGTGTATAAAGCCTTGAGTGGTTTGAGCATGCTCAATGCTGATGGGATTCCGCCTCTTCCTCAGAATAATCTTCTGAGAGGGCATAAATTCAAATTGAGGAAAGACAGATGTAGGATAGATGTCCGGAAATTTGCCTTTAGCCAGCGGGTAGTTGGTTGGTGGAACAGACTTCCATCCCTTGTCGTGGAAGTTGATAGCCTAAATAAATTTAAGGCTCAGCTGGGCAGGTATTTCGAACGAACGGAGGGGTGAAGTGGAAGTTTTTTTTTTTTTTTTTTTTTTTCTGGCTGATGCTGCATAAGCTTGCTTTCTTGCATCATATGCCTCTATTAATACTAATGCTAGCTAAAGTCCTGCTAGAGACTGGAGGAATTGTTAAAGTCCTCTTCAACTGGACTTTAGCTGTTTCCAGGCTGCAGAACAAGCAAATTGACCTGTAAAGACAATACGCTGTCAATTGGTGTAACGTTCACTGGCACTACAATCAAAGTAGTCAATATACAAAAATTCCAGTATAACTGGCCAATCAACCAACTTTCCCTGTGGTCACATAATTATTGTTATTATATTTTAAACTAAGCTTGAGAACACAAGCAGTGTTCTCAAGTTTAGTTTAAAATATAAACTTTTAAACTAAGCTTAGGTTGCAACTGATGCATCATGGCTTGAGTTGCATTTATACTAATCCAAAGCAACAGTAAAAGTTAGTTATGTTATTTTACAGTATCTTAAGAAAATACAGTACAAGTCATGTGTATAGCTTATGATTAACATTATTTAAGTTACCATCAATTTAATGATGTTAAATGTGAAACTATGGTAATAATGGACAAATATGTGCCAATTGTTTATTATTTAATGAAAACTCCAAACGTGAAAGGTATTACAACCTACAGTAAAGCTGAAATAAGATACTGGTTGACATTAGACTTCAGTTTCTGTAGATTATAATTTTCAGGAAATGTGTGCAGAGAGAGGTCCAAAAAAGGAAAGTTTTCTGGACCTCTGAACGAATAAATAAATGAAAAAGTTGATTCTGTGGCTTTGCCGTGTACACAGGATGTTGATTGGTTGCAGCAAGTGTTAACACTTGTTTGGAAGAGAGAAGGAATTATACGCTGCTCACCAAAATTAAACACAAAAAAAACTGCGAGGTAACTCGTGCACCTTGTGATAAAGCAGGACAAAAGTTGGTATGGTGGTGTACCATAGAATAACAAATAAATCAGGAGACAGTGAGAAACGTCGAACATGTATAAGGGACATTTATAGGGGTATAAGAATTACCAAAAAGGTCACATTACAGAAAGAAGTCTATACAAGATGCTTGAAAATATGGTCACGATGCAGTATGCCGTGTGATTACACCAACGGCTGAATAGGCCTGACAGCAGTGAAACCTGCTCAATATAAGGGTGTATAAGGTTCACAGCAAAAAATCCCATTCTTCCACCAGTGCAGACTTTAGCTCACCAAGTGACTGAGAAGTTGGCTGTTGGCATACAATGCGATGCCCAAAGGCATCCCACACATGTTCAATTGGATTTAAGTATGGTGATTGGGCTGGCCATGGCAGTCATTTGATACAGTATTTTGTTTCAACTGCACTCCTAAAATGTCACTTGTAGTGTTCGAGGATCTGTTATCAGTACCTCTGCACAGTTAACCCTATCAAAAACATGGTGTGGCGGCTGATCATTATTCTGCCCTACACGAGCACCTGTACTGTAAGTGTCCCTTTCTCTGATGGAGAGATGGTACCATATTCCTCGTCTCCAGATGAAATAATATCTGGAATCTGTACACTAAAACGAAACTCATCTTATGTACAGTGGCTTCAGAATGTTAGTTCAACTCCTCCCAGGTACTTTGTGATGATACAAAAACTGTAAAATGGCCAGAAATGTGTGTAATGTGTTTGTACAGTGTATGTTGTGGTAGTGCTGTACCAGTGGGTGCCAGCAAATCTTGTACCTACGACTGCTCAAACCGGGGTACCAGCAAAAAATAGAATTAATAATAGTAAGAATGATAATAAATGAAAAAAAAAAATAAAAATAAGAAAAAAAATATATATATATATAGAAAAAGGGAAAAATAAATAGAGAAAAAACAAAATAGAATAAATTTTATTATTATTATTAGCCATATGGTGCAAGGAAGCCTGAGGCTTATGCTGAACCAGGCAATAAAAAAAAAAAAAATTTCTGAATTGCCCAGAGAGAGAGAGAGAAAAGTAGAAGGGAATCACCAAGAAAGAGAATGATGATGATATCCAGCTCAGGATCCTGGGTGTGCCAAGCCCATACTCACCAGATGTGAGCCCCTGGGGTTAAATTTTTTAAACGGTTTAGATTTAAAACAAGGATGTTGTAATGTAGATGATAAGACGGCAGGTGAAGTCAGTTTCTATAGAGGCAAACAGACGTTGCAGGTATTCAGTTGGTTCCTTTTTGTTGAGAGATAGACAGTTGATGACAGGACATTGTAGGGTTCTGTTTTGCTATTAGAGCCAGATAGATTCCGGTTGACATTTTTTGGTGACGGCCAGCCCTTGTAATTATTCCTGTCTACTGAAACTTCTATAGTGCCAAGACGACACTGTGCGACACACTAAGTGAACATGTCACCCCCACCTGCAACTGCCAGACTTCAAGTCGCCCAACAGCCTGCCATCTCAAAGAATCATCTAAATGACTTGCCATCCTGAGTACCGAAGGTATGGCTGTCCCTCTTAGCAACCCAAAAATCGGGAATGAAATGATGTGGTCGCAACCCGTCTTATAAGCATTAATGATTTGCATAATGTGTGGCTCTGTAAGGTGGTACATCGATTTCTATATACTCGTTAATTTGCATGTCACACCTATTGCATCAAATATTCGCCTTAGTCAATACTGTTCATCAGTGCTTTTTTTGGAACGTTACCGGCACCTTTATTAACAGTGACGTGTGACATTTGCATCCAAATGTAACAGTGACGTGTGACATTTGGATGCAGTGCACTTCGAAATTTGTAATATTCCGTAAATGTTTTTCACATGTTTACCTACTATTCAAATAAGCTTAAAATAATTTAATTAAATTTGCATTTTTTACTGTCTATTTTTAAGATATTTTCTATATAAAATTGTATAACCATTTTTATAATTCTAAATTACTCAGTCGAGCCTCTGTTTAACGAAGTCCTTTTATAGCGAATTATTTTGAATTCCCCTTGGAAGTTACATAAACACACTGGGTGAAGAAAATTTTCATATATATATAGCGAACGGATTAGGAGAGAATTAACTCGGTACGCACTGTTCGCATTTCTGGCCTTCAGGCAATTTAGGCAATTAGTCCTGCTGCACGAAATAAGAGAGATAAAGGGATTACCATTCTACAACTTAGTGGTACTTGGTCAAATCTATCCGACCACATACGAAGGGGTCGCGCTAGTCAAAAGTGAGCAGATCAAGGGGTATTCCCAATGGGCTCTGGTCCACCTGCTGTAGTGGTGTCCAACCTTTTCCCGTACAGTGGCCATGTTCAAAAAATTCAGTTATTTTTCTTTAGTGTGCTATATTTTCCATATCTTGTTGCGTATAAAAGTAAAATTGAAAATATCCGAAACTTTACAGCTCACACGAAGCACAATTTGACATGGAATTAGAGGACTTAAATATCAAGGAGATGTGGAGTACAGATTAAAATGCCTTAAAACTGAAATTGATGATTTGGAGAAGCAAAAGGCTGCCCTTACAATTCTACACAAATGGACAGCGATAGATGACTTTGAAATGCAGACCAAATTGTGCTCTATATGTGGAGTAGCTTACCGGACCCATATATAAATTATATGCGTTTGGACTTCTCTCAGATTTTGGTTCGACTTATTTCTGCGAGCAAATATTTTTGAACGTGAACTATATTAAAAATAAATCAAGAAACCGTCGTCTGAACGATGCGAGCATGTTTAAAGCTCAGCATGTTTAATTACGACATATTCGCATGATGTTGAGAGACACTTGCTCAAGAAGTTCATCAGCAAAAGTCGCATTAATTTGTACCTAATTGGATGTTTGTTACGTTTTTTCAGTATTAATAAATAATATTTCAAAAAATATTTTTTTTTAATAAACACGTTCCCACTCTATTCCACTTCTTAAAAAACTCTCGCTTCCCCCCCCCCCCCCGCACCTCAACTTGAGCTGAGGTGCAGATATTCGGATTCTCTCTCTCTCTCTCTCTCTCTCTCTCTCTTTTATTAATTAGATCAAAAATGGCTCTTCACTCAAAAAAAGCTTGCGGACCCCTGGTATACGGTGTTCGATGAGAACTTAATAAAAATTTGTAATATTCTACAAAAACTTTATTATGAAATTATTTTTAATTATGTTATTATTTTTTACTTATTTTACTCACATTTTACTTATTTTTTTATATACTTGAATAATAAATTTATGCTTAATAAACTGTGTGTTAATATACTTAATTGTTGTTATTATTCCTAAAACGTTACTACTAAAGCAACAATATCAGAAAATGCTTTTTTTTAGAGTACTGTACTTTTCATATTCTTTTAATTTTCAATTTTTCCTGATAGCAAAGAATAAGTACAAGCATCTATTTTTGTTACAAAAAAAAGCACTCTTGTTCATAAAATATAGTAGTAGTAGTAGTAATGGACAGGAGCGGTTTAAGGTCGGTTGAAGCCCGGGCGCAGAAGAAAATATTGGGGCCCTTAAAAAAAAGAGAGACAGGGAAAATAAAAATACATGTTAATCATTTTTTTAAAATAAAATATATTATGTACTATTAATGTTTTATTTCCAATAAAATTTGAATATAATATATGTATAATATAATTAATAATAGCATAATAAAAATCACAAAGTTTTGAACTAATATGTTCAACTAATTTGTTGGGGTTTTTGCGTGGGCCCTTCAGAAGTCGGGGCCCAAGCACGCGCCCGGTGCGCCAGCCGTTAAATCCGCCTCTGGTAATGGAGGCATGTGATGCAAGAAAGCAAGCGTATGAGCTTATGTAGCATCAGCGAAAAAAAAAACAATTTCACACATCCATTCCCTCTAAACGTTTGTCCAGTTCCTCCTTGAATTTATTTAAGCTATCAACTTCCACAACAGATGGAAATTTTTGTTTCCATCTGTTGTGGAAGTCTCCATCTGTTTGTTTCCATCTGTTAACCAGCAATTAACCACCTGCTGGTTAAAGGCAAATTTCTGCACATCTATTCTACAACTGTCTCCTCAATTTGAATTTATGCCCCCTCAGGTTCGTAAACTGAGCAAGTGGAAGAATTCAGTGTCCTCCACCCATTCAATGACTTATACACGTCAATCAGATCACCTCACCAATACCCCTCACCAATCTTGTTGCCCTCCTCTGCACTTGTTCTAGCAACTCTACATCCTAAAATAAAGCCTCCAGACCTGTACGCAATATTCAAGGCACGGCCTGACTGACTGCCTTATACAAACGGATAATCACCTCCTTTTCTCTACTAGAAAAATTCCTGTATATCATTGACAATACCCCATGACCTGCTCTGGCACCCTGTCTGCATTGCTCAGAAAACTTCATATCTGACTGCAAAATTACTTCCAGATCTTTTTCATTTTCTACCACCCTACCCATAGTAACACACGGTACTTTTCTCTGGGGTTACTTCTACCCATATGCAGTACTTTGCATTTGTCAAGGTTAAACTTCAGTTGCCACTTCTCAGCCCATCTGCCCAAATTTTCTAGATCCTGTTGCAGTAGCACACTGCCATTACTGTCATTAACAACCCTGCCAACCTTTGTATCATGTGCAAACTTCGATACTAAGCCTGATATACCTTCATAAAAATCATTGATAAATATACAAAACAAGAGTGGACCCAACACCGAACCCTTGAGGACTCCACTAATAACATTAGTCCACGAAGAGCAGCACCCATTGATTACCACCCTCTGTCTTCTCCCACTCAATCACCCTTTTATCCATTGTAGGAACTTACCCTTAATACCATTCTGCTCCAATTTGTACAATCTTCCATGCGCAACAGTGTCAAAAGCTTTCCTGAAATCCAAATATATGATATCAAAATTATTTTTTGCATCAAGTTCCTTTGTAACCACATCATAATATCCAATCAAATTTGTCAGACAAGACTTTCCTTTACAAACCCATGCTATGCCTGAATTATTGCTGCTGCGGTCTTGTCTAGATGATCCTGCAATGCTTCTTTAACAAGTAACTCCATTATTTCCTCCGGAATAGAAGTTAAACTAACAGGTCTGTAATTATTCATGTCACCCTTTGTGAATTGGGAATACATTTGCACATCTCCAGTCCGTGGGGACTTCCCGAGTCCAAGGATGCGTTCATAATTACGGCTAATGTTTGCTTACTTCCTTTGCCACCACCTTTAATATAACTGGATACATCCCATCCACCCCAGGTGCCTTTCTTATGTTTAACTTCAACAAGTTCTCCTCCACTTTACTCTTAGGTATTACAAAATCATTAAGCACCCTGTTACAGTTTGACAAACTTCTGGCATTTTCCTCCCTTAATAACTCCTGGTGTGTGAATGTAGATCCAAAATACTCATTCAGATTATCAGCTCACTGAACAGGACCATCAACGGCGAATCATCGATATTAAGTGGACCAATATTCATGAAAAGCATTTTGTTCTGTTAATTTTGTCGAGAAGTGTAATATTCTATCTGAAAAAAAAAAAATAATAATGCAACTGCAGGTGAACTACAGCGCCTGCGCCGATCGGGACATGGTATAAAAAACACCTGATGCTGAGCTCCATTAATCAGTGTTACTCTTGTTCTTCAGATGGGAAAGGCAGCGGACTTAAGCGAGTTTGACAAAGACCAAATTGTAATGGCCAGACGACTGGGTCAGAGCATATCCAAAAAACTAACCAAACTATTATGCTGTGTGTCATATGTCTGTTAATTTTGTGTGTTCTATGGTCAATTTCTCTGTTTTGCTGGACGAAAAACCACAGATTCTGGGGGGGGGAACCTTGCTATCTACGCCTGAGACCGACTAACTCAGCCACGGAGTCAAAAAAGCCCATTAAAGTTCCTTGCGTCATCGACGGGATTCGAACCCGGGCCTTTTCCACTCGGTGTGGGGAGGACGGTAACGATACCACTGTGCTACCCAGGCGCCTCCGTAGCCAGGTGGGCAGGAGCAGCAGTGCGTAGCACACGCTTCTTGATTAGACCGGGGTTCGAGCCCGTGACCACCAAATACGGAGGATGCGGAAAGGTCAGGGAATGACCACCGCATATCCCCGGAGCAATATGGCCTTAGTTGCTAATGCTCCTAAAAACCAAACAAACAACAACAACAACATGTGCTACCCACGCAGATTATCAGAGCATATCCGAAACGGCACGGCTAGTGTGATACTCATGGTCAGCAGTGGTTAGTACCTACCGAAAGTGGTCCGAGGAGGGTAAACCCACAAACCGCTGGCGAGGTGTTGGACGACCACAGCTCATTGATGCTCGAAGTGATTGAAGGTTCTCACTTTCCCAAATGATACGTGGCAACCCAAGTGCGACTGTGGCGTAACTCGCCGGTAATTGGAATGCTGGTGACGGGAGTAATGTGTCACAACACACAGTACATCGAACTGTGGTGAAAATGGGGCTGCGTAGCCGCAGGCCATTCTGAGGACCCATGCTAACCACACCGGCGACAGCGCCTACAATGGGCACGCGAGCATCGAAACTGCACCTTGAGTGATTGGAAGAAGGTCGTCTGGTGCGATGAATCACGTTTCCTGTTGCACCAAGTGGGCGGCCGGGAACACGTGCGTCGTTTGCTTGGGCAAGTGATGGTGCCTGGATGCACCGTGTGACGAAAACAAGCCAGTGGTGGCGGCGGTGTCATGCTTTAGGCGATGTTCTGCTGGGATACCCTGAGTCCAGTCATCCATGTGCCAAGCACTCTGGTCTGCGCGTGTAGCACAGTGGGTTTTTATTATTATTATGTTATTTTTATTATTATTATGACACCTAGGCAAATGGCCATCTCCACCTTGAACACCTGCAACAGCATAAAACCTCTGTGAAACGGCCTGAAAAAGTGTCAAGCTTCTTCGAACTAGGAAGCAGCCAACACCTGGGCAGCTGCCGCCTAATGCCCGTCCCAAGCTCGAGGAGCTAAGGTCTGAGTCCATTATTCACTGTCAGTGCTCAGTGCACTAAAATGCCGCAACCATGGTATCATCACCGTCCTCCCCACACTGCGTGGAAAAGGCCCGGGTTCGAATCCCGTCGTTGACGCGAGGAACTTTAATGGGCTTTTTTCACTCCGTGGCTGTTAGTCGGTCTAAGGCGTAGATAGCAAGGTTTTCCCCCAGAAAATGGGGTTTATCGTCCAGCAAACCAGGCAAATCGACCAGAGAACACACGCAATTTACAGACATAACACATATACGGGTATATGTAAGAAATTACGGGTGGCTCTAATATAATAATTTTTTACCTAACATCATTGTTGACCAGGTACACCCTTTCATGGCAAGTCTTTCGCTTTGGCGGTGCCGTCTTTCAGCCGGATAATGTGCCATGCCACACCACCCGGATTGTTCGAGACTGGTTCGCGGAACATGAGGAAGACTTCCAGGTATTGCCCTGGCCTCCAAATTCCCCAGACATCAATCCCATTGCGCATCTGTGGTTTGTGTTGGAACAGCAATTCCGATCAGCGGCGTCTCAATCACGGACTTTACAAGAGTTAAAGGATCTGCTCGTTACGTGTTGGTACCAGATACCACAAGACACATTTAGAAATCTTATAGCGTCCATGCCTCGCCGGGTACTTTCTGTTTTGGCTGCACGTGGAGGACCAATATCATATTAGGTAGGTGGTCATAATGTTTTGGCTCATCGGTGTATATAAAATGGTCTGTCTTACGAGATCCTGAGTATTTCGTGTTTATTACTCGCTCTAAGTGACTAAAGTCAGAGTGCGAGCGATTATTTCCAGACAGTCTCACTGTGAAAACGTTACAAAAACACTGTATAGTATTCTTATTCTTAATACACTGGTGTGCAAAACTTTAGGGCTAACACTATTTCTATAAAGGTTACAACCACAAAATCTTTACTTAAGGTACTCTTTACTGATGAGAGTAGATTCAGTCTCAGCAGCGATTCTGGACGTCATCTAATCTGGCGAGAGGTTGGCACACGGTATCACCGTGGCGGTCGAGGTGTTCTCGTCTGTGGAGGCGTTATCTTGGATGGACGTACCCAACTCCACATACTGGAAGGCGGTACTGTAACCGGTGCAGGCTACTGTACTGAGGTAATCCTTCCCCATGTGTGTCTGTTCTGAGGTGCCATTGGCCCAGAGTTCGTGTTTATGGACGATAACGCCACACCCCATCGCACTGCAGCTGTAATATGGTTTTGGAAAGTGAGGACATTGTTTGTATGAATTGGCCTGCCTGTTCCCCTCAATATAAATCCCATCGAATACATATGGGACGCTCTGGGGAGACGCCTAGCGGCACGTCCACACCCACAAGAAAATGTTCACCAGCTGAAGATGGCGCTGACAGAGGAATGGACGATGTTACCGCAAGAACTTATCAAACAACATTTTTCTAAGTATGGACAGGCGGTGCAAAGCGTGCATCGACATTAGGGGTGGCCATATCTCGTACTGAGGACAACCTCTTCCCTTTGTTCCATCTTTGGCAGTGATGCATCTGTATCATGGCAGCCAGTGCTATGTTACCATTTTTTAATAAAGTCCCCCTGTTCCGTTCTGTTTCCATTGTTGTGTCGGTGTTGTTTCCTTCATCATTTCTGTACCTCACAAGGTTCCTTTGGTATTCTTTTCCCATATCCAGGGCACTCCTCTGAAAGGTTACATTAATCAGGCGAAAACCTGACTGGTCTTTATATTTTGCACACCAGTGTAGTATTCGTATTAGCCTTATAATACCCATCAAGCGCCAGCCAAAAAAAAAAAAAAAAAGTAGATAAGAAAATACAAATAATACATGTAGCTAACTATCTAGATGACCTCTGAATTTCTACAAACTGTCAGCCTCAATTACCTGTAAAGGCAACTTGTTCCGATAATCAACAATTTTCAGGCTAAAAGAAAACTTCCTACAATTAACACAATTTACAGTGGAAGAGGTGTAAACCTCTTCCACTGTGATTTGAATTTATGGCCCACAGTTCTGGAATTCTTTATAAAAGAAAATTCTGCCTACATTCATTTTGCTCAGCCCTCTCAGAGCCTTTTAAATTTACCTTAATATAAGTCCCCGCTGAGGTGCATGGTTGCCAAGCTCTGCAGCCCATACAATCGAAATCTCGTATCTCACAATTGCCAAATTCACCATGCGAATTGCTCATCTTTCGACCCTTTCAAGAAGATTCAATGTCTTTTTTCAGATGAGGTCTCCACATTACTCCAAATGTTTTCTTACAATTGCCTTATACAGTGGGATTATGACCTCCCTACCAGTACAGGTCAATGTTAATAAATCATCGACAGTATACCATGAGCTTTCCTGCCTGCCTGTTTATACTGCTCACATAACTTCCTATCTTCATACCGTAACTCCCAGATCCCTTTCTTCCTCTATTGTTTTTAATTTGATCCCATCAAGAGTATAAGTTATTTTGGGGTTCCTATTTCCCAAGTATAACACTTTCAATTTTGCTACATTAAAACATAGCTGCCACTTTTCTGACCATTCATAAAGCCTGTTAGTCATCCTGAAGGAGCGCTGCTTGGAAATGATCATTAACGAATCTACCAATCTTTGTCGTCTGCAAATTTCAACATCACGCCCTTTGTCATCCCTTCATCGATGTCATTTGTGAAAATCAGAAACAAGAGTGGTCCGAGTACCGTTCTTTGGTGAACCCCACTTCTGACGTTATACCAATCTGAAGAATATCCATTAATTACTGTTGCTTCTGTCCTGCAACCAACCAGAAATCTAAATTAGAATCTGTCCAGTGGTCCCAACATGTTCCATCTTATACAGTAACCTCTCGTGAGGGCTTGCAAAAATCTAAAAAAAAACTATGTCAAAATTGTTCCCTACATCTAGCTCATGAGAAACTGTGTCAAGATATCTTGCCAGGTTAGTTAAACATGATTTTCCCTTAAAAATCATGTGTCCTTTAGAATGCCATTTCTATCTAAATGTCCCTGGTTTGCACACTTAATTATTGCATCTAAGATTTTCCCTAACACTAAACTCAGACTAATTTGCCTGTAGTTACCAACCTCACTCTTTGAACTGCTTTTGTGTATTGGCGATACATTGGCATTTCTCCAATCTAAAGGTATCTCTCCCAAATCCAAAGATGCCCTCCCAATTAACCTGAATGGTTCAATACACTCCCTGGCTGCTTCCCGCCAAATTAATGGGAATATGCCATCAACTCCCGGATCCTTACTTGCTAGGATCTCCTCTAAGCTCCAAAGTTTTTCTAATAAGCAGTCAACTGTAATTTCATATATCTCAGCCTCGCCCACAGCCTCATCAGCATAAAACGTCTTCAGTAAAGGCCAATGCAAAGTATCTTTTCAATTCATCAGCAACATCAGCTGGGTTATCTGCGACTTTCCCATCCCCAGTGAAGAAAAGTCAGATTTGTTTTCTTCTTCTTCTTTGTATACAGAGAGGACAGACAGTATAAGAGAAGTGAGGGTTTATGCCCTTAGTTAAAAAACACATAAAACCTAAGGCAGTGCATGCACTCAACGTGGGAAGCCAGTGCAATGCTGAACCAAGTTTGGTGTGAAATAAACATGGGAAAACGAAAATGAGGGTAGGAGTGTGTTATATAGATTCTCTCTCTCTCTCTCTCTCTCTCTCTCTCTCTCTCTCTCTCTCTCTCAGGGTAACTCAGAAAATTTTTTTTTGCCTGATGCAGCAAAATCCACAGGCTTCCTTGCACCATATGGCTAATAGTGATAATGATAATGACAATTAAAAAGGGCATGGCATGTCTTTTTAATTGTCATTATAACGAATATTACTATGCTAGACAGGTGGACGCAGGATGAGTGCTACCCTGATTATAGGTGAGAGTCTACTCTGTGAACACAACGGCTTTCAAAGAACCTCACGATACATTTCCAGATGCGTCTTCCACTAACAGGTGATTTTGAAGAGTTGATGAGGAGACCGCTGATGCTTTTCGGGCAGGCTTGTATCAGAGAAACATTGAAGCTTCAGTGGAGGGTTAGACCACCACATGAGCCTGTTGGATTTCAGTGTGGTTGCTTCCTCGATGGATGACCTGTGATGCTGTGGTGTTATTGTGGTTCCAGGGATTGTACGTGGAGGTATTCCCCTTTACTGTTAGCTGCTGTACTGTAGGGACTATTCAGGTTTGAGGAAAAGTTGACTTCATTGTGACCAGAATTCCTGGTTTAGATATCTACTTCCTATTCTGGACTTGTACTGCCCTTGTGGGTAGCACATTAGGTAGGATCGATGTCTTCTCCAGCACCTAGTGGAAAAGATCTGAGTTCGAGTCCTGTCGATGGCGGAAAGAATTTTTATGGGTCTTTTTCACAACGCGGCTGAGTTAGTTGGTCTCAGGAGAAGATATCATTACTTTTTCGCTCAGAAACTCGAGTTTTTCATCCAGCAAACAGAAAATCTACCTCAAAGAAAGTGCATCACCTAGGAATTTCACATTTCTAACCCTTTTTCGTGATGGTATGTTACATTAATGAAATAGAAATATAAACAAAAGATATTTATTAATAGTTAAGGCAAAGCTAAGTAATATTTGACAGGTGCTCTCAAAATATTCCAAAATGAGCATTTACAACCTTTATACAACAGTATTGGTAAACACGACAATTATGGCTGTAATGTTATCAGAAGCCCTCAGTTTGCTCCAGTTTATCATTTTAAATTGAAAACAAAATGAAAAGTTCACCAGGTGAAAACTAATATTTAGTTGAACCGCCTCATGCCTTGATGACAGCAGCACACCGTCGAAGCATTGGCAAGATCAATTTCTGAAGATAATCAACTGATAATTTGTGGTTACAAACACGATTTAGGGCTCCCTGAAGTTCACGAAGGGTCTTTGGTTTCTTTCTGGCAACTGCAGATTCCATACGATGCCAACAGTTCTCTATAGGATTCAGGTCCGAGCTGTTTCCTGGCCAGCTAACAGTCGTAATGGACCGTTCTTCCATTTTTTCGCCAGTAACAAATGTAAACACATTACGGTCGAACCTCTGATGCAGAAATGAAGCTGAAGTAACTACAGAAGTGCCTCCTTACACTTTTCGCCCGATGACAAGGAGCAGAGTCGTCCTGAAAGATGCAGTTACTTGGCCGGTTGAAATGGTTTCTAATGGTTGGCAGTAATTTGCCTTCCAATATAGCCAGGTATTCATTTGCATTTACGGAACGTTTTATAAACTGCAGGTGACCTACTCCGCGATATGAAATGCACCTCCATATCATTTGGCTGGTAGGGAATTTCACTGTACACACCATACAGTCTGGATAGTATTCTTCACCACATCTACAGAGAATCGTTTGTCTCCAATCAGAGCCATGCATGTTGAATTTCTTCTCATCCGAGAAAATAACTGACTTCCATTGCTCGGGGGTCCATTTGACATGCTCCTTACACCAAATTAATCGGGCCTTTTTCATTTTTTGTGAGGAGGGGCTTCTTTTTAGGACGACTGGCTACAAGTCCATTTTTGAAGAGGCGTCTTCTGACTATTACTGCACATGCTACCACTCCTGCATATTCTTCCCATTCTCTTTTCAGCTCAGACGAAGGACGTTTATGGTTTATAAGGCATAAGCGCTTCAAAACGCGGTCCTGTTGTGACGTAGAGATTCGTTTGCGTCCGGTTCCTTCTTTCCTATCAGCATAACCAGTATTCTTGAGTTTGGAAAGAAATCTACTCACTGTCAACTGATTACAAGACACTCTATAAGCAATATGATGGGAAGAACACCCTTCCTCACGTAAAGCAACAATAGCACTCTTTCTTCGTGGCATCAACTGCACGTAACCTGCCATCCTGACACAAGCAAGGAATGACTGCAACCCTTGCAGAGCGTGCTTATATAGCTGGAAGTAACAGCTGATGCAATATTAGGTCATCACCTAAGCGTGTCAATCTAATCTGATGCAATCTATAAGAAATATTGCAATGTACTTACGTTATTTGGAATTACGTAATAATTCTGACTAACTTAATAACTATAATTGCTTATTCGGAGTTACGTAATTCCGAATAAGCAACTACAATTTTAAGGGGGTGATGCACTTTCTTTGAAAACCAGTGTACAGGGACCAATATGGCCTTAGTCGCTGATGCTGCTAAAATCCTACTACTACTACTATTTGCCTCCAATGCCACACTGCTCCAATTTGTGCAGCAGTCTTCCATGTGCAACAGTATCAAAAGCCTTTCTAAGATCCAAGTATATAATATCAAAGTTATTCCCTGCATCCAGTTCTTTTGTGACTGCATCATAGTATCCAATCAAACTGGTCAGGCAAGACTTCCCCTTAACAGCATGGAATAACTTTGATATTATATACTTGGACCTTAGAAAGACTTTTGATACTGTTGCACATGGAAGACTGCTGCACAAATTGGAGCAGTGTGGCATTGGAGGCAAATTGCTGCTATGGATAAAGGGGTGGTTGAGGGAGAGAAGACAGAGAGTGGTAATCAATGGACACTGTTCATCGTGGACTAATGTTATCAGTGTAGTCCCTCAGGGTTCAGTGTTGGGTCCATTATTGTTTTCTGTATTTATAAATGATATTGATGATGGTATATCAAGCTTAATATCCAAGTTTGCAAACGATACGAAGGTTGCAGGGTTGTCAAGGACACTACTGACACTATGCTGCTGCAACAGGATCTGGAAAGGTTGAGCAGATGGGCTGAGAGGTGGCAAATGAAGTTTAACATTGACAAATGTAAAGTATTACATATGGGAAACAGCAACCCCAGAGCAACGTATCAACTCTGTGGTACTACACTGACAGTGGTAGAGAATGAAATGAACCTGGGGGTGGTTGTGATGGAGATATGAAGTTCTCTGAGCAGTGCAGACGGGCTGCAAGAGTAGCTCATGGTGTATTGTCAATGATATATAGGAATTTTTCTAGCAGGGATAAGGAGGTGATTATTCCCTTGTATAAGGCAATGGTCAGGCCATACCTAGATTACTGTATACAGGTCTGGAGGCCTCATTTCAAGAAGGATGTAGAGCTGCTGGAACGAGTACAGAGAAGGGCAACAAGATTAGTGAATGGAACAAAGGGGTACTCTTACGAAGAAAGGCTTAAGTTTTGCAAATTACAGTGTCTGGAGACTAGGCACCAGCGAGGTGATCTGATAGAGGTGTATAAAGCCTTGAATGGTTTGAGCATGCTCAATGCTGATGGGATTCTTCCTCTTGCTGAGAATAATCACCTGAGAGGGCATAAATTCAAATTGAGGAAAGATAGATGTAGGATAGACGTGCCGAAATTTGCCTTTAGCCAGAGGGTGGTTGGTTGGTGGAATAGACTTCCCTCCCTTGTAGTGGATGTTGATAGCCTAAATAAGTTTAAGGCTCAGCTAGACAGGTATTTCGAACAGGTATGTCAATTGAATCCTTGGAGATCGCCAAGGATTGGCGATCTCCAAGCCCAACATTGGATTCTTTGGCGATCCTTGGAGATCGCTAAGGATCCAATGTTGGGCTTTATAGTGTCAAATACTTTTATGGCATTGTATTGTGATATGGACCATTACATTGAGAACGAACTGACCCTCTATGAGCGAATCAGAGATAATTGTACATTAAAATTGGTACAGCATTGTAAATAGGTTGAAGGGTTGCCGGGAAATGTGGCTGGTACTGCACAGTACAATAAATTTATAAAAATAAAAATATATTTTATTAAGTAGAAAAATTTCTGTTTGCACCTTCACGATGGTGGGACTGTTAGTAATCCTGGGTATAACCTCCTTGCACAAGTACATGGTGGGTGACCACCCAGGTGTGAACCAACGTAAGCAGTTGTCGAGATTTGGCGCCCACACCACATGGAGGAATGCCGCCCCTCTGTGTTACCATGCAGTACTAGGTGGTAGATAACTCATCAACCAGTGCAATACCACCACTTTGCTTATTGGAGGCT
Organism: Mastigoproctus giganteus; assembly: GCF_048544385.1. Classification (NCBI taxonomy): domain Eukaryota; kingdom Metazoa; phylum Arthropoda; class Arachnida; order Uropygi; family Thelyphonidae; genus Mastigoproctus; species Mastigoproctus giganteus. The sequence goes on along the minus strand of NC_143578.1, from coordinate 24,214,049 downwards.
TGAAGTGGTGGAACCCATGTTTAGTCTCCAGAGCTAAGTTCCGGTCAACCCTTCCCCATCTCTTCCATCATGCAGTATGATTAAGACTTTTGAGGTTATGATGAACGTCGTGGCGAGATCCAATCTTCCTTACATTTCGAGGATACAGCTCTAAAACGGTGTTCGCAGGCTGGCCACTAGTTAGTACACCGGACTGAACCTATTGGTAACTCTTTAGGAGGCTTCCGGATCAGTTAGTGTATAATCTTGCTACCTCTGCTCTGCCAGATAGTGACTGGAGGGAGTCCGAGTAGTGTGTATGCGGGGGCATTGTCGAGGCCACGTTATGTCAAGGATCTGGGTATATTCTTACCATGTGTATGCCATATCCAAAAATTTCATTACTTCATACAGCATGTCCGACCCACTTTTTCTCACTATTGAATACACCATGAATTGTCAAACTAATAGAGTAAGCTTATCTGCGAAACGATCTAAACCTCCCAAACACTTCCTAATTCATTTCACAAATATACGTGGTCTCAAATCTAATCTCAATGATGTCCATTTCTACTTGCAGTCTGCCAAACCCCATGTACTTTTTCTGACAGAATCTCAGTTATCGGTTGATTCAACTACTGTTCATCTCAGTTGCCCAAATTATTCGCTGTATGATTCCTTTCGCCTCAAAGGTGGTACTTGTGCATATGTCCGTTCCGATATTCCCTGTCAGAGACTTGGTAATTTGGAATCTCCACTTTTCGATCTTCTCTGGCTTAAAATCTCTCTACCTCATTGTGTCAAATTCATCTATTGTATCTACCGTTCTCCCAACTCCACTAATCACTTGGAGCTCTTTGACTTCCTCTCCTTGCAACTTGACTTTCTCCAGTCCAACTTTCCTAACAGTGAGGTAATTTTCCTTGGTGATTTTAATGTTCACAACTCCAGCTGGCTTTCGTTTTCTAGTCACACCGACCCAGCTGGTCGAGATGCTGAGGCTTTTGCAATTAGTAATGACCTTACACAGATTTGTTCATTTACCTACAAGAATACCGGACAATCCTAACCATACAGCCAACACGCTTGATCTTTTTCTCACAAACAACCCTTCTAAGTACACGGTCGAAGTGGGAGGTCCTTTAGGCACTTCAGATCACAACTTGGTGATCGTCTTTTCTCCAATGGAGCCTTTATCTCATGGCTATTCCCAACCTCGTGTTGTTTGGCATTACAAGAATGCAAAATAGGATGACCTGCGAGATTTCTTTTCTTCTTTTCCTTGGTCGAATTACTGTTTCAAAACTTCTGATGTAAACGTTTGCTCTGATCGTGTCAGTGAAATTATTCTTGTAGGAATGGAATCCTTTATCTCACGCTCCAATTCAAAATCTTGTCCTTTATCTAAACCTTGGTTTTCCAATAAATGTGCTAAGGCTGTTCAAGAGAAGAACGTTGCATATTGTAATTGGCTTGTTTCTAATTCTTCACTTTCATTTTCTGTCTACACCAAAGCTCGCAACAATTGTAAGGCAGTTATTAATCAGTCCAAACTAGTTTGAACAGGCTAAGAGTAGAAAACTTGCTTCTTGCCCTAATAGTAGCCGAGCATTCTGGTCTCTTGCCAAAGCTATTGACCGCAACTTTTGCCCATCTCTGCTCCCACCTCTGTCAAAACCAAATGGTTCTGTTATCACTTCAACCAAGGATAAAGCTGACCTGCTAGCATCCCATTTTTCTTCCAACTCATGTATTAATGATCTTGGTAAAACACCTCCAACCATTCCCAACACGCTCCATTCAATGCCTCCTGTGGTCTTCTGTCAAAAGGATGTCAGAAGGATTTTGTCGAATCTTGGTGGTAAGAAAGCTCCAGGTCCCGATGGTATTTCTCCACTTGTTCTCAAAACCGGTGCTCCTGAACTTACTCCTGTTCTTTGCCGCCTTTTTTCACTTTCTTATTCCAAAGGTATTTTCTCTTCTGCTTGGAAATTTGCTCATATCCAGGCAGTTCCTAAAAAGGGTGACAAATGCCTCCCATCCAATTATCGTCCCATTGCAATTACTTCTACTCTTTCTAAAGTAATGGAGAAATCAATTAACCGCCAACTCTTAAACTACCTAGAAACCTTCCGTCTGATCTACGATCGCCAGTATGGCTTCCGCCAGTGTTGATCCACTGGTGATATTCTGGCTTATGTTACCCATTTATGGACTAATTCAATGGAAAAGTTTGGTGAAACTGAAGCAGTTGCTCTCGACATCTCAAAGGCTTTCGATCGTGTTTGGCATAAAGGTCTTCTAAACAAGCTTCCGTCTTATGGTTTGCCTACTGTTTTTTGTAATTGGTTATCCAGTTTTCTCTCTGATCGCTCTGAGGGTGATGGTAGATGGCTCGCTGTCTTCTAACTTCTCCACTAATGTCGGTGTACCCCAAGGTTCAGTTCTTTCCCCCACTCTTTTCCTCTTGTATGTTAATGACCTTCTTCCATTGACTGGAAATCCTATCCATAGTTTTGCCGATGATAGTACATTGCGTTCCACTTTCCATTTTGAGAAACCTTGCCCTGCTTAATCAGCTTCAACTTTTCGAAAATCTGCTACCAATTCCTTAAATGCCAATCTCCAGGTAATTCTCCAGTGGGGCAAAGACAACTTAATTGATTTCAATCCTTCTAAAACTCAGTCTTGTCTTATATCTCTCAAAAAGGATTCTTCTGCTCCTATGCTTATCTTTGGGGACACTCCGATTTCTAGGCAAAATGATATATCTCTTTTGGGAATTACCCTGACTACTAATCTCTCTTGGCACAAGCACATTACAAATATTGCTTCCTCTGCATCTAAAAAACTTGGTTTTCTCTTTCGCTCTCTGCGTTACTTTTCTTCCAAACAGCTGTTCACTCTGTACAAATCGCAAATCCGCCCTACCATGGAATATTGTTCCCACATCTGGGGTGGTGCCCCCAAAACCTCTCTCAGGCTTCTTGATTCCATTCAGAATAGGGCTGTAGGTTAATTAATGGTTCATCTCTAACAGAGTCTCTTTACTCGCTGTCTCATATACGTACTGTTTCTGCTGCATGCCTCTTCTACAGATACTTCCATGAGCACTGTTCTTCTGAATTGGCTTCTATAATTCCCTCTCTCTCTTTCAAAACAGTCTGAACACGTGCTGCCACCAGCCAACATCCGTTTACTGTCCAACTTCAAATCCACAGAACCAACTTTTAATCTTCCTCATTTATTCATTCAACTGCCGTTTTCTGGAACAACCTTCCTTCATACGTATTTCCTGAAAATTACAATCTACAGAAGTTCAAGTCCAATATCAACAAATATCTTCTTTCATCTTCTCAACCTACAACCCAAGCACGCTACTAAGTACTATAGGTTCTAATACCTCTCGTGTTTGGGGTTTACATAAAAAAAAAAAAAAAATTCCAGGTTTTTCAGAGTGCAGAGTATGCTAATCAGAAATGTTTATTTTCAACCGACAGATGGCAGCACGTCCGCCTTCGATTTAAAATTTAAAATTGGCCGAGCTCTGACATCTAAAACACTTCGGTTCACGTAAATTCATTTCCATGCAAAGTATCTCAGTAGATCTAGGGCCGGTAGAATGACAGAGAAACCGAGGTTCTTTCCACAGATCTTGCACTCATGTTATATTTAGAATTCTGCTTCATGTTTAAGTTACATTTTTGATTTTGCCCTTGATGTACTTCACCGCTGGCGTCGGTAGTTTGCACTTCTCCTATCTGTATCTCGTAATTAACAATCAACTTAAATATTCGTAATAAATTAAGAAAAATTTATTTTAATGTACGCTTACTTTGAAGAACCCAGATCCCCATATACCTCACCCAAACTGGGCGTTAATGGTGATGACGACCTTCTAAAATAAGTCATTCGAGTTTTAACCGAATTTTATTGTTCTGTACTATTTTTTTTTCTTACAGGAACCATCTACTTGGATTACATCTGCTGAGAAAACAATCGTAACTAATGCCAAGACCAATCAGCGGCCTTCGTTGGGACAGTTTCAACTCCATGTGCCAAGTAGGCTTACAGATTCAGAGCAGCCTGGAAATCGCTCTGTTTCCAGTGGAAAATAGAAATTGGGTCATAAAAAGCAAAAAAGCATATTTTGTTAATTGATTCCTTCAACAAGACCTTCCTACACTGGAGCCTACCATGAGTTTTACATACTTGTAAAGAGACTGTGTTTTATGTGATGTTTTCGTATTGCAAGAGCCGCATTCCACCATCCCCATAAAAACTAACAAAAAAAATAAATAAATAATATTATTTTTAAATCCTACGTTTCGAAAGTTTAAGTAGGGTTAGATGAAACTGTTTTGCCAGTTTTTCTAATTGCTTTAAAAATTAAAAAAAAAAAATATATATATATATATAATATGATTTCATTTTCTCTAGTTACTATTTTGGAATTATGATTATGATTATGCTTTCTTAGTTGCAAAATTTGTAAACGTCAATAATTGAAAACTTCTGTGGATAATAACAAAGCAATTTTTAATCCATTTTCTTTATACTGGAACAGAAGTCCCTAATACATAGCGGTTATACGAACTTGGGTGACATTAATTATGTCTAGGGACGCACGCAAATCTATTGAAGCGTGGAAAACAGGTAGTTAGGAAGCGGAAATGGCAGCTTTACAAACATATTGTACTCCACAGATCCGTGGGAAGGAGATTTATCTGATTCTGATTATAGATTTTCACCATTGCGTTTGAAATATACAAAAACAAGATGGTGACATATAATTCCGGTAATTACCACCAGATGGAGTACAAAACTGGAAATTCGGCAACCGTGTCGTCCACCTTGGACCTGCAACACCTGATAAGAGAGGAGACACCACGTCAGTGGCTTTTCTCTTATCTTCCTCATCAGCTCAAATAACCCTGTGACCTCGAAAAGGAGGGATTGCCGTATTGATAGACGTCTATGTTTTTTTTTTTTTATTTCCAACCCTTGAGCACCTGAAAATAAACACAGCAAACAGATCCAAAGTCCCCAGCTAGGGTGATAAAGGTTACCAAAAAGAAAAAAAGTATTTGATGGTGAAGAATATTTACTTTTGGTATACCTCTGACTTTTTATAGCGCACTGTAAGGTCCACATGTTGACCACGTTAGCCATACTCTCTGTTCGATATTAAGAAGTGCATCCCCGTGTCCCATTTAACGCTACCGATGGCCCACTTACTACTTTTCGTTTTTTTTCTCTCTCTCTCTCACTCTCAAATCTTTTCATTAAACCTAGCTGCTTTCGAGTGGGTCTTGCCAGTTGGACGATTGCCAATGTCATGTGCACACTCTGTGGGTGTCAAATTACTGTTTCTGCACGTATTTGGCCAGGATGAGGAAATTCGGAGTTTGAAAATAAAGTCGGCAGCTAGCAGACATAGTCAACACCTCAAGACATGCACGACGGAACAACTGAATCGAAATGAGCGTGGCCGAAAAACTGGGTGTTTAATTAGCGAACATCAAAATACAGCCCCCCCTTTTTTTAACCTCATCAATATTACTGTATGGATATTCATTTATTTCGCTATTATCAGTTTATTTTTCTACAGTCTGCGTCCTTTAAATTTTCATAACTCCGAACGGAGGGGTGAAATGGGAGTAGTGTTTTTTTTTTTTTTTTTTTGTTGGCTGATGCTGAATAAGCTTGCTTTCTTGCATCATATGCCTCTACTAATGCTAATGCTAATGCTAATTACGATGTTACGTATGATTAATTATGATGTCATAGCATGAATTTATCTTTGGAAAGTGCAAAGTTCGCAGGAAATCCCAACTTCGAAACTGAAGGGGAAGAGGGTCCTCTAAATGATTATTAAATTGTTACATACACTGCCTGGCCACTTTATTAAGACCATGGAAGTTTTTGGCCTATATACAATTCCATAACAAGGGTGAGACAGACAGGGCACTTGCTCTTATTTCAACAAAACCAAGGGCGTAGCAGGTCATATAAAATATATAGTGCATTTTATAATATGGAAGACAACAGCATATTTAATATTTGCTCCTTGGCTAAAAACCTCTAGGCAATGGGGAAACAGGTGGGATTTAACGGAGTTCTGAAGAGTTATGAGCATAGGTGTGCATTTAGTAGGTACTACAGCAAAGAGGGCGATGTACTTGAGTGTTCAAAGATTAGCAAAATGATGCGAAAGAACCCTATCCTCTCTCTGATCTGGAACACCAACCGGAAAATATCTATGCCTACGCTGGTGTAAGGAACGCCAAGGATGGACGCAGGAGGACTGCAAGAAAGCCACGTGGTACAATTTACGCTTTTCAGCATCAATGGAAGAGTGCACATATGGAGGATACTACATGAGGAACTGGAACCATCCTGTTCAGTACTGGCTACTGATGAACACGGTTTTTATAGCTACTCTTACTCCATCGATTCCACTAGAGGGCATTGTGAACACCAGAACGTAATGTATCTCAAATCTTTGCGGATCAGTTTTGACAAGAGTTTTGTTACGAGTGGTTCAGCCTTTCTCATGTCACTTTTCAACACCGTGCTGATTCGATCAGACAGTAGTACAACACGTTAGAGTTTGCTCCTTGGCCAAAAACCTCTAGGCAATGGGGAAACAGGTGGGATTTAACGGTCTAATACAGTGGACCGTGCGCGGGTCCACTGTATTAGACTCGCATCCGATCAGTACTATTTCTACCCGCAAAACAAAAACAAAAAGATACGTTAAAAATCTGTCTTAAAAATTTTTGCTATCAATAATAATGCAAAAATCGATCATTCATCAATATAATGAAAACATATTCATAATTAACTTTACACATTTCTGCTATGCAGAAAGAGAACAATCATTAACAATTTTTGGGTTCAATTGTATTCTTCTTTCTTGGATTAGAAATTCAGCTGCAGAAAAATCTCTTTCACTAGGTACACTGCTGGCAGGAATGACAAGAAAGAAACGAGCCACACCTTCAAGATTTGGAGAAAAAAAAATCCCTCCCCCCACTATTTCAACAATTGAAATCTTCATCGTCAGAAAACTGGTTTTGGAAATTTCATTGTGATATAACTTGGATTTCGTCAGGTGGAGGTTCAACATTTTCATCGCTCGAATCTTCCACATCAAATATATCGCCTACCTTCCTCCGGTTTCTTTCTCTTGAACCTTTGAATTCAGCGATTGCAGTGTCGTATGACAACGTTATTTATAAAAACTGGACCAGCACGCAACCCGCGAACAGTAAAATTACTTGAGAACCGACCCGCAACCGCACTCGCATTGCGGGTAACCCGCGGATACTCGACCCGATACAGGACTCTACTGAACACGCTATGCTCATGGTAATAATAAAGTGGCCAGGTAGTGTACTTATAACGAAAGACAGGCGCCTCCTCGCTCCGTACGTATAGAAAAATGGTGGGCATGACAGAAGGGGAGGTGAATACGATATTTTAAGAAGCAGAAATTTAGAGACAAAACCAACAGACAGAATTTGGACTGTTCAGTGGTGGTGTCTTTGAGCTTGGGTGTACGTTATAGATAATTCCAAAATTTATGACAAATAATCTCCGAATTTTAAACAGACTGATAAAAATGGCAAATCAGTTTCTACCAAATGATAAACAGTAACTTTGCCAATGGAGAGAAAGAAAGAAAGGAAGAGAGAGAGAGAAGAGTTAATTTCTGCTTCCTTTGCCTTATTTTCTCTTAATTTCTTAAAGGTAAGAGGGAAGGTTGGAGCAAAGATATTATTAGATTTGTTTACAAGGAGAGAGAGAAAGAAAGAAAGGAAGAGAGAGAAGAGTTAATTTCTGCTTCCTTTGCCTTATTTTCTCTTAATTTCTTAAAGGTAAGAGGGAAGGTTGGAGCAAAGATATTATTAGATTTGTTTACAAGGAGAGAGAGAAAGACTATATCCAATTCTATGGGTGTAAAGAATAAGCTGATCTCACGTTCGCTTATTAAAAAACATTCTCTCTCTCTAACGAAGTTTGGAAATGCTTTCTGTTAAGGTGGAAAATTTTTATGGGCTATTTCTACCTTGTGGCCGAATTAATCGGTTCCTGGGCTGAGGGTGCACAGTTCCTCTTCCTTTCTCGAAACTTAGGTTTTTCATCTAACACGAAGGTAAATCTATCATATAATATACACAGCTTATAGACAAAAACAGTGTGCCAAAATCAGAGTACTCATAAAATATATATATATTTGTATATCCGGACACCCCTCCATGGATAGGGAAACAGGTTCTATGCATGCAACACGTCACAAAATCTGCTATAAATATGCACACTGGGCTTCGAACAGACAGTTGCAAAAGTGGGCATGCAAGATGTCACGTTCAACAGAATTACCTCACAGTTCCAACAGAACTGATCACCACAACAAATGCTAGGCGCCGATTAACATGGTGTAAGGAGCGCGAATCCTAGACTGTATAGCAGTTGAAAACAGTCCTATGGACAGACGAGTCGAGGTTCGCGCTCTACCAGTCTGATGGCCGTTCCTACGTGTGGTGAATGCCAAGGGAACAGTTCCTTCCTGATTGTATCCTCCCAACAATGAAGTTTGGTGGAGGCAATGTCGTTGTATGAAGCTCCTTTCATGGTTTGGCTTGGGCCCATTAGTCGTTATCGATAAAACCATGAATGCTGTCAATACCAGGATAGCCTGGACAGTTATGCACCTCCAACATTATTGAAATACTTCGGGGAGGCCTGTATCAGCAAGACAACGCGCCATGCCATACTGCTCGGATCGTAACAGAGTGGTTTGAAGACAGGGGTGTGGTAAAGTTGGATTGGCCACTCCAGAGCCTTGATCTGAACCCTGTCGAGCAACTTTGGAATGTATTGGATCGTCGGTACGTGCACGTCGATATCGCCCAAAGAACAAGGCCCAACTTGTGGCAGCGTTAAAGGCCGAGTGGAGGAACATATCACCTGTCATTTATAAATAGCTGGCTGAGAGTATGCTGCGAAGATTGAAGGCTGTCATAAAAGCAAAAGGTTTCAGCACAAAATATTAAATGACACAATAAAAGCTCTTTTTTTTTTGTCTAAAGGCACGTGTCCAGATATTAATGGTAGGGCAGTGTATATATATCTTGAAAACGAATTTATAAACTGATCTTTTCAACGTTCTTCTTTGTTTTCGGTAGAAGTAGACTTATATCCGCATCATAGATGAAAGAACAAACCCAAGGTAGAATTCTTGTATTAAAACTTTTATTACAAATATTTAAATTGTTACAATCATCCAGAGAATGATCTAAGCATTCTGACTCTCTATCACCTTCAAAACATGTTATTTATCTAATGATTAAGGGTTCTGAGTTGATAAAAAGTGTTGCTAATCTTCCTAGAAGCGGAAGACCACTCCCAAAAATCTGGAAAGGCTATCAAGTGAGCTTAAAATACCCAAACCTTCAGTAATAAGGATGTTAAAAGATCCAGAATACATAGTTCACATTTCAAAATAATGAAGAATTTTCCAATTCTTGTGGTTTGATGACGCGATTTTCAATAGGAACATGTTAACTGCAATTGAGTTTACTCTTCCACAGAGAACCGGAGTGTCCAGACTGAAAAGGAATTAAACATCACAGGCGTCGTTTGAGTCGGAATTTGGTCTGAGTGGCTTTTCTCAAGAGTAATCGCTTCAGGCAGCTATTTATGAATATTACAAGATTTTGTTTTATCCTAAAATTATCAAAATGAAGGAAAAAAATCTTTTTTTTTCATGCAGAATGGTGCTCCTTTACATTATTCCTTAGAAGTTAGGAACTACGTAAATTAAAAATTGACAAAGAAGTATATAACCAGATCATCGGACCTCATCCCTGCAGAATTTTTTTTTTTTTTTTTTTCTGTGGGGCTACTTAAAAGACCATGTCTGTTCCAGTACTTCAGAGCCCCAAGGTTGTAGGGGTCCTCCGACCAAAACAATTACCAATTAGGAGTAACGTTTATTAGCGTTTATTAATTATGTGCACCAGAGCTCCCTCTAAATCCGGCATCACCACACTGACTTTTGGTGTACCCAGTACAATTCTGGGTGTGGGAGACCGGGTGGGGGGCTCTTCCTTAGCATTCAACCAAATTGAATACCGCGCCACCTTTTCTCTTTTACACAACTAAACCCAGATATAAGTTACGAAAGAAAGAAAGTCGATCGATTAGTTCATTGGACACTGAAATGAATTCCACCTAATCTTTTGGAGCTGGAAAACATAAATTTATATACAATTCCTGGATAAATACTTAGATTAAACAGATAAAAAATAATGAAGATACGTGAGTCATATTTAACAATAATATTCTTTATTTTATTTTTAAAGAATTATATATAATATAATTTTTTATGACTGCAGAACAAATATCACATAGTTGTAGGCCCTGTGTTCAAGGGCCCATGCATCTATTTACAAAGTTGAATCATTATCGTTTCGTGCTTTACAAGGCTAATAAAAAAGGGCATGTAATTTAATTACGACTAATTTAATTTATTTCCTAAATTAAACAGGGGCTTAAGTGGTCCCTTAAAAATCAACCGCTACAAAACCCATTAACTTTAATGCAAATCTGGCCCCGTTCACTCAGTGCATAATTGTACGTGACAAAGTCAATGAAAGCCACGCCAGATCACGTGACATTTTGAATGTTCGTGATTCAGAAATTGATTTCTAAGTTGACAGGTCATTGTTGGTCTGAGTAAGCAAAAAAACAGCTCCTGGATACATATTATGCACTGATAGTGATGTAATTAAGTAACAGATTGAGGGGAGGAGGAGCGGGGGTTAAAACTTAAAAACGTAAACTTCTTGTGACCAATAAAACACTAATTCATTCGCTCTCTTTATCCTTTCAAATGAGAAAAAGGATTTGTTGGGGAAAGAGCTGTTTACTGTCACTGTGATTTAAGTTCCTCTCTGAGTTGTTTGCGCAATGATTGCCTTCTCCAAGACACGTCACTTTATCAGCACACGTCTGTTTACACCCTCGTCCCATTAAAGATCGCCTGATAGGGTGTGCAAGAGGTCGGTGCGTACTGCACTGTATGCGGCAATCTTTGCAGCAAGAGAAGGAGGAGGAGCGGTTAGATCTCGCGAAGATTTCTTCATGAAAACGGACCCTGAATAAATGGAATGATTATAGCCTAACTGGAAAGTAGGGGAAGAAAAATTTATAAATGGGATGCTGACACAAATGGATGTCTTCAAGGAATTTATGAGTGTTTCTTAAATATGAAACCTCATTACTAATGGGTTTTTCATCCAATGCAGCTAAATAATTATATTTCTGGGCAAAAAAAAAAAAACTTATTTTGGGACCTTTTTTTTTTTTTTTCTTGTACTCAAGCTACCAAGTGATTTTATTTCAATTCCATTGGTAGATAGCCACCGAAAAGATGGCAATAACCATCAAAACGGCAAGCTCGTTGGTCTCACCACGTAACGAATATACTGCATCATACTGCATTCAGATTTGTGAATGAGTTCATAATATCTGAAGCTGAGAAGCAAAAGCCAACTGAATATGAGAATCATTTACGGTGGGAGATACTCACATATCCTCCCTTATAACCTGGATCCTTTTTTATTTCATGAAAAAAGGTCCCTTGAAAAAGCTCCAAAGGTTAAGCGTATTCGCACGAACGATGATCATTTATATATCTGGCCAAAATTATTTGTAATTCAAAAATATTAAAATTAAATAAATGGAAGATTTAACAGAGAGAGAGAGAGAGAGAGAGAGAGAGAGAGAGAGAGAGAGAGAGAGAGAGAGAGAAGCAAGTTTTATCATTTAGAATAAAAAAATTTAGGTAAAGCGACGTTATATCGAAACAACTTAATTTGGAACGACTTAAATCGAGGACTTCCGTTTTACCTACTGCACGATAAACACCAAAATTTAAATAATTATAAAGTAATCTTAGACCATAACGTTGTGTCCAGTCCTGGACCACAAAAATATTTATATGGAGTCCGATTCTACAATTGGGGTGTGAATTTGTTTACACATTTGCACAATATTTTACAACGATCATAAAATACACGTACATATAAAAAACACCCAGCAATTTAACTGTAACCATGAAACTAGGTCAATTAATTTTTGTTAACAGTGTCTTATCTTGGGACAAGAAAATTAAAAATATAGAGTTTGGCCTTTATACTTTCATAATAGTCGGAAAGCAAAAACTCTTCAGAATCCTGAAGCATCTTTATTATTATTATTATTATTATTATTATTAGCCATATGGTGCAAGGAAGCCTGAGGCTTATACTGCACCAGCCAAAAAAAAAGTTAATTTACCCTAGGACCCAGAGAGAGAGAGAGAGAGAGAGAGAGAGAGAGAGAGAGAGAAAGAGAAAGAGAGAGAGAGAGAGAGATGTAGAAGGAAATCACCAAGAAAGAGAAGAATGATGATATCCAGCTCAGGACCCTGGGTGTGCCAAGCCCATACTCACCAGATGTGAGCCCCTTTATCTACAATAAGCTAAAGTTGCGAGGGGTAAAAAAATGTACTAAGGAGATAACACCTACTTAATTCCATTAACTACAAACTACGCTCAAAACCAGAACTACTCATAGAAATATCACTAGCAAGTACTTCAATCAAAGGATATTTATTGAATTCACGTAACCTGCCTGACTAATCTTCAAGTACCATGATAGTAACAAATATTCTGCCATTTATATTTCTCATATTTAAGTTAAACACATAAATCAAAATCCCCTCATTCTGAAATAACCTATAATTGCAATTTCTACATCCATATTGCTCTAATAATGTACAGTTTATTTAATTAATCGATGTCATCATATATTTCCATGGCATGTACATCAGAATAAACATAAGCATTCCAAAGCATCAGTAATATTTACCGATTATAATTCAGTGACATGCGCGAGACAAATGTAGTTGTAATACAGGATTTCCTGCAGATAATGCGATCCGTCTGTGACAGAAAAATTTCTATGGATGAGCTAAATTACATTCGGGCTCAAAAGGAAACCCACTGCAAATTGTATTTCATTATTTAATATTTATCACATAAAGCCATTTTTTTTTAATGCAATCGGTACTTTGTAAACATCTCCAGAAAATAACTTAATTACGCTAGTCGTCTGCATTGTAGCGCAATTCAGGTTTTTTTTCTTCTTTTTCTTGAAGAAAAATAAGATAAAAAATAAATTTAAATTGATTAACTTTACAGAATCATATTTGTTCTTATAAAATTTTAATACAATTACATAACACATATTTAATATATTTTAAACCAGATACATTACCAGATAATACACACTATCGTTAATGTCATATATATATATATAACTGCACTGTAAATTTTTATATACTTACACAGAAATATGAAAATGCACTTCTTTACAATTTCGAAGAGATTTCCGAACTTAATAATTATTAAGCATTTAGAATATTATTCTATATATCTTTCTTCGTTTCCTAATGCTGTTACGCAGAAAACCCATCTTATGCTAACTTCAAGCGCCATCTAAAATTAACTAAGCAAGCACTTTTCCAAATATTAAATATTAATAATAAATAATATTTAATATCTATAAAAATAATATTTAAATGTAAAATATTTACGATAAATTAATAAGAATAATCAATAATCAAAATGAATAATCAATGAGTAAATAAATAATAGTAAATATTTTATTAATAATAAATCAAATAATCAGGAAGTTTAATAACAGTAATAATAATAATTTTAAATTAATCAAATACATTAAATATCAATAATAAAATAAAATAATAATAAATAATTTTAGGTAAAGCAACTAAACTTAATTTCTGAATAGTAACATCTTTCGTAATGTTGTTAATTTTAGTGACGCTATTGCACTAAACATATCCCGTTAACAAATACTTTGATCAAATTAGATTTGTGCAGCTAAGACTCACAAATATGAGTGCCTTTCAATACCGATGTCTGCTCAAGGAAAAGAAGGGGAGGGAATTGTTGCTATGGTTACTCCTCCCTGCAGGCAGCAGAGAAGCGATGGAAATTGTACTGCCTTACAATGAATAACAGACGGTTAATAAAAGCAATAGCAGAAGATCCTTTACAAATCTACACCAAGAAGAGAGATGACGATTTTAGAAGGGGTATTTGTCTGTTTTTCTGAGGTCTTTGTTCGAAAACAAGTACTTTACATTGACTAGAGAGAGAGAGAGAGAGAGAGAGAGAGAGAGAGAGACGAAATGCATTCGTGGCACTGACGCGCTCACACGCGGCAAGGTGATGAGGATGCTGGGAGGATTATGACGTTCGCTCACTGCATGTTCAGTTTCTAGACCAAAGCAACGAGAGAGTGTGAGCTGAACGGAAGATAAGCGTGAGCGTTCTAGTATAGCAGTAGTGTAGGGTAGGCTACTGATTAGGAACAATGGGGCTGCCTGCTGCTGGTCGAACGTCTGTCGGAAAATAAGAGTACGTCTCTTCTGGGGTTTATCGAACTGCTACCGTTGACGTAGTAGTATGTCTGCCGCTGCAGCCAAGTGCTTCGTTTTGTGAAAGTCGAAAAATGAATCACGACAGCCAAACTCCAGCGTCAAACATGGACGCGTAAGGGAGGTTGGCTAACGACAGCCGTTAAGGAAGTAAAGAATCTGTCACGGTAGTCATAATTTCCATTGGATCATCCTTCGTCGTCTTTTATTTTTTGTTTTCCTTCCTTTTATTTCTCTGTTTTTCCACAGCATCTCCCGAGGATTATCATCATGCGCCATGGATGCTGGTTGCTGATGCTGTGTAGATGCTGTGGATTGGTTGCGCCCATCTTGTAGTGTCATCTTGATCATCGGGGGAGTGGGGGAGTGAAAACGTGAGACACCTGAAGAACCAAGGTGTTTATCTCCCTGTCTAATGTCGTCGGATTGTTGGTAGCAAAGGTGTAATTGGCATGGAGACAGGGGTTAGGACTCGGGGATCCAGGAGTGCCAGTCCACCAAAAAGAAGACCTAGGATGATGGATGGAGACCAATTACCCTTTAAAAGGTAAGATGATACTCTAAGATAGCGAAAATGATTCTTTAATGTGAGTGTGTATGCCAAACACACATATATTTTATTCTGAAATATAATAAATAGGCCTAAATTCATTTCAATAATTTATAGATTTCATGCTGAATAACAAAATACTAAGTCTATAGAATAAATACTTTTATATATCAAATTTCCTTGTCGATGGTTTGTTCCAAAATCAAATGTTGTTGACTAATGCAATCAATTTAATATATCTGATTACCAATAATCTAAATAAATTATTTTTATTGATAATATCCATACAACTGGATATTATCAATTGCATTATTGTGTTCAGTTTGCCAATAAAATTCATTAAATAAAAAAATTATTACAAATTTTCGTAAAATAAAATGCGCACAGAATAAAATACTAAAAAAAGGTGGTATAACCGTTAAATAAAGTACAAAAAATAATAATCGAATACAATAATATTAAAATCAATGCATATAAAGAGAAAAATAATAATGATCACGAAATAATGGCAAAATAGAATACTTTTACTTTCTCAACATTTCGATCAGTATAATAAGAATAAGAAATAATTTTTTATATTGTTTATTTACAACATTTTCATGAAAATCATATATATAGTATTTCGCAAACTTAAATTTTTATAGTTTCTAAGAATAACAAAGGCTACGAAACTAGCAGAATGTACTCTAAGAGTTGTATGAAATTAGTAAATATGTCATATTGTTGATTATATCTTAAATATGCACACATAAATATGAATATATCATTGTTATTATTGGCCATATGGTGCAAAGAAGCCTGAGACTTGTGCTGCACCAGCCAAATACAATTTCTGAGAGAGAGAGAGAGAGAGAGAGAGAGAGAGAGAGAGAGAGAGAGAGATTCAGATGCAGAAGGGAATCGCCAAGAAAAAGAAGAATAATCATATCTAGTTAAGTACCCCGGGTGTGCCAAGCCCATACTTACTAGATGTGAGCCCCTGCATTGTACATATGATTTATCTTTTGTGTTTCTTTGTTTAACCAGTTTATAACTTAAATTTATACAACCAGGGCGAAATTTTACGCATTTTATTACCCAGATTAGCACTTTTATTTCCTTCTTTGCTTCCGACATGTCATATTAATATTCTAAGTTTGTATTAAAACAAGCGCGACTTAAAAATGCAAATTATATAATAATATTTTGTGCAAAAATTGAATTTTATCCTAATCGAAACATAAATCATAAAAATTTTACCATAAATGTATCCAGTTTGTTTCGTTAATATTTAGTTTATTTACTAAATATTTCACTGTCAGCTAGTAAATAAATAATATTTACTTATTATTTTGTTCGATAAATGTGACCTTCAATCTCGAAGATCTGCCGTTAATCAAAACCTGTAAATATGATCTTACAAACATAACACATGAAAGTCACGTTAGAAAAAGTAGGAATCACGTGAACCGGTTTTTTTTTTTTTTTTTTTTTGTCTTAAAAGTTCGAGTTTGGCTGCTTCATTTGCCTCATTATGCCTTCTTCGTTTCATGGAAAAATTCTTGTGGTTTTTCTTCACATTCTATTAACATAAGTCGTTGTTTGAATCATGATACTGCTGGAAGTTTTTTTTTTTTTTTTCAGAGCCATGTGTAAGTATGATTCTAACGCTATTGTGGTGACACATCTGCGTGCATGGCAGGAAAGAGAGGTGGGGAACTAGGGGGGTTCAGTTTGATGACTGTAATGACGCCGGGAAACTGCCGAACCTATTCGTTTCTAGAGGTGTGGGGGAGGATAGGGAATGGTGCTATTATAAAGCTCTGAAGCAACATAACACTGGTGCAAACATTGAACAATAGGGAAGTGGGGAAATGCTGAACAAGTATGCAAAGGAACCCTCTCCCCCCCTGTCTTAAAAGTAAAAGGGAGCGCTGCACAAAGCTCCCTTTTTAATATAAAAGCGTCATTTATAGTACAGAATAAGCGTACATTCAGCACAGAAACTGGGAGTGTTGTTGTGGCGATTTTTAAGGAAACTTCCTTAAAAAATATTTGGGATTCATCAAGCTTTTCGTTTCAGATTCTCTCTCTCTCTCTCTCTCTCTCTCTCTCTCTGTTTTACTGTTGAGTATTCACCTATATTCATATAATTTAAATATCCCAAACATATACTGTATTGATATTTATCTGTATCAGTGATTTATGGTTGGCTTTGACAATCTAACGGTAACTATCAAAAGAGTTGGTCTTACAGGGAAAGATGAAATCCTTCCAATTTACAGATGCAAGTTCCGTGGTTTTGTTTGTTGTAGGGTTTTAGCCGCAGTACCAGCTTAGACCATGTTACACTATATACAGTATATCGCCTGTAAACTATATGCATTCTATCGTTGTTTTCGCCTGTTTTCTGGAAAAAAACATCCGAATTTCCGAAGGAAAAAACCATGCTACCTTCTCCTAAGACCAACCAGCCACATTGTGAAAAAGGCTTATAAAAATTCCTCTCGTCATGCGATTCGAACTCAGGTCTTTTCAGGTGAGCAGGATGGCGATTGCACCAACTGTGCTACCGTGAGGGCGTCAAGTTCTGTAATCTTACAGGGAAAGATAAAAGAATTTTTTTCAATAATGGAACAATAAATTCATAAATACAAGTAAATTACATTTTTCGCATAGGTTAATGCAAAAACTGTAAAATGTTGTCTTGAAATGTAGGGAGGGAAAGAACTATAAAATATAAAACGTAAAAAAAATAAATAATAAATAAATAAAATTTAAAAAAATTAATTAAAAAATGGTGTATGAGCGAATGATATAAATTGCATGTTCTATTCCAGCCTCTCCACCACATGGACGAATGGTCATGGGAACCTTATGGACCCCAAGGTCATCCATGCTGTTGGCTGTTCCTAGCCAGCATGCTGTGGAATACTGACACAACTATCAGCACAGCTGAGCTGCTGGCATTAGGCCTTCCTAGCCACGCTCCCTTGAGTGGTCCTTTGCCTCCATTCCCCAGGCCGAAGAGGGAGGTTACCCCTGATCTCCTCCCCCCTCGCCGTCCCTCTTTCCGCTCTCGTGAGGCATGGGCCTGCTTCACTGATTTGGAGGTCATCTTCTCTATGGATCCCATATCTCTGTCTTTTCCCCCAGCCTTCAGTCTCCCCTCTAACTTACAACTACTAGCGTTCGAATCATTGTTAAATTGCTTGAGCCCTACATCAAAAAAATTAATGATATCAAATCACATAACTAGTACTCCTTTTGGATGACCACTATCTATAGCGGGTTTTTTTTTTTTTTTAGGTCCTAGCCACTGAAATTTCTGGAAATTAGGTGGCAGGCCCTGCCAGAGTAAATAACTATAATACTGGTGTACCTGGTTGCCTCCACGGGGCGGAGTGGGGCAACGTTGGGTCCCATTAGGGCGAACTGACCAGAGGAACAACAGTTCCTGACACTACACATACAATATCCATACATCTTTAAACCTCTGGCATTGACAGTGTTCTGTTTCACACCCACGATGTATACTACGCAGAGATAGGGGGGGAACCCTGGTGCCGTTTGACACAAAACACACTCTACACTCTTTTCGCATAGGTTTATCAACTTTAGAAAAAATAATATAAATATTTCAATTAGGTTTACCCGAGAGAACAAACTCAACCACCCATGTGTATTACGAAATGTCCGTAAATAGTGTGTTTCTTCTCTCATTGATTTGCCTTTTTTTACTGAACGAAAAGCCCGGAGTCCTGGAGCAAAACCCTTGCTATCTTCGCCTGAGACCAACTAACTCAGCCACGGTGTGAAAAAGGCCATAAAAGTTCCTTGCAGGAAGTTGTTGTAGTAGGGTTTTAGGCGCATCAGTTCCTAAACCCCTAATGCCATATTGCTCCGTGTATATTGTCTGCAAATTGCGTGTGTTCTCAGATTGATTTTGTGATTGTTGAACGAAAAACCCGAGTTTCCCGGAGGTAAAACCATGCACACCACGCCTGATACTGACTAACTCAGCCATGTAGTGAAAAAGAACCATAAAAATTCCTCCTTCATTGACGGAACTCGAACTCAGGTCTTTTCCACTCGTCGAGCCTACCAACTGTGCTACACACGAGAGCCTTGAGGGAAGAAGGTGTTAAAACCACTGTGATACCTGCGAATCCTCCTGGGTAGTAGAGTGGTTATAACACCGTCCAACTGACCAACTTAAAAAAAATAATAATGTCAGTTCATTGTTTCTTAACCTTTTCTCAGACTGCTTTCGATATTCATTAACTGCAACTACAGACACTTCCGGGTCCTCTGCCTCCTTCGTTAGCTATTTTTGTATAACACTGTCTTGCAGCGGCTCACTAAAAAAGTGAAAATTCATTGGCACTTTGTAGTTAAGTGTGTTCTGGTTTAAGCAAGAAAATTTACCAATTTGAAAAAGAATGGTAAGCTTTCAAAAATACGAAAACAAAATATGACGATAAAACATTAAGCCTTTATTTATCTTTCTAATAGTAACACTAGATGTGTATTATATAGTATTTGGAGATGTTATGGTTAAAGAAAAATCGAAGCCTTTAATTTACACGAAGATTACAAAATGAAATGCTGTTACAAAAATGGTGAGAATCATTGAATGAATATCCAATTCTCAGAAAAAGTAAAGAGTAAAGATTGATATTCTAGTCTTAAATATAAGTAAGACAGTTCTGTTCTTGCGTTAGGACCTCTAGGAACCAATACATCCAAATTTCTTATGGCCCAACCTTTCACCTTGGAGAAGATCGAACCTATGTTTTCATACAAAATCTTACCCAGGTGGTTCCTATTACTGCATCAAAGAGATTTGCAATGTTAAAAATTAAAAAAAAGAAATTAAAAGAATACTAATAAATGCCAATACATAGAATACATAAAGCTAAAAACAAGGAGGTAAACGGGTTCGAATGTATTTATCACATCCGAGTTACCTTATCATAAACATTAAAAGTACCAATTCCCAATTATGCAAAAATCGCATTACCTTCAATCCTCTGCTATCCTTCTCGTCTCTGAAAGAGCTTCTCAAAACTCAATTAAAAGAACTTTCGCATAATTTAGCACCACATTCGCGTGCTTTCAGCATCACTAAGCGTCTTCTTCTAAGAAAGTTCTCTCACCAGCTGTGGAATTTTCACTGATGGATTCTGAAAATTCCAGCGTTGAAGATATATCGTGTTGTTTTCCATTCCCCTGTTAAACTATTCTGTTGATGTATACAGAGTGCCCGCTTTATTAGATACGCCTACCTCAGTAACAGCATCACGTTTTCGTACTATGCGATATAAACCCGGAGGACAGATAATAGGGATTGTTGTTGTAGGGTTTTAGGCGCATCGGCAACATCGCCTAAAACTCTACAACAGTTTCTAGATCTCAATCCAATTTATCACCTGTGGAATGAGGTGAAAGGAGCTCTTCAGAGTGAATATCTGCAACCATCCAACTTGCAACAAATAAATTCATCACAAATGTTGGAAGCAATTGAATCGACATAGACACATACCAGCATGTATGCACGCTTTCGACACCTCGTTCAGTCCATGCCACTATGAAACCCAGATATACTGACCACCTAATAAATTGGCCATTCAGTGTACTCTAAAAACTAGAAAACTAATATATAAATTTTAAAGTAACTACATTCTGCAATAATATACAATTTTTATAAGATATACGAGAATAACTACATAAAATTTCTGTAGTATCGAGCAATGAACACAAGTTTAACTCAATTAACAGGTGAAGGGCCTTTATTTTACAATAGATAAGAGCATCATTAAACTTCTCTTGGAGAATTAAGGTCAAAAAGAGAGCAATGAATACTGACTGGTAAAAGATATGCAATGATTACGAAAACAAAAGCATCTTATTACTGTAGTCTGAACGAGTTTGAAATGACCCAATTAAATAATATTGATCCCAGATACGTTCGTGATAAATCCTGGATCACAATCCAGAATTTGTCACGAACATTTTGTAGAGGCTAATATTTAAAAAAAATTGAGGTTGGCACGTGGATTGATCTTGAGTGTCCAGTAAGGAAAATTTTCGGCAGAGTGCAATTGGGTATCTAGATACAAAATGTTGTAGACATTTTAAAAATTTAAACAGTGACAGCATGATCCGGTTGGAAAACATTTTCGATAAGCGCACCTACTATCAGTTCAGAGGTATTATTAAGAGTCATTATGAATCATGTACTGAGATTTGAATGCTTGCTTAAGGTATTCAGATTTTGTTAACAATTCAATGCCTCCCAACTGTGATTATAACTCATTGACTCCCAACTGCGATTATAATCAGAGTTGGGAGTTAATGAGTTGATGCGTTTCTTAATGGCAATCCTTATTATGGAACGTTGCTGAATATATAAGCTGAATATATATGCTGAACACTTTATAATCGTAGTTGGGTTAAGGGTATATTCTGTGAGACAGAGAAGAAACTTAGTACTGAATTTGTATTAGTGTTAACTACGCTAAATGATACAAGGAAATAATCTGTTTTTATAATCCAGAAAAAAGAATTCGGAATCAATCACAATTTGTCATTTCTGAAAAATAACAATCCAGTACCGAATAGGCTTTGTCAGACTCTCTACCTCAACAACACGCTGCCCCAAAGTAAACCTAATGAGATACGGTCTCCTAATTTTATAATTGTGCACCCTTGTTTTTGTTTCACCTACCAATTTGGAAATACCTTCTTCTACTTATTCTTTTAACGGCCTTAAACACCTCTATTAGGTCGCCCCTGAGATATGTTCAGTCTCCAGGAGCTGCAGTCTACATCTTGTAAGAGACATAGTTCCTCATAGAGGAACTATGTCTCTTAGAAGATGTACTCCAACCAATTTAGCTACTCTTCTTTAGTCCCTCTACGTAAGTTCTATGTCCTTTCGCAAGTATAGTCGTCAGAGCTGAATACAATATTCCAAAGGAGGTCTTACATTCGTTTTATAAAGAGCAACATTCTTCTTCTTACTGACAAAGGTCTTACTACTGATAATATACCCTAGGCCTTACTGGCTGCCTGCTTACACTGTAAGGAAAATTTCATATCTGCTTGTACCGTGACCCCTAAACCTTTCCCATTCTAAGTCACCCCTAACTCTGTATCTGTACTTTAACCTGCGAATTTACATTCATTTGCCGTCTTTCAGGTCTATTAACAATTGTGAATTTAATAATAATACTAAAGATTCGCCACAGTTTTTTTCGTTATTCTGTCCAGTGGTGGCAGAGAACTCAATTAACTTCAATATTTCTTAACACAATCTTGCTTTATCTAATTTATTTACAAAAACAAAAAAAAAAAATGTTTCACCTGTGCGCAATTACACCTAGATTGCTAGATAATATCTGTAATCTTATCGTTCCTCAGTATTCAAAATTTTCATCCCTTACAGAACTCATTCCTGAAATTTTGCATACTGTCGTAGACACCACAAATCGGCAACACGCTGGTTAAAGAATTCCTAGACAAGTGAACATGTAACTTCCTGCTCCAATCTCGCAGTTGAACGATTCGAAGAATCTAGATTGTATACAGATTATTGTTGTATACAGATTATTTAACACGAAACCACTTCATTTCCTGTTCATTAGGAATAGCTTGGAGATGTACTCCCTCTTTTTTGTCCTATACTCTCTTCGGAATGTTTTCATATGCTATTGACTTTATTGATATACACTTAGTGGCCATTTTACACTGTTCCCTATCCTTTTCAAGAAATGGAGCCCTCCTTCAATGTGTGTGTGTACATTAAGCACCAAAGCAACCAAGGTTATGAGTCAGTATATTATGTCTGTAAATTGTATGTATTCCGTGGCCGATTTGCCTGATTGCTGGACGAACAATCCGAGTTTCTGGGAGAAAAACTATGGCCTGAGTCCAAATAACTCAGCCACGTTGTGAAAATAACCCATAAAAATTCCTTGCATCATTGACTGGATTCGAACCCAGACGTTTCCAGAATTCAGGCTAAGAATGGGCAAGACGAATTATTTAATTGACTTTGAACGTGGTGTGGGTAGTCGACGCCAGAAGTGCCGGTGTAGTTGAATCGTTGGGCCAACATGGCCCAGCATCCTATGTATACTTTCGACATCTCTTTGGGTCCATGCTACGACGAATCCAGGCTATTCTGAGGGCTACAAGAGGAGTTACTCGCTATCAGGTAGTGGGTATCTAATAAATTGGACACTCAGTGTATCAATCACCTTGTCAGCTGCTTCTGAGTACTCGTCCACACAGCGGAAAGGTGGGCCAGTTCCAGTAGGTAGGACAGTTAGGGTTTCAGTTCATGGGACAACGTAAAAAAAAAAAAAAAGAAGAAATTGGGAGCCCACTCCAGAGTCTGTAAATTGCGTGTCTTCTCTGGTCGTTTTGCCTGTTTTGCTGCTGGACGACCTTGCTATCTACGCCTGAGACCGACTAACTCAGCATGGAGTGAAAAAGACCATTAAAGTTCCCGCGTTATTGACGGGACTCGAACCCGAGCTTTTTTCAACTTAGTATGGGGAGGACGGTTATATAACTACTGTGCTACCCGCGTGGACATTCTGATAATATAACTAAATTTAAAAATTATCTGACTGATTAAGGTATATCAATTAGCATCACCTACCATAAAAGATAATTTTTTACTTTTACTGACAGCTGCTGTTGAATATTCATGGTCACTTCCTACATTGGACGGGATGAGATTTCATCTATGGATTGCCTAATTTCCTACATGTGTAAAGCAGTACGTAAACAGTGGGCTGAGTGGAATAGATGCCAATTCAGAAGAAGAGTGGGCTGAGTTCAGGTTTTTAAAACTGTTTACCAACCAACGTTGACGCCAATTTTAATTGCGTGTTCGCGTGTCAAAAAACACACATTCGCTGTGGAAAGAAAATGAAAAATTTATAGTTGCAGAAGGAATGAAGACATGATTCTTATTCGACAACCACTTTACTCGCCCGCGTGGCTAGCACAATGGTTACGCTCACCGGTCTTCTACACCATGTGGGAAAAGCTTCGGTTCGAATCCCGTTGAAAGGGAAGAATTTTTTGTGCACCCTTACGTGTTCAAATTAGTCGATGACAACCTTGCCACCTTATTTCTTACTAGAGTAACGACGATTATAATAAATAATACGTAGATTAACAAGTTTCGGGGGAAATTGAAAGTTTTCTGTATTGCAAATGAAGAATTCTTAAAAAAGATCTTTTAAACAACTTGATAACATCCAATATTTATTTAATTTTTCTGAACACCCCAAACACAGAAGCTATTTGAATGTATAGTAGTTGTTACGTACCATACATGGATTGAAGGCTGAAAAGACCAAAGATACTTTGTTGACATTAGACTTGAATTTCTGTAAATTGTAATTTTCGGGAAATACATGTAATGAAAGATTTCTCAGAGCACAGAAGTTGAAGGGATAAATGAGGAAGGGAAAAAGTTGGTTCTGTGAGTATGGAGTTGGATAGTGAATGGATGCTGATTGATTGCAGTGCGTGTTCGGACTGATTGGGGAGAATAGATGCTAATTCAGAAGAAGAGTGGTCATGGATCTATGAAAAAAGCATGCATCAGAAACGGAAGGTCTATGAGACAGAGAGCTCAGAGACTTTGAACCGGATTAAGAAACGGATTATTAATGAACCAATGACGGGATCACATATCTCTATTGCGTGTATTCTGTGGTCGATTTGTCTGTTTTCTAGACAAAAAAACCCGAGTTTCCGGGAGA
Source organism: Mastigoproctus giganteus (assembly GCF_048544385.1). Lineage (NCBI taxonomy): Eukaryota > Metazoa > Arthropoda > Arachnida > Uropygi > Thelyphonidae > Mastigoproctus > Mastigoproctus giganteus. Next base: position 24,189,235 of record NC_143578.1, on the reverse strand, counting down.
AAAAATCATACATCCCTCGCCTCTTGATGAGCAGCGTAGCTATTTTAATTTAATTATATTAATCTCAGAATGAGCGGTGCTTCCTAAACATATTGATTTTTCTGGGGTCATTGATCCCTCATATTTATTGTCTAAATTGGAATTTAACCGGCCGTACTATTGAGAAGGCTACACCCTTTTATTGGCCTCCTCTTAGGCTTTATTATTTTTGTTTCAGTCATAAATCTCGCTATCTGAACGATACTGATTTTGACATTTTCTTGCCTAGAGCTCTTTTCGAAAACAAACTGAAGGTCATTTCTGTAGCTAGTAGTGAACTGACTCATACATATTAACAAGTATATCACAGATTTTGGCATTCCAAGGGGAGGACTGCAACCAACGTTTGAATATAAAACACGAGTCTCCAAACTAGCATATTTGCATAAATTGTTTTCATTCGAGTTCGTAATTCCTAATTAGTATTAATAAACGCAAATCAATGCGAGGGAGTCAGGTATATTCAGTATAAACCTTAGAAATGCCACTTGCTTTCCCCCAGGTATCTGTACAACCCTTCTTTAAATTTATATAAGCTCCCTACGAAATTAGATGGTAATTTATTAACAGTTTAATAACCCTGGCTAAAAGAAAATTGTCTTATATCCAGTCAATAACAATCTTTCCTCGATGTTCTTTACTTTGTATCCCCAACGACAAACAAAAGAGAGAAAAGATATCCATTATTTAATTTATTGGAGCCTTTCAAAGCCTTAACTATCTTAATTAAGCCCCTCCCCCAAGAAAACGTCTGGTCGCAATACATTGTAACTCACCTCTATAGGAGTGCTCCTTTATCTTTGCTGACCTTCGCAGGTAACACAGTGGACATAATCACCATCCACATACCAAGTGGAAAATGACCGGGTTCGAATCTCGTCAGTGACAAGAGGAATTTTTCTGAACTTCACTGTGCAACGTGGCTGAGTTAGTAAGGCTCAGGGAAGTATGGTTCTCTCTCTCTCTCTCTCTCTCTCTCTCTCTCTCTCTCTCTCTCTCTCTCTCTCTCTCTCTCTCTCTCCTGGGAACTTTGGTTTTTCGTCCACCAACCAAGCAAATTAACCACATAATACATGAAATTTACAGACACAAATCACTTTCGCCTAATAGCCTTAGTTCCTTTGGCGCTTAGCACACAAACACAGATCTGCCCTCATGGGTAGCACAGTTGGGAGGATCGCTGTCCTCCCCAACACTGGGTGAAAAAGACCTGAGTTCAAATTCCGTGAGAAGAATTTCTATGGGCCTTTTTCACAACGTGGCCGAGTTAGTCGTGCTCTAGCGTAATTTTTTCTCCCAGATACTCGAGTTTTTCGTCCAGCAAACAGAAAATCCACCTCAGAACACACGCAATTTACAGACAATATACGCGGAGCAACATAGCCTTAGTCGCCGATGCTCCTAAAAAAACCAACAAACAACAACGATATGGTTCAGTTCGTTTCTTCTATTGCTTACATCCTTTTTAACAATGTCTTTTCGAAGTCTGCCTTAGCATTATTCACTCCCTGAGTGACTTTATTACAAATTAATTTACACATAGATTAATTATTTCATTCGCGAAATGGATCTACCTTAAATTTAATCTTCTAGCAGACCTCGTCTGCTAGAACCTTCTCCTTTTCAATATAATCTCCTACATGCACAATCGATGAACCCACTGGCAAAAGCACTTGTGAAAGTCGTTTCTTAATAAGTCTTTGGGAATGCCAGTTGTGGTTGTGGCCACAAATACATCAAAATACATTAGATCACCACCATCTTTCACCAAATTATCATGCTCCAAATTGTCCTGTACACCGTACAATGAATTGACGTTATCCCATTAGTTTACACTTACACAAAATCATCCATACCGGTTTTTTCATGATGAAGCCATCGTGGTATATTCACTGTCTAAATGTTTGCCAAAGTTGAACAATACTTTGGTTGAAAAACGTTTGTGGACGTAAAACGCAAGACTTTCGTCGCAAGCTGGTATGTCTTATTCTAGTACCCAAAACTGTTAAAAAGTTGGACCTTCATTCATGTCTAACCAAGGCATTTCTTGAATTATGTAGACTAGATTAAGATGAAACACTATGCTTATATCTGAAATACTGATTGCAGCATCATAACCAATTTTACCGATTTAGATGCATCGAAAATCAAAATAGGAATTTGTTGTTAAGTACCCATTTTGTGATGGTTCTCTTTTCTCTTCTAAACGTTCTTACTCCATAGAAATGATATTAATACAAAGACAATATTAAACCATCTGCAAAGGTTAGCCACCACATATTATTCGCATTTTGGATAATTAAAAATTAAATTTATTTTTTATTTATTTCATCTTGAATAGAATGATATATGCTACAATATAGGAGCAAAATCTGTTGCAGAAGTTTATACTCATAGGCCACCTTGCACGTTTCATTCAATGCATCTCTATGACTATTCCCATAACTTTCTTCTGATTCAGTGAGAAGAGAAAAAGTCCTCATTAACAAGCCAACTTTCCATTGCTCTTGCTCTATGATTTATTCTATTCCCTCCCGTTGCCTCCTCTTTCACCCCGTGACAAACATCACATACGAACAAAATTGTATCTTCCTTGATAACCCATAATAGCCGCGGAGGGTCCAATTTGAGCGTCGTAATTTCTTTGTCCCTGACAAGCGCCTCTTGTACTCTGTCGGGTGTTGATAAAGACAGATAGGCAACTACACAGATTTGCTACCGTTAATAAGGTCAGTGCCACGATTTTAACAAAGTCTGTAGGCATTTTGGTTGAAAGAACAATGGACATAAAATATCAATGCAAAGCCACTGGTGGACATTGCCTATCTTTGTAAATAACGCGAATTATCAATGGGCATACAGTTAATGATTTTAAGGCGTGCTGAGAATATAGAATTGTTGGTTTGAATGAGAAATCGCGAAAACTCTCATCTGTCTTGAGACCCCACGATATTTCTTTCTTTCTTTTTTTTTTTTTTTTTTTTTGTGATAGGGCGAGAATTTAGTTCCCTTTTATGTAAGCCGATATATATGCGCCCTGTTCAAGATCCTGCTATTTTTTTAGCTGTAAAGGATTCATCACAGACCTACTGGAAAGAAAAAAATCTTATGTCACGCAGTGTCTTACATTCATCAGTTTTCTTTACTTCCGCTGACTCTCCCATTGTTGTACTTCTTCTATTCTTTCTTTCTGCCTACTTTCTCATCCTAAGAGCTCTCCTCCCTTGGGCGAACGAAGTGTATGTCCCATCCCATTGTCAGCTGTTTGGTTTGATTTAAAAGCTGTTCCTGTTGAACGTAGCTCAAAATTGATTGTCCTCCCACTTACTGTTGAGCCATTGCATAACGGGTTCCTTATGTGGAATACAGCGAGAAAAAAACATGTTTGTTTTCAGATAAACCTTATGTTTGGATAACGTTATTTATTAACCCTAATCGAGCTTCTTATAGTAAATAATTATCATTTTATTTATCAATGCTACTGAAAGCAGATAAATGCATATCTTGATTTTTCCTTTGATTCAAAAAACTGAAGAAATTTGAGTTTTAACATTTTAAAAATTTTAATTTATATATATACACGTATATTCTCCAAAATATAATACATGTTTATATTTTGACAGTGCTACCTTATTTAGCGTTCGTAGCAAACAGTTCATACTGCGCTCCCTACAACTCAAATTTTATTTAATTTATTTCATTTTGGTGCTCCTAACAGAAATGTGCCCCATTCGTCCAGGCCATGGCACAGGATTGTGTAGAGTTTATGTACATGATATAACCAATTCTTGAATATAAAAAAAAAAAAAAAAAAAAAAAAAAATGCAAGCTAACAATTGCAGAACATTTGAAATCAGTAAATGTACCAATGTTAAATTCTAACATGAAAGACCTATTATTAAATAAATAAATTCATATTCTGTAAAGTTCTTTAATAGGAGAATTTCAATCAAATCCATCGACTGACCTAAACACTTTAAATTCTAACAATTGAATATTTGTGGTAGTTGTAGCACACGATGCAAGAACAGTAGCTTATACAGCATCAGCGAATAAGGGGAAAAAGTCTACCCACATCATTTGTCCATCTTCTCTCATAAATTGTATAATCCTTCCTTAAATTTATTCAGAATACCCACTTCTACAACACAACATGAAAATTTTTTCAACATTCAATTACTGCTGTCTGGCTGAAAGCCAATTTTTGCACACCTATCTTGCAATCGTCCTTTTTTAATTAAAATTTATGTTGTTCCTTATATAAGGGGACACCATAAATTTTGTTGCTTCTTTTAAAATAATCAGACGGAATCTGTCCAATTATTTATGGTGTCCCATTATATAATGGGACACCATAAATCTTGTCATTCTTGTCATTCTTCTTTGCATCCAACAGACCCACATCCTTCCTAAAATGAGGCTTCCAAAGTTGTATGCAGTACACAAAATTTCCATTTTGAGTACAGGAAATTTTTCAGCAGGAAAATTTCTTGTATATCATCGACAGAACCCCATGAATTCTCCACAAACTATTTACCTATATCTTTTTCATTTTCTACACAAATGTTATGTTATTCTGGGACTATTACTGTCCAAATGCCGTACCCTGCCAGTGACTCCATTATTTTCTCTGGAACAGAAGTCAAGTTTGCAGGTCTGTAATGACCGATTTCAATCTTTGATTCTCCTTTGTGAATAGGAGAGACATTTCACATCTCCAATCTGTAGGGTCCTCCCCTGAATCCAAAGGTGCTGTCATAATTATGGCTAAAGGTGTGCTTACTTCCTTTGTAGCTTCTTTCAATAAAATTCGAGAGATTCCGTCTGATTACTGTAATTTAAAAGAAGCAGTGTTCATCCATTAAATCAACCATTTCTTTCCACCTTTTAAAACAGCATGTTCTCACAAAAGATGGGTAGAAAAACGTTTAGAACAGTTAAACCTCAAAATGTAGTGGCGATATAATTGCTACAAAAATAAAACCATGAACTTTATTAACAAGTATTTTACATCTAAAAATGATGGAAGTACATTACCCATGCATGAACGATCTTTTCAAGTATTTTACAGTTACATTTCCTAAGAGTAATCACCGGCTTCCTAAACAACTCAGTCCTAAACACAAGGTAATAGCACAGCAACCTGATTTGGTTGAAGAGTTTAAGGAGCGATCTCGTATGATGTCTTGTATTGTATTGTACGAAAACATTGACCTTCTTCTGGAACAAATCAAAGTCACAAAGGTTCATGTCTAGAGAACTGAGGGAGCGCATGGATTCCCGTTGCCACCGCTACAATAACACCTTTACAATAGCTGCATAACACTATGCATTTTCGACTAAGATGACTGGCACTGTCTGCAACAAATAACTACACTGAATGAAACTTTGGACTTGAAGGATTAAGCTCAGGTTTCATTCAATGCAAATAAGAATCACCATTAATGGTCGTACAGATGTTCAAATCATTGCGAACTTTAACTTAAAAGTTTGTCCTATCAAGACAAACTTTTAAGGTAGAGCAAATCCTTGAACGTTGTGTTCTCTCTTTTAGGGCTTTGATCTGGACTTCATTTTAATGAACAGGTAGGTCACGCTACACAGGGTCTGTGTTGAGTTGTTGTAGGGTTTAGGCACGTCAGTAACTTAGGCCATATTACCGTATATATGTATGTAAATTACTGTTGGATGAAAAACCCGAGTTTGCGGAAGAACAGACCATGCTACTGTCGCCTGAGACCGACCAATTCAGTAAAGTTATGAAAAAAAAACCATAAAAATTCCTCGCGTCATTGATGGGATTCGAACTCAGGTCTTTTCCACCCAGTGTGGAGAGAGAGAGAGACGGTGATCATGCCAGCTGTGCTACCCACGAGAGCCAATTTGTTGGACATAAAGAATTAGATTACAGATCTTAATCCCATAACCTATGCCTGGGATGTTATGAGAAGTTGCAACTTAACCCTTTCCGTAGACATCTCATTAAACTTTAGTCCCATCCAATCATGGAGATTGGTGTATTTACCGGAGACATTGATGCCTTGTACTTGCCCTGAGAGACCATGCTGAATAACGGGGTCATTCTCCGGGTAACTTTATTTTTGCACATTTGCATTTCATGTTCTTTGGATAATAAATTTTTGGAGGATCTTTGTGCTTAAGTTTCATTCATAACTAATCGTATCCCTTCCTTCCTAAATATTTATTAAAGCAATTCCAACCAATATAAAATGCCCTCTTTTACATAACGAACCCGATTTCATACTTATTGATTTGTTACATTAAGTTGTAAGGAACTACACCTTTTGACATTTGGGAATGTTTCTTTTACAATGAATTCAAACAATGTGACCTTCTCTGTCTGACATGCAAGAATTTCTTGCTTCTAATTTCGTTCCGTGTTCTGTTTCCAAAAAATTCCTAACCTACATTGTGCACCTACATAATGTCTCCGTCCTCAATATTCGAAGACTCTCTCTCAGATTGTGTTTATCGACTTGCCTTCCTCGCTTTTGCTCTATAAAATGATGACTTTATCTTGAAAAAAAAAAAAGAAAAGAAAAAGAAAATGCTCTTTATTTTTCAAATCAACAGAGTGCTAATGCAATCAGAAGTATTGAACAAACTAGAAATGTTCGCTAAATCTTGACACGCTCTTTGAATCGGATAAAATCAATCATGCTGACTTACGCATGGTTATCTTATGCGTATACAGAACATGCGACTGTCAGAATTGTCGTCTTCTTTTAAAACGAACATTTATCAAGTAACCAAAATAAGATAATTGGAAAATCCTTTTTACTGGCAAGGCGGCTATGATGACATTATTTGGGTGGAGAGAAAGCCATTAATTATAATAGGCATAGCGTGGCTAGTTTAATCAGTTGCTTATTTGGTTGGTTGTTTTGATCATAGAAGCCACCTCGCAAGGTATATATTATATCTGTACAAGTGCGTTTATGTGTAGATTTGCATGTTGTGCGGAATGAAACCCTTGAAATAATTAAGGGAACCTAACTCCTCCCTCCACCTGAAACAAGACCATTACTCAGGCAGAAGATTGACCTTAGAAACATTCAATAGCAGTCTTGCAGCTGAGCAATTTAGATAGAAGTCCTTTTGTTGCATACTTAAAACCATCATACTTCAAATGATCAGAATCTAGTGTCTGTAATGCAAATAATTGTTATATTGTTTAAAATAATATTAAAATGAATAATTAAAGATTATTTCAAAAATCAAAATTCCAAATTATTCGTTATATATATAATTTTTATAATTTATAAATTTAATTAAATAAATTAAATTTATTAAACTTTTATTTTTGTAATTATTATATCTGACTGCGTGAGCACAGCCTAAGGTTAAAAAAAAAGTGTTTTCATCAGTAAGAATAATTTGTGAATTATTTTTAATTTATGTTACATTACTTGCTAATACATGTAACTAAACAGATTAAAAATGGCACCCTGTTGGAATTTAATGCGTTCTGAATTTTCAAAGTCGAGAGGTTAATCTTTATGAAGCGAGAAAGGAATATTAATAGGTTCAATGACCTTTTTGAGATTTAACCATAAAAAAGAAATACATTTTACATTTTTGGCACGTGCTGCCAACCAAGTTTTCTATGACGTCATTTCTCGGCTGCATTTTATTAATTTATGTCTTAGCATAAGTTCAGTGTAAGTTCTTGTCTTTTGCTTGCTTGTAGTTAAAATTAACTGAATTTATGCTTCCGGTATACATCAAAAATAAATAAATAAATAACAAAGTAATTAATAAATTAATAAATAACTAAAAATAAATAAATAATAATAATTAAAAAACTTTGTAACATTTAATACAATTCTTATATTTTAATTTTTAAAAACTATTTTTCTTTTAAGGATATAATTTCTTCAAATTTTGAAATGGAACAATTCATGATCTTATTCAAATTAAAATTTTGAAAAATCGGATCCCAATTAACGTAAGATAACATACAGCATTAATTAATTTCTTCTAATGTACTTTATTTATATATATATTTATATATATTTTTTTTTCATTACGTTATTTTTAATCTTTTCAACTGACAGTTTAAATGCAATTGCTTTGTGATCAGATATAAATATTCCATCGGATACCTGTATATCTAATTGAACAGAGTTAATCTGTTCCAGGGTTGAAGGTTTAGATTTCCAAAGACCTGAAAGTAGAGAGAGAGAGAATGAATGAAAAACGGAGGAATGTTAGTTTGGTGAGTCTGAAATGGAATCATGAATGGTGGCCGGATGCCACACGTGATCTGGCTGGTTTAGAAGAAAGTTTCTGAATTATAGGAGGAACAGTGAACTCGGAAATATCTGTCAAAAACGTATGCAGTAGGCAGGGGGGGGGGGGTTACTGAGGTTTCAGTAGTCGAGAGGGGGAAAGGTCTGGCTTGGCAGGAAAAATGTCACATGTAAAACTTAATATTAAACAACCCAGGCGGTTCGAACGCGGGTTTTTACTAGGAACCATAAATTTATAGATGAAATTTATTAACTTTATTTTAATAATTATTATGAAGTGATAATTATGAAATAATTCACTGGTGTCTATTTAAAAGGGTCGACTGATATTATTAGACTCATGTACTGTATATTAGTCAGTCTTTAATGAATTTAAACTTTGATATGCAGTTACCTCGGTCATAGAAAATGTGAAATGGAATATCATCGGTTTGGCTGAAACAAGAAGAACAAATGAATCACTTATAAGTTTATCAAGTGGAAATCTGCTGTACACCAACGGAAACAGTGAAAGGAGTGAAGGTGGAGTTGGGTTTCTGGTCCATAAAGATTTTAAAAACAACATTTTGGAATTCAAAAGTACATCACCAAGGGTGTCAAGACTAATACTCAAGATTTCTAAGAGATACAAGTTATAATGATTTATGCACCAACATCGGTTATAATGATTTATGCACCAACATCGGTTATAATGATTTATGCACCAACATCGGTTATAATGATTTATGCACCAACATCGAGCCATGATGATGAAGAGGTTGAAGAAATGTACACCGAAATTGAGAGTCTTCTAGATGAGCAGAAAACCCACTACACTATTATTATGGGGGACTTCAATGCTAAGGTTGGAAAAAGACAAAACAGCGCAGAAAGGGGAACTATAGGAAATTTTGGAATTGGTGAAAGAAATGAAAGAGGTGAAAGACTTGTGGAATTTGCAGAATCTCAAGGATTGTCAGTAATGAACACTTTTTTCAAGAAAAGGGTGAACAGAAAGTGGACATGGAAGAGTCCAAATGGATTAACAACCAATGAAATCGACTTCATCCTCACTAACAGAAGATATATTGTGAATGATGTTACCGTCCTGAATAAGGTAAATGTTGGAAGTGATCACAGAATGGTAAGATGTACCCTTGATATAGATGTAGGAAAGGAAAGGAAAAAAACTGACTCGAGTAAATAATACAAAGGCCTTTGAGATAACAGAAGAGGAGAAAAAGCAGTTTGTACTGGAACTTAAGAACAAGTTTGAGCTTCTGCACACTGCTCAGGACCAAGATATCGACGAGGAATATTACAACTTTCTGAAAGTGATAAAGCCCAAGAAACCTATAGGGAAAAAGAAATCCAAAGAAGAAAAAATTAGTCAAGAAACACTTGTCATGATGAACCGAAGACGACAAATGAAGAGCAAGAAAAACACTGACAGGGAGAAAATTGAGTATACTGAGTTCTGCAAAGCCATTAGAAAGAGACTCAGAGAGGACATAAGAAGATTTAACACAAGAAAAGTAGAACAAGCATTAAGGGAAAACAAAGGATTTAAATCAGCAGCCATGAGCAGTAATACAGAAAGACAAATGATACTGAAACTGAAGAATAGCAATGGTGTACTTATAAACAGCAGAGAGGGCATAATTCAAATAGCAGAAGACTACTATAGAGAATTATACAAGGAGCGAGGGAATGATGCCAGCAGTGAGGAAGATGGATTGCAAAGTAGCAACACATACGACATACCCGATATTCTTCCTGATGAGGTAGAACATGCATTGAAGAAAATGAAGAATCAGAAAGCCCCAGGGGAAGATGAAGTTACTGTACAGTTGTTAAAATTGGGAGGAAGAGACATAACACAAAAACTGGCAAGGCTCTTCACAAAGTGCATTCGAAAAGGTGTGACGCCTAAGCAGTGGAATAATGCAATCATAGTTTTGCTGCATAAGAAAGGAGATAAATCAGAAATTGGAAATTATAGACCAATTAGCTTGTTATCCCACATTTACAAGTTGTTCACAAGGGTCATTACTAACAGATTAGAAAGAATACTTGATGAACTCCATACAGCATAAGGCAATGTTTCGGGCACTAGAAAGACAAGGCATAGATACCCCACATATTATGATTTTGAAGAAAATATATGAGAGTGCTATCTCCTTTATTAGACTAGACAAAGACAGTAGGAAATTTAAAATCGAGAAAGGAGTTCGACAAGGAGACATAATATCTCCGAAGCTGTTTACTGCTGCCCTTGAGGAAGCTTTCAGAAGATTAGACTAGTCGCAGAAAGGAGTCAATGTGAACGGAGAGTACCTAAACCATTTAAGATTTGCAGATGACATTGTGGTCATAAGCCACGATCCCAAAGAATTAGAGGAAAATCTTAATCAGTTATGCACAGTTAGTAAGGATTTTGGACTAAAGATGAATATGGCTAAAACAAAAGTAATGATGAACAAGTATGCCACAGAAAGGGAAATAATGATTGAAGGAGCAGTAATTGAAAAGGTGGAGTCCATATACTTATCTGGGACAAATTATTAGCTGTAATAATGATAAATGGCTGGATATCAAGAGAAGAATAAATTTTGACTGGATAGCATTCAGGAAATATAGTCACATACTGAAGAGCAATATCCCAATTTGTCTGAAACGGAAAATAATGAACCAATGTATACTCCCCACAATGACTTATCGAAGTGAAACTTGGGCACTCACCAAAAGAATGGAAGAGAAGCTGAGAACTACACAGCGAAGAATGGAACGAATTATATTGGGAATCAGACTTAGATAAGAAGAGAAACACATGGATTAGGCAGCAAACTCAAGTAATGGACATTCTTATCAAAACTAAAGAACTAAAATGGTCTTGGGCAGGACACATAGCTCGAAGACATGATGACAGATGGACTAAAAAAATAACAGAGTGGTACCCAAGAGGAGCTAGAAGAAATCCTGGAAGACAAAGGCGGAGATGGATAGATGAAATTCATGAGTGTTTGGGTAGTAAATGGATGGCCAGTGCTCAAAACAGAAGGAACTGGAAAGTTGCTGGAGAAGCCTTCATCCTGCAGTGGATTGAAAATGGCTGATGATGATGATGATGATGATGATGACCTCGGTCATATAAGCTGCACTTTCCCGGGTATTGCTATATAGTCAGGCAAAGACAGCCTACGATCAACAACAACAAAAGTAACTAATTTTAGTCGAAAGAAAAAAAAAAAAAATCTTGGCACTTACCCGGAAGTGCTTACCCCACTTCACTTTATCTAACTTTATAATGAACGAAAAAAGCTTTGGAATGAAGTGAATTTGCTCTAATAATAACAATTTTAATTATAGCATTAAGTTTTAATAATAATGATAACAATAAATTACAATACTAAAAATTTTAATCATAGAAAATATATATACAGTATATATATTTTCGCTTTAGTAAACACCACTTTGAAAACCACGTTTATTCAGCAGTAATATCACATCATACTAGCGCGTGCCAAAACATAATCAGCTTCCGTGAAACAAAACACCTGGCTAGTCGAGTACTGGATCGGAAAGTCGTGTAAAAAAAAAAAAAAAAAAAGAAAGAAAGAAAGAAAATACATTAACGTTACAGTACAGAAACACTCCCCTGAAATTTCCTGAAAATCCTAAGGTCTTGGAACAATTTAGACCAGAGCAGCAATGAAAAAAATTTACAATAAAGTCCCTGAGTGTCTAAAAATCCCATAGCGAAATGTAAGAATAGCCCTCCCTCTCACTCGTTCTTCGCGGCTTTGAAGCATGCTTTCTAAAGATAGTGTCCTCCTCCCCGTCATGGATCCGGTTCCATTGGGAGAGGAAGAATAAATAAAATGTAGGCATTCGTTCACGGAAATCATTTTTTTTTTTTAAACCATTTCCGTCAGCAGTAGATTTTCTTTCGAGTCCCAAATGTAAGTTTTTGTTTCGTGACGAGAAAGCTTAATGTTGGAATTGCAAACCAAAATCTATATAAAGGCTCGTAATGTGAGGAGAACGTTTTTCCTCTAGGGAGAGCATTTCTAGAACAAGAATATTTTTCATAAGTTTATTGTCGAGAATTATTATTACAGCTAGGGATATATAGAGTGACTCATAATATATCAATATTATTACACCTTAAACTTTTATAAACAATACGAATATCCTTTCTTTAAAATAAAATACTGCAGCTAAATTTGCGTCCATATTTAATAGAGCATCGACGCCTTTTTTTTTGAATATCAGATATCGTTAAATACGAACGCTTTATCCTCGTTATGACACTATCATTAAAATAACCTCTCTGTGCACTATAAATCATTTTAAACCATTATCATAAAGTGATAATGGTTTAAAATGATTTATATATCTAAATTATACCAAATTATACTTTACGTATCTAAATTATACCAAATGCAGTAATTATTTCAGTAATTATTTTCAGCTGACGTCAATTTTGTAACGTCAGAGGGCGTTACTTGCGATAGGAACACAAAATCATAAAATTCGATACTCCATTAGGTAGCAATGCTAATACTTATAAAGTTATATGCCCTTGTAACTTTATTTATAAAGTTACAAGGGCGAAAATTGCAGCTCTCAAAATTACAACTTTACATTTATAAAAATTAATATATAATAAGTAAATTAATACAAATTAATAAAATGAAATAAACATCAATAATGTGAATTATCAATAATATATAAATCGTAATTAATATACAATATAAATAAAGGTCAAAATAAAAATTTATTTATAATTGTGCCCAGTAAGAATAGGTTGATGTAGCTTGTCAGTGAAAGTGATAATCACTGCATGCAAATTCTAAACTACCCACAATAAATTTTATCATTATCATTTATTACCTGATGAACTCTTAGTCCTCTCTACTGCCTGGATACTAGGCACCTGCGAAGAGATATGATTGAGGTGTTTAAAGCTTTGAATGGATTGAGCAAGCTCGATGCTGATGGAATTCTTCTTGCTGACTACGCACATGAGGGAAGCATAAATTGAAATTGAGGAAGGACAGTTGCAAAACAGATGTGCAGAAGTTTGCTTTTAGCTAACGGGTGATTGATTGCTGAAATAAACTTCCGTCTGATGTGGAAGTGGACAGCTTGAATAAATTCAAGGAAGAACTAGACAAACTGTTGGAGGCAATGGATAGGTGATATGGGAAGGTTTTCTTGCTTTCTTGCATCATTTGCCACTACTAATATTAATGCTCTCAACTAGACAAGATCTGACAAGCATCATTATAGATTTTTAACTCACTCCCAAAATGAAAAGCAGGCTTAAGGCTATTTACAAAGTATATGATGAAGGGAGGAGGAGGAAGAGTAAAGTTAGGCAAGTGCAAGATACGTTACAGGGAAGCTAAGATTATATAGAATATTTTTAAATTAAAAAATATATTAGTGCTGATTAAATATGAATTTTAGTATTTGTTCAGTATGGTTTTGACCATATTTCTACATTACTGATTGTGTTCAGTATTTAAAAAAAACGCTACACTTTTCGAAATACATGATAGACATCAATATGTGTTCAATGTTTTTGATTTTGTACTGTTGGGAGAACGTATTACGCCTGGTGGAAACTTCATGAATGCAGCAATTTGTGAATTACTCAACGCAATACGCATTATGGTCAATGAATTTTGTGTTCATCTGATCGATCTTACTCGTACAATGAATACCTTTTCTCTCAAAGATCGATATGTTGCGTTTTATATTTATTAACTGTAACTGAGGATAGGTTGGTATATCTATCTGCCAATATTGCAGCTGGAAGTAGTTTGTGGGGGTGGGCCTTCACAGTAGAATGCCATATAGTGCTTATCAATGGCTACTGCTCTGATAAGTATTGTATCCATCCGTCCGCATGAAAAAACAAGTCAACTCCCAATAGGCGGATTTTCATCAAATTTTATGAAAAAAATAGAATTTTGTTTTTAGAAAGGTTTATCAAGCCATTCCAAATTTCATTAAATAGAAATAAATAAATAAAAGAAAATAAATAAATAAAATAAAAGAAAATAAAAGAAATATAGGGAAAAAAAAAAGAACTCCGGCAATTATTTCTTTCTCGCTTTTTTTGTCGTATATGTTATATCCATATACAGTATTGTATATTGTAGCCGAAGCGCTGGATATTATTCTTCCTTTTTGGAGGAATGAATAGGCAATATGGCGGATACGCGGGAAAAAAATTCTCGGTTAGCACATTTGGTTGTAGGGTTTCTAAGCGAATCTGTAACTTAGGTCACATTGCAGCGTATATAATATGTATGTAAATTGTGTGTGTGTTCTGTGGTCGATTTGCTGTTTGCTGAACGAAAAAGTCGAGTTTCGGGGAGCAAAAACCATGCTACCCTCGCCTGAAACCTACTAACTCAGCCACATATGTAAAAGGCCTATAAAAATTCCTTGCGTCATTGACGGGATTCGAACTTAGGTCTCTCCACCCAGTGTGGGGAGGGTTAGCATATATGAAGTGGTTTAACGTTGGTAAATGTAAGGTTCTGTATCTTGGGGATAGCGAGATGAAGGTGGCAGATGACGAAAAGGACCTAAAGGAGTTATGACTCAATCTGTTCTGAATTTTTCTCATAACCGTTAGAAAGTTAACCCATGGAATTTTGTAAATGAGAACTTTTTGAATTTTTGTAAATAACTTTTATTAAACTTTGTGTAAAGCGTCGATTAAACCACATTTGGAATACATCATTGTATACGGGTTTGAAGACCACAACTTAGAAATAACATAGAAAGGTTGAAAAGAAGAGCAACAAGATTGGAAACGGGTGTAACCAGGAAGACTACTTTTATAATGAGAGACTGGAGTGAGACTACTTGCAAACTAAGTATCTACGAATTGATCCGATTGAGGTATATAGAGCTATTTCGAGGTTTGAATAAGCTGAGGAATTTCTTTTCTATTTCTGAAGTGATGGACGGGGTCAGAGAGTTTTAAACTAAAAAGTAACTGTAGATTAGATGTTAATAATTTTTTAGTACCCAAAGAGTGATTAGCACAATAATTAGCTACCATCTGAACCTGTTGAGAAGGAGGAGATTATATAAATTCAGAAGGACTAGACTGATACTTGACAGAATAGAGGTAGACGTTATATATAAATATATATAGATATAGATATTTATTTGATTTCTCTTTAAATCTAGATATGCTGTATGACGCGTAAAACTTCTAAACTCGGTTGTTTGTCTAGCAAAACAAGCAATTCGACCAGAGACTCCATTCAATTTTCAGACATAATACCCACAGGTAGATGAGGTTATTGTTGGCCCAATATGATAGTTTTATCAAAATAATGAAGGATAGAAAAGCCAATGTCGGGATTTGATCACGTATACCAGAAGTAATAAACATTTAAACATGTTTATTACTTCTATGTTTATCTCTTCTGTCCATTACATTATCAGTTCAACTATTGTTATTGTCCAACTTAACAGTTCAACTATTGTTATTGTCCAACTTAACAGAACTGGTGTCTATTCCTATAACAATATCTCTTTGCATCCATACCTAACCTTTGTACTCCTTCGAACAAGTGGTTCTCTTTCCTGAAATGTGACTTCCAGATCTGTATTCAGTTTAGAGATAAACTAGGATACGAATACTGAATTTTCAATCTCAGGCGACAAACGATAGGAAACAAGCAGTTGTAACTTCCATTTTACACATGCTAGACCAAGACAATGTCAATTATAAGGTATGAGATTAGACAAGCTGTCTTTTAACTCTTTACTAGCTTGCTGTCTCAGCATTTCTACTTCCTTCCCCGGGGTTTCTCAGAATCAAGATTTAAAAATCCAAAACCCTGAACTTCCATCTCACGCTAAGGCTGTTTCCTAAATCTATTTTTTATCACCTTCCGAGCGACAATTCGTGGTAAAAATGGTTCAGCGCTTCATGTTGCCCAATTCACCCAAGTATTTTTAGAACACAAGAGCACACATCCTGCAGGGTAATGTCTTCTGAATTAATTGCTGCTGATGACACTCAACAGGTGCAACTGTAGTAGCGGCAAAGAAGAAACAACATTCATCAATTTAGAGAGACCACCTTGTGCCAACAAAATTGTTGGTACCAAAGCGAACTTTATGAAGACAGTTACATATTGAAACATCTCGAATCAAAGATCTGATAAAATGATGAATTCTCGAGCCGATTTGCCTGTTTTGCTGGACAAACCCTCGAGTTTCCGGGAGGAAAAACCTTACTGTCCACGCCTGAACTCAAGAAACTCGGCCACAGAGTGAAAAAAAAAATTATAAAAATTCCTCGTGCCATTGATGGAATTCGAACCCGGTCCACTTTTCCACTCTGTGTGTTTACAATTACTGTGCTAGAGCGAATATAGTTTCATTCTTCTGACAGAAAAATTTAACAAAGTGATATAAACGAGATGTATAAATAAAAAGGCATGCAACCGGAAAGGAGGTTTACTGAACTAGCCACTGGACTTTAAAATTGGAAAAATATGGAACTTTAAATAAACTAGCCACTGTATTTTAAACTGGAACTTTATTTTATACCTTTTTATTATATTTTTTAATATATTAATATCCTTATACTCAATATTTTTAATTTGGTAATAAAATAGTTTTGAAAACTGTTGAAAGATCGATTTGCGAATGCGTGATGATAAATGTTAGAACTATGGTTATAAGTTTATTATTTAAAAAAATAATAATAAATAAATCCAGACGCGAGGAGTACTTTAAATCTTACCTAGCGGTGGCCAACCCAGCGTGGTCTTACCGCTGGGTAAGACCACGCCGGGTTGACCTAACCCGGCGTGGGTTAGGTTAACTTATTTTATTATAACGATATAATAAGAATATTATTTGTATTATATAATAATTGTGGAATTTTCGAATTTAATTAAAATCTATAAAAATCAAATAAAATAAGTAACCTGTAAATCTAAACGTTGGCATCAAAAAATTAAGTATTTAATAATAACTTCTAAAAATGCTTAATTAGTGCTAAAGAACTGTCCTTGCAGTTTGCTATCCGTTTCCTCTGAAACCAATGCGCGACCTTCAGCATTTTACTTGTTTTGATCACAAGCCAAATAAAAGGTTGGAAAGCATTGATGTAGAGCATTTAATTCTTTGCTCATCAATTCAGCACTGCACATTTAAACTGGAAGTACACGCTATCCAAGTCCACAGAAGATTAATATCTCCTAATATTACAAAAGTAGAATTCTACGTACTAAGACTGGGTAGTATTCAGGAGAGAGAGAGAGAGAGAGAGAGAGAGAGAGAGAGAGAGAGAGAGAGAGAGAGAGAGAGAGAGAGAGAGAGAGAGATTATTGACAACACTTTACATCAATTTAGTTGAAATTTGATGCTTCTACAGAAAGAATTGTTTCCAGGCATGAACAGTTGAGAATGACTCCCAACAAATCAACAGTGTCTCATAGATGTATTTTCAAAGAAATACATTCTTCCTAATCCGATATCTCTATCTGAGATCAAAAATGTGCTCCGAACGTGTCATGTTCCTGACATGTCCAGGATCATACAATTCTTGAAGATGACAAAATCTCCATTATTGGCTTTTTCTTGCTAGCCCTTGTGGTTAGTACAGCTAATATAATCACCGTTCTCCCCACACCGGGTGGAAAAGATCTAAATTCAATGACGCACGCAAGGAATTTTTATAGGCCTTTTTCACAATGTGGCTGAGTTAGTTGATCTCAGGCGGGGGTAGCTTGATTTTTTCTTCCGAAACTCGGCGGTTTTCGTCCAGCAAACTGAATATCAACCATAGAAAACACGCAATATACAGACATAATATATACAGCTCAATATAATCTAAGTCACTAATCCGCCTAAAACCTTACAACAACAAACCAACCAACCAGATCCTGCTATAGAAATACAACAATAATAAAATAAATTAATTAACATACAAAAAAGTTATTAATTGTTGTTGTAGTGGATAAGTGGATAACACCCAAATCCTCCTTCTTCAGAGTGTGCCATAGCTTGTATTTCTCACATGTTAATATTATAACACCCACTGGTAGAGGAAGCTATTATTGACCCTTAATATCATAGTTTTGTCGGAATAGAAAAGAAAGAAGAAAGAAGGAATAGAAAAGCTAATGTCAGGATTTGACCATGTATACCAGAAATAAAAATCATTTAAACATATGAAACTCTCTGTTCATTACACTATCAGTTCAACTATTGTCATTGTGATTATCATGATTTACAATGTCAGCTGGTCATTCGCGCAAACGCATTAATTACTTAATGAAATTAAATATTTAAAAATTAACTCATGATTGTCATAAACTCGATTCCTGGGCCCTGGTAGATAGCACAGTTAGTAGGATCGCCGTCCTCCCCATACCTGTTGGAAAATACCCGAGTTCGAATCCTGTCGATGACGAGAGGAATATTTATAGGCCTTTTTCACAACGTGGCTGAGTTAGTCGGTCTCAAGCGAAGGTAGCATGGTTTTTTTCTCCCGTAAACTCGTGTTTTTCGTCAGCAAACAGAGAATCGACCACAGAACGCACAATTTACAGACAGTATACACGAAGCTATATGGCCTTAGTTGCCGATGCTCCTAAAATCCAAGAAGAAGAATCCAAAAACAATCGATTTCTGGTTAAGACTTGTCGAATGATATATGATTTATCTTTCCCGATGCAAAACTGGAGGCCAATATCGTGAACAAACGTATATTCAAGAATCATTTTGATACTGTACAAGAACTCTCGTGGGTAATATAGTTTCCACCCAAAAACCGGGTGAAAAACATCCAAATTCAAATCCCGTCAATAACGCTAGGAATTTTTATGTCTTTTTAGCAACGAGGCAGAGTTAGTCGGCGTCAAACGAGAGTAATGTGGTTTTACTCCTGAAAAATTCGGGTTTTTCATCCAGCAAACAGCAAATCGAGACCAGAAAGGATTCAATTTACGGACATATTATACGGCGTAATGTGGCCTAAATTGCTGATGCGCCTAGAACCCTACAACAACCAACCATATTGCATAATATTCTGCTAAACAGTGAGGAAGACACATAAAACGTAAGAGAGCAATACAGAAAAACTGATTATTATTAAGAACGAATATTTCTAAACTCAATATGAAATTATCTTTTATGACATGCTAGTTTCAAACTCGGAGCCACACAATGTGAAGGGACGGGTCACCCCGTTGGACACCCCTGATCTACATCATTAACATTTTGTGTGGGGCCATAATACTCTAGAAGTATATTATGAGTCAAAGGGTATTTTTACTTTGGCCCTTATAAGTTCAAGCGCATGCATCACGCTTCTAAAATTTTGGTGCTCTACAGGGATAACTGCAACCGTTATTGGATAAATAATAATATATACCCTTTTGTGAAATAATATAATCGCTGAAGCATCACTGGTCTTGCTGAAAACGGGCAGCTTATAAAAACTGAAATCCCTGTTTAAGCTAATAGCTAAAAATAATTCAGGTTATTTGCTAAAACACTTAACAAATTTGTATAGGCTGGAGGCAGTTTCTTGTGCAACAGAGCAAGACTAGATGAAGAATGTTCAGTATTACAGATGTTTATAGTTACTGAAGGATTGATTCTATACACGTCAAGGAATTAAGTGTAAGTGAGCTCGAAAAGCAAGTATCAAAAATAAAAGCAGTACATAAACAAACAAACATAACCAGACTTGCATGAAGCGCCCTACTACAAGTATTTAAACTGTGCACTTTGTCAATTCAAGCTTATCGAGTTCCGGAAGTTTCTCAATGTCATGTGACCAGATGGAGTTCTCATTTGGAAATAAGATGGCGGCCCACTTTTGGGACAGTTTCCCCAATGGTTAGAACTTAATTACCTAAGGACTGATGTGCGGATGTTTATCTTGGACAGAGCATCTCTTTTTTTAAATATCTCTGCGACAAGATTTATTTTGAATTCCAGCAAAAATCTTTGACAAAGAATTTTTACGAGAGAAATTGATCTTTGTTTTCGTAATTAACAGGTGAACGTCAAAGTACATTACGCATTTTGAGTGTTCGGACCTCACCGAACACAAAACCACAACGGTTACAATTGTCGTTCTTCTACACTCTGTGGAAAAGGTTGAAATCCTAACTAAACAGAAGAAACTTTTATAAGAGTTTTTGGAAAGACGCGGCAGGCGAGATTTTTACAGCTGGTCGTGCTAAAATGATTATATGTGCAATGCTAAGTAGTGCTGAATAGATAATTAAATTATTATTATCAGTTGTGGCCTCGCAAACTTTTATGTCGTCGCCCCCCCCCCAAAAAAAACAGAAAATGTAGAGAAAGAGAGAGAGAGAGAGAGAGAGAGAGAGAGAGAGAGAGTAATCTTTTTGCCACCTGTGTACAAACGTGTTGCACCAGCAATTTACCCTTTGCGGACAACTAAGGCAAGGGTGTTAACACAGTTGTATAAAATCACATTGGATGTCCACCACCCAATATGATTTTAGTTGGGAATCCACCAAACTTTAGTAGTTAAGTGCTTGAATGGTTTTAAATAAAGTTTTTTTTATCAACTTAGGTCCGATTTCGAACTGGTATGGAGATATAGAAAATGTAAGAAAAAACTGAAATACCGTGTTAAACGTTTATTTTAGAATTATAAGTTCGGAATTGTTTTCAAATCATCTTAAAACTTACTCTAAAGTTCATAAATCTTACTCTAGAGTTGCTAGAACGAGTACAGAGAAGGGCAACAAGACTGGTGAGGGGGAAAAAGGGTTGCTCTTACGAAGAAAAGCTTAAGTTCTGCAAATTGCAGCGTCTGCAGACTAGGCACCTGTGAGGTGATCAGATTGAGGTGTATGGATTGAGCTTTGAATGGATTGAGCTTTGAATGGATTGAGCAGGATCAATGCTAATGCTCATGACAGGCGATTTAGTTGGCCAAGATAAGAACTTCCTCGACCAATTCAACAATATTCCAACGATAATCAAGTTGTCTGCATTTCTTAAAAGCAACCCTCACATTACGATTACAAAAACCATAAATGAAGTGGATGTAGGCGAACTCTTCTTTTAAATCTTATTTGTTTTTTTCGGTAAAAGCACACACACAAACACAATAATACACAACTGAACACTGTTTGTAATTCTCATGGGTATAGTAATCAATTATGGGTAATCCTAATACTGTGTAATATTTTTGTTTATAATTCCCAAGATTTAGAGGCTAAAACTAGAAATAACCATCTCTCCAACCCAACCGGAATTCGCCCCATGCTGAGCTGATATGAGTTTTTTGTTTACAGTCCTTCAAGGAATCGATCCCTCAAATGTAGCAGATTCCTCTAGAGACACCCTACATAATAAGCCAAAAATTAACGATAATTTATTACGGAATATAACATTCTAATTTAACTAAAAATGAGATACACTCATGAACCAAAACATTATGATCACCTATCTAATAGAGTGTTAGACCACCTTTCTCCGTGATAACCGCTTGCACCCGACTTGGTATTGACTTCACGAAATTGTGGAAGGTGTCCTCAGGTATCCTAGATCAGATGGACAGAAGGATGGTCAGGATTTCGGCAATAGAACGAGGCATTTGCTTGGATTGTCAAATACTACGTTCTACCCACCGCATCCTACAAATGTTCGATGGGATTGATGTCGGGGGAATTTGGCGCCCAGGTGAGCGCATGAAATGCTTGGGCATGATTCTAGAACCATTGCTGCACAATACAGGCCTTGTGACGCGAGGGCTGTCTTGTTGAAAGAGTACAGTGCCATCTAGATACACACGGTCACCGTGTAGGTCAAAACTGGATCCGAAACAATGCCGAAGCAAGAACTGGTGGTGAGGGTGTGTTCAATGGGAATGAGAGTACCCAGTGATGTCCATGTAAACATCCCCTCAAACCATGATACCACAGCCGCCAGCCAGTTTTCGTCCAACCAGTGCAGTCTAGTTGCATCTGTTCACCTGTTCGCCATCGAATATGCACCCGTCACCGGCATGATGACGCCAGAACCTTGATTCATCAGATCAGGCGACTCTTTTCCGCATCCCAAACATACCGAAGCAGAGACCCAACAGAATCCTGTGGCAAGTCACAAACCACATCAATCGGAGAATGATAGCGGATTACCTCAACAACGAAGCAACACTAAATGCCATCCACACAGCCATTTACTGTGCCGTTGTACCAGTAACCAGGATGAATGAAAGAAAACCAGAGACCAACAGACAACAAAACACAGACAAGAAACCGTCAGCCTGGAAAAGAAGGCTACAGCAGACAATAAAAGAGTTAGGAGTGAAGAGAGTCCAACTGACCCAGTGCCAATGGGGTAACAGGGTACAAAAATAACTGGTGGACTGAACAGTCATAGTGCTACTACTATCAGCCTGTGCCTGCAGTGAAAACATGAACTGTCTGCTGCCAGAGAAGGC
Source organism: Mastigoproctus giganteus (assembly GCF_048544385.1). Lineage (NCBI taxonomy): Eukaryota > Metazoa > Arthropoda > Arachnida > Uropygi > Thelyphonidae > Mastigoproctus > Mastigoproctus giganteus. Next base: position 24,166,453 of record NC_143578.1, on the reverse strand, counting down.
AAGTTGCGCTTCCAGCGCCCATATAGCCTTCATCGATCGCCGTGGATCGTTACACAGAGTTTCTACTGCAGCTCCGAGATAAATGTTGAACGCTACTACAATCCTTATAGTGTAGGAGTTTGGGTGTTGATATCATTGTGGTGTGGATTTTCTGGTGTCACTGTGAATTTTTTGAAATTGGAATCTGTGCTTAAGAACTCTATTATTTTGAAAATAGGTGTACACACAAGCCTGTAAACTTTAAAATGTATTTAGGAGGCATTTTTAAAATTAAATAGAAACACAGTACTACCATCTTGTTTTTGTGATGGCTGCTGTGGAAGACATATTAGGATAACTGGAATTCCGTTGTGCCATTAGGAAGAGTCACCCAGCTTTTTTTGATATTGTTCAACTGCACTACATTATTTGTAGTATGTAATAAAGATTAAGCAATCATTCATATTCAGCAATGGTGTTGTCTTACCAGAAGACAATATATGCCCCTCTCGCCCATACTGAAAGGTTTCAAAGGGTATACTAAACCGATTTTCCTTAAATGCTCAAACATCCTCTCACCAGACTGCATCTTCTGGTGATTACATTTTATTCACCAGTAGAAAAAGCTAAAAAAAGTAACAGAGTTTCACTAAGGAGGTTTCTTGGTGAAACTGTCCGAAAATTGGCTGATCAGAATCCCATACCCTCCACCTTCCACATCTAAACTGATGAATTCACCTAACTGACCTAAAGGGCAGCCCTTTGAATTTTACATCGGGGTCAAGTTGCTTAACTGATGTTAGGAAAAATGTTGAGACATCAACTGATTTTGTATAATGTTTCTGCATCTCCAAATATTTACTTTTTGCCTTGTATTATTCGAAAAAATTCGGATACATAAAAAAATGGACACATTTAGTACCTTTGAATTAAAATATTAAAATTTCTTCAGGTTAATACACTGGTGTGCAAAACTTAAGGACCAACACTTTCTAAAGGTTACAACCACAAAATCAAACGAAACAGCCTGTGGCGATTTGCATAATTGTGGCTGTTCAGTAGAAAGCTTGTGCACATGCAAAAATTTGAATCGTGATGAGAGGGCTCACATAAACAGATAAAAGCAGCAGTTATCTGGAAATTACCGAATGGTGACCACGATTGTTACAGACGTTCGATTGGTTTCATACAGTGCTACAGACAACGAAATGGCCAGTAGACAACATCTGGATGACTTTACTCGAGGTCGAATAATTGGGAAGCTCCAGGAAGGTCGAAGTGCGAGTATGGCTGCAGAGTTCGGTATCGCCCATAGCATCGTCTCACGTGCGTGGTCGGCCTTCGGAACGACAGGTACGGCTGTTCGAAGGACCAGTGGTGGTCGTCCACGAAAAACAACGCCCAATGATGACTGCTATATACTCCTACAGGCCAAGAGGGATCAACACCAGACAGCGGGATCCATTGCAAACCAACTGCACAGGACGCAAGATATCGTGGTTTACTGTGGCCAGCCAACTCCACAAAGGTGGACTGTTTGCCCGACGGCCATTTCGCTGTGTCCCTTTAACACCGGCCCATCGGAGACACCGTTTACAGTGGTGCATCGAACACAAGGACTGGACAGCAGCGCAATGGGGTAAGGTACTCTTTACTGATGAGAGTAGATTCAGTCTCAGAACCGATTCTGGACGTCAGCTAATCTGGCTTGAGGTTGGCACACGGTATCACCCCGCAAACATCACTGAAAGGGATTGATATGGTGGTCGAGGTGTTCTCGTCTTGGGAGGCGTTATCTTGGATGGAAGTACACAACTCCAGATACTGGAAGGCGGTACTGTAACCGGTGCACGCTACTGTACTGAAGTAATCCTTCCCTATGTGCATCTGTTCCCAGGTGCCATTGGCTCCGAGTTCGTATTTATGGATGATAACGCCACACCCCATCGCACTGCAGCTGTTGATATGCTTTTGGAAAGTGAGGACATTGTTCGTATGGATTGGCTTACCTGTTTCCATCGATCTAAATCCCATCGAACACATATGGGATGCTCTGGGGAGACACCTAGCGGCACGTCCACACCCACCAGAAAATGTTCACCAGCTGAAGATGGCGCTGACAGAGGAATGGACGATGTTATTTCAAGAACTTATCAACAACATTGTTCTGAGTATGGACAGGAGGTGCAAAGCCTGCATCAACATTAGGGGTGGCCATATCTCGTACTGAGGACCACCTCTTCCCTTTGTTCCATCTTTCGCAGTGATTCATCTGTATCATGGCAGCCAGTGCTATATTGCTATTTTGAATAAAGACCCCCTGTACCGTTTTGTTTCCGTTGTTGTGTTGGTATTGTTTCCTTCATCATTTCTGTATCTCACGAGATTCCTTTGGTATGCTCTTCCCATATCCAGGCCACTCCTATGAGAAACTATAGGTTAAAACCTGACTGGTCCTTAAGTTTTGTACACCAGTGTATATACATAGTAATACATACACAGTACAGTGAAACATTCTGACCATCTACCAAATAGTGAGTATGTCCTCCTCTTTCCGCCAGTACCTCCTTCAAACGGCAAGGCATGTAGTCTCTAAGACCTCTGAATATATCAGGAGGTATGGTGTGCCATTTCGACAGGATTGCGTCCCATAGATATGCGATAATCCGTGGTGGGGGGGGGGGTCCAAACGCCGTGTCTTTCGATCCATGTAATCCCAAAGATGTTCTATGAAATTCATATTGGCCGAACTCGGCTGCCAAGGCAACATCTGAAAGTCACTTTCTTGTTTGGCGAACCAATCTCAGACAATACCGGCAATATCATTACTGTCATTAAACACCCTGCCAACCCTTGTATCATCTGAAAACGAAGATGTTAAGCATGATATACCTTCATGAACGCCTTCATGGGTAGCACAATTGAGAGAATCGCCGTCCTCCCCCTCACACCGGCTGGAAAAGACCTGAGTTCGAATCCCGTCGGTGATGTGGGGAATTTTTATGGGCCTTTTTCGCAACGTGGCTGAGTTATTGGGTCTCAGGCGAGGGTAGCATGGTTTTTCGCCCAAAAAATAGGGTTTTCGTCCAGAAACCACATGCTGATGTTCGAAAAATCCTTAAACATCAATACCATTAATAAATATAGAATCTTTTGTGGGTAGCACAGTTGACAGAATCGCTGTCCTTCCCACACCGGGTGGAAAAGACCCGAATTCGAGTTCCGTCAATGACGTGAGGAATTTTTATGAGCTTTTTTCACAATGTGGCTGAGTTAGTCGGTCTCAAGCGAGGGTAGCACGGCTTTTTTTTTTTTTTTGCCCAACAAACAGAAAATCGACCACAGAACACATAATTTAAAGACATGTATATACAATATGGTCTAAGTTGCTGAATCCCCTAAAATCCTACAAAAACCAACCAACTAATAAATATAGAAAACAATGAGCCAAACACTGAACCCTTAGGGAAAGTCAACTAATAATCCGTGAGGAGCATCTCTCTCTCTCTCTCTCTCTCTCTCTCTCTCTCTCTCTCTCTCTCTCTCTCTCTCTCTCTCAATCATTCCTTTATTTTTTGCATCATAGTATCCAATGAGTTTGATCAGACAAGATCGCCCCTTAACAAATCCATGCTGTGATTGATGTATAATTCCATTGCTCTCTAGATGGTGCTTCATTACATATTTAACCACAGACTCCATTATTAACCCTGGAACAGAAGTTAAGCTAACAGGTCTGTAATTACTCATGTCATATTTTGATCCCCTTTTGGAATTGAGGATAAATTCGTACTTCTCCTGCCCGCAGGGGCCTCCCGCTGAAGCAACGATGCTCTCATAATTATGGCTAAGGGTTTGCTTACCTCCTTTCCTGCCTTCTTTACTATTACTGCATAGATCCCATCCGCCCAAGTGCCTTTTTTTATGTTAAGCTTCAACTATTTTTCTTCCACTCTCTTTTCAGTTATCACAAAATCATTTAGCTACCTGTTAGATTTTGATGAATTTCTGGCATTTCCCTCCCTAAAGAATCCCTCATGTGTGAACGTAGACGCAAAATACCTATTCAGTTGTCAGCAATCTGAGCAGGATACAGTTGGATAGCATTAACTACTATCCACCTGGCAGTGAATATAATTGGCCTTGGTTATCTGTAAATAAAACACTAGAAGTTTTCAGAGATAGTCTGGTCTCTCTGTTCACTTCCTGATAAGGCATCGAGCGAATGTTGAAACATATCTGGGTGGAGGGTGTTTCCTAGATAGGTGACAGCTTGCCTTCTTCAGGAAGTGAGTAATCCAACCGATTCTGAAACCTAAGGTGTGCGCGCTTGGAGATAGCCTTACGATTTGATCTTGCTTTCTTCGGAATCTTTGTTGTTAGTTGGAATATCTTTTTCTTAAGGTATTTTCGTCTGAACCTTAATTAAACACGCCTCAGGTGGAAGTGGAAGATTTTCTCAGGATTTATTTATTTATTTATTTTCCAGCTTATGAACTGTCAAACTGGCCGTAAATTAAATATGGTTTTTGTTAAATCGATTAAACTGGTTGCATTTTAGACTGGTTTACATGTACTGGGAAGCAAAACAGAAGAGCGTGCGGGTATAGAGAATTCCACACGTTGCGTGTTTAAATCTGCCCAACGACACAAAATGGCCCATTGATAATAATTAACGCCTGTGTTACTGCTATATGCCATATGACTAAATAAACACGGTAATTATTAAAAACAACATGTATACAGGTTTTGTTCTTTTCTTCATATTTAAGTTTGTTTTTTTTTATAATTTATTTTCCATCCATTTATTTTGCGTTATTTTTTTATTTCTGTTTTGTAATATTTCTGTAAATAATAATAAAAAATAAAAATAAAATAAAAATAAAAATAAAGTTAAAAAGGAGTAAGACAGGGAAGCTTACTTTCACCTGGTTTGTTCAATTACGTACAGGCTATAAAGACGATCAAGCCATACTAGCAGATTGCTCTGCTACGTTGCAAAAAATGATCAACAGACTAAATAAGAAAGTGCTGAAGTATGGAATGAAGATAAACGTTATGAAGATAAACTAAGGCAATGATGATTGGTAAGAGATTAATTCCCTTCCGAATTGAGATCGATGGATTAAGAATAGAACAGTAGAGCACTTTTATTTACACAGGACATTTCATGTCAAACTGAGATTCAATCCAGAATTGCAATGGCAAAACAAGAATAAACTGTCCTTGATTACACAGAAGATGTCACAAGAAATTAGGAAGAAGATAATAAAGATATATATCTGGTCAGTGGCACTATATGTAGCAGAGACGGATTCTAACAAAGAGAGACAGAAAGAGATTTGAGGCCTTCGAGATGTGGTGCTGGCGCAGGATGAAAAAAATTAAATGGACTGAAAAAGTGTCAAATGTGGAAGTATTAAGCAGAATAAGATCAACTATACTAAAATGGGTGGGCCACGTGATTCGATATGGTGGTTTGCTTCTGGATGCAATGGAGGGGACTCTGAAGGGAAAACGCCCTATGGGTAGACAAAAAAAAAGACCTTCATCGAGATGTTGCTGAATAAAGCAGGACTTCAAAATTTTGAGGAACTAAAACAAAAGTCACAGGGGAGACAAAGATGGCGACAGCTCAGAGCAACTGACCAGTCACAAGACTGAATTACTCACGATGATGATATTATATACTACTACTACTAATAATAAATTTTAATAATACTTATATTTTAAAATATTTAAGAATATTATTAAAATATTTAATAGAATATTTTAATAAAAATGGAATAAAAGTAAAGACTCATTTCTGAGATTTAACTATAGACGCCATAGTTACGTAATTGTATGTGGGTTTCCTGTATTATCAGCAAAAAATGTATTTATTTTGAATATACAGTATATCCTTGGAATTCTTCCATAAAAATACTTCTCTGAAAATCAGAAACATTAATCAAGACAAAAGGCATCTACTCGTATTCGAAGTCCCAGGGGCTCACATCTGGTGAGTATGGGTTGTCACAGCCAGAGTCTTGAGCTTGATATCATCATTCTTCTCTTTCTTGTGATTCCCTTTTACTTCTGTCTCTTGTTTTCTCTCTCTGTAACTCCAATTTTTTTTTTATTTGGCTGGTGCAGCAAAAGCCTCAGGCTTCCTTGCACCATATGACTAATAATAATAATACAGTACAATTTATTTTCATCAAAAGAATTTGTTTACAATAATAATAATTTGACGAAAACGAAAGTGATTTATAAACTCATAAATAATATTAAATAAAATACGAAACTACACACGTAAGTACCTTTTATCAGCGCAATTTTTCGCAAGCGCTTTTTTCTCATACCTTCCCATGATTTAGTTTCAAGCGTGTGCCTTATAAAAGACTTCATTAATATAGTTATGAATATGTCTGCCACGAGTTACATAATACAGCATTAAACTTCCGTAACTTTAATTCCAAGGCCATTCTAGCCAGTTAGCAAATTACGTCATAAACAGAAGCAACTGTAAAGAGACGTATCAGGCGCCCTCTTTTTTGCAATTTTTGGAACTTTAAAATGATTGCGATATTAAAGAACACATTATTATAGTATTGCAGAACTACTCGCAATATTTAATTAGACTTACATCGCTCTTCAAAAGTGAAGTGGCAATTCTCAGTGACGATTTACTTCGCGTGACATACTTTCATTTCCTGCCTTTATCACGTGCGCAGTGTTTCTAGACATTAAAGCTAGCTATGCGCCATCTAATATACATCGAATTTATTTAAAAATGAAAAATAAATAAATATATATTTTTTTTTTCTTGTAATGATATTATTTTTATATAAGTGCAGGATACAAAATATAAGTATGAAAAAAATATTTCTTTCCAGTTGTTGTAATAGAGTTTTAGGAGCATCAGTGATTAACGCCATTTTCCTCTATACACTGTCTCTAAATTGCGTTTGTTCTGTGGTCGATTTTCAGTTTGCTGAACGAAAAACCAGTTTCCGGGAGAAAAACAAAATATGCTACCCTCATCTGAGACCTACTAACTCAGCCGTGTTGTGTTCTCTTCCAGAATTAGGTTCTGTACGCGTGTTTCTTCGAAGGACAGCGCTTGAGAAGGATGCAAATAATTTTAATCAACAACTCGGGGATGGTATCAATACATTTCATTGTCAATGTTGATCATGAGATCCCCCACAGTTAACTGAAATCGTTTCACAGCCTACGAATTTGCAGCAGTTAGCAGATACATTGCTCCATAAAATTAACAGAACACGTTAAAAACGTGGTGAAACTCGCGCAGGTCGCGATTAAGTGGGACAAAATTTTGTATGGTGGTGTACCATAGAATAAGATGAAATGAGGAGACAGCGAGAAAGTTCGGATATGGTAGGGGCAGGATAAGCGGTCGACTTCTGTAATGGACCAAAAGGTCCATTACAAAAGTCGATACAAGGTACTCGAAAATATGGCCACATGATATCAGTACGGTGTATGATCACCTCCAACGGCTAAATATGCCTGACAGCAGTGAACCATGCTGGATATAAGGGTGGCTATAACATTCTGTGAATACAAGAACAACTCACTCAAACAGCGGAGAGCTCACAAGAATTGAAAATTCATTGACAACTTTATGCAGCAGTTTCCAGATGCAGATAATTTTTGTGCAATAATTGCAATTTTTTTTTAAAGGTCGATATAGTCATACATGTAAAAAATATCAAATTGCATTTTTACCAGAGCCCGTCCATATGACACCTTACCCAGCAGAGAAGGGAGCCGAGGGAAAGGTTTTGTAATTGCTTCCATATTAATCTTTACTTTTTCTCGGAAACAGTTTTGGAGAAATGTTCGCTAAGGGAATTCTAGTATAATAAATATTTTCCGTATCTTTTGCAGTCCGTCCGCAACCCAATTTTTATTTTTATGTGCTCGCAATTACTTACATCGATTTTCATCGGTAGGCATTGTGTACCAGGCTTAACCTGTTCCCTTCAAAAATGGCACAATTGTACCAAGGACTCTACAAATCGTTAGCTATCTCACGTGACTTGCTTTCGTTTTATCTTATCCTGCCCCTACCATATATGTTTTTATAGCACAGATAAATACCATTAATTCAAAATTACTCATGTTTATTAACACAAAAGTAAAAATAATAATAAACACAAGTTATATTTCTTTAATACATAGGAATATAAACTATTACTATTCTGCAGATCGTTAGGTTGTTTTAAATTGTGCGAATTGTAGGTGTTTTTTATTTATACAGGATTAATATGGTAAATAAATAACAAAAAAAAAAATCCCTAAATCTTCACATGATGTTTATTAACTATAGCTGCCATATTTAAAACCAATGAAAAACTAGATTCTTTTCCACCAAACCTATAGAAGTCCCGATTTAATGTATTGTGTATGGGCAGTGCAATAACCAGATACACTGTTGGGGAAGGTTGGTCCACACAACAGTAAGGATGAAAACAAGAGGTGGCTCAAGGTTACTCATAGGCTAACCTCTCCTCACTCACTCCATAGTGCGAGTGATGGGTAGGTTAAGCCTAATGACATTGACCTGTTATTGTTTTGTTGACTGTTATTTGTTGTTATTGCAATTTACATCTTGTCGTGCAAGTCAAAGTGGTAGAATAACAGTTATGGGATGTAGTACTGATATCGCGGAGTTTCAAAAGGGCATGATTGTGGGAGCTGGTGCGTCGGATGCTTCCATAGCATTAGTAATAGCATTAGCATTAGCATTAGTAGAGGCATATGATGCAAGAAAGCAAGCTTATGCAGCATCAGCCAGGGAAAAAAAAAAAAAAACACTTCCACTTCACCCCTCCGTTCGTTCGAAATACCTGTCCAGCTGAGCCTTAAATTTATTTAGGCTATCAACTTCCACAACAAGGGATGGAAGTCTGTTCCACCAACCAACTACCCGCTGGCTAAAGGCAAATTTCCGGACATCTATCCTACATCTGTCTTTCCTCAGTTTGAATTTATGTCCTCTCAGGTGATTATTCTAAGCAAGAGGCAGAATCCCATCAGCATTGAGCATGCTCAAACCATTCAAGGCTTTGTACACCTCTATCAGATCACCTCGCTGGTGCCTAGTTTCCAGACACTGTAATTCGCAAAACTTAAGCCTTTCTTCGTAAGAGCACCCCTTTGTCCCATTCACCAATCTTGTTGCCCTTCTCTGTACTCGTTCCAGCAGCTCTACATCCTTCTTGAAATGAGGCCTCCAGACCTGTATACAGTACTCAAGGTGTGGCCTGACCATTGCCTTATACAAGGGAATAATCACCTCCTTAACCCTGCTAGAAAAATTCCTGTATATCATTGATAAGACACCATGAGCTACTCTTGCTGCCCGTCTGCACTGCTCAGAGAACTTCATATCTGCCTGCACAATTACCCCCAGGTCCTTTTCATTTTCTGCCACTGTCAGTGTAGTACCACAGAGTTGATACGTTCCTCTGGGGTTACTGTTTCCCATATGTAGTACTTTACATTTGTCAATGTTAAACTTCATTTGCCACCTCTCAGCCCATTTGCTCAACCTTTCCAGATCCTGTTGCAGCAGCATAGTGTCAGTAGTGTCCTTAACAACCCTGCCAACTTTTGTATTGTCTGCAAATTTGGACATTAAGCTTGATATACCATCATCAATATTATTTATAAATACAGAAAACAATAATGGACCCAACACTGAACCCTGAGGGACTCCACTGATAACATTAGTCCACGATGAGCAGTGTCCATTGATTACCACTCTCTGTCTTCTCCCCCTCAACCACCTCTTTATCCATAGCAGCAATTTGCCTCCAATGCCACACTGCTCCAATTTGTGCAGCAGTCTTCCATGTGAAACAGTATCAAAAGCCTTTCTAAGATCCAAGTATATAATATCAAAGTTATTCCCTGCATCGAGTTCTTTTGTGACTGCATCATAGTATCCAATCAAATTGATCAGGCAAGACGTCCCCTTAACAAAACCATGCTGTGTCCGAGCTATAACTGAAGTCTTGTCCAGATGATCCTGCAGTGCTTCCTTAACCAGTGCCTCCATTAATTTTCCTGGAACAGAAGTTAAACTCACAGGTCTATAATTACTTGTGTCAGCCTTTGATCCTCCTTTGTGAATTGGGGTTACATTGGGGTCTATGAGTACTTCCCCTGAGTCCAAAGAAGCTCTCATATTTATGGCTAAGGGTTTGCTTACTTTTCCTTTTCGGCCTCCTTTAATATAACTGGATAGATCCCATCCACCTCATGTGCCTTTTTTTGTGTTTCTCTTCAACAATTTCTCCTTCACTTTACACTCAGTTATTACAAGATTATCTAGCTTACTACCAGAGTTGAATACACCTCTGGCATTCTCCTCGCTGAATAACTCCTCATGTGTGAATGTCGATGCAAAATATTCATTTAGTTTGTTAGCTACCTCAGCAGGATCATCAACAATTGAACCATCGATATCAAGTGGACCAATTGATTCATCCTCTTCCTTCTAGAGTTTACATAAGAAAAGAACTGTTTACTGTTTTTCTTTGCATCCTTTGCCAAAGATTTCTCGTAATCTGCCTTCGCCTGCCTAACCTCCTTTGTAACTTGGTTACAGATCAACTTATATCTGTCATAGGCTTCTTGTCATGTGTTAATTTGTATGTATACCATGCATTTTTCTTCTCTGCCATGTGTCTCATTAGTTCATCTGACATCCGTTTAGGCCTAAACCTTGAACAATATTTCTTAGTTGGTATGTAAAGCCTAGTAGCTTCCAAGATAAGTTCTTTGAATGCTTCCCATTTTGAATTTGCTGTTGGTAATATCATCCGTTGGTCCCACTGTACAGAATTTAAATACTGTCTCAGTCCATCGTAGTCGCCTTTATGAAAGCAATAACCCTTCCCTTTACCCCTGATGGTAGTTACCTCTATGAGTAAATCCCACTTCAGCACACTGTGATCACTGCCACCTAGTGGTTCCTCTATCTGCAGATTCTTAATGCATGAATAATCACTACTAATAATCAGATCAAGAGTATTACTCCCTCTAGTTACCTCTCGAACATGCTGATGTATGAAACAATCATCCAATAAATCCACAAAAGCCTTGCTAGGGTGTGAGTGACCAACCCACAAATTCCGCTCAATATCTGTGAAATTAAAATTCCCCATTATAACGCTCTCTGATTTAGTGGCCCACTCTATTTCCCTGTACAGTTTCTTATTATACTCATCAGAGTCATTGGGCCTATAGCACACTCCTACTCTCAATTTTGATCTCCCAGTGCTTATGTCACACCAAACTTACTCGAAACTGCACTGTCCAGGGATGTCGATTGGCTTCACTTCCTTGGATTTTATGTGTTTCTTAACTAATAGCATAACCCCTCCTCCCTTCCTATCCTGTCTATCCTTTCTGTAGACGTTGTACTCCCCAAATTCCAGTTCTGCATTCCTTATATGTGTGACACCACGTCTGTGATATCCCAACAATAACCACCTTTGATGCTTTGAGCAATACCTCAAATTCATCAAATTTATTTACCAAACTCCTAGCATTGGTGTACACGCAAGTATACATGCACCTGTTCTTTTTCTTAGCTACCCTAACACAACCCATGTGTTTACTTGTACCGCAATGACTCCCAGCAGTCTCTGAAATATCCTGCATCCTGTTTTCCAGGCCTCTGCTCGTTCCAATAGAAGCAGTGCAAGAATCACTTTTACCTCTGCCAGTGGCTGCTGTTAATCTATTAGTCCTTGTATCCCCCCAAACTAGCAGTTTTCCGACCCACCTAACACTGCCCCACAGTGGGCCGTGAGCAACCTTGTCGGTTGCTAACGGCCCACTGTGGTTAAACTTTACGAAGAATGGTGTCGAACAGGTCAAACCACCTCTCACCGACAGAACTCTAAGGGATTACACAAGGTGAATATTCGTGGTGAGCGAAGGGTAGAGCACATTTTATGGGCTCAATGGCAGGTCACTGTTTTACAGTTGACATCGCAATACAATATAAGGAATGCAAGAACAATATCCCAAATAACGATGTGCCGCACACTCAGGGGCATTGGAGTCCAACTGCAGACAACCAAAGCGGTATCTCCTCACCGTTGATCATCGCCAACGGGGAATGCTGTGGTGTCAACAACACGCTCGTTGAATACTGGAAGACTGAAAACGAGTCTGCTAGTCAGAAGAGTCCAAATACCTGGTACAAAAGGGACCCTGGTCCTGAATGACTTCCTGACTCTGGCCTTTAGTGATGTCAAGACCCAGACTTATGCGGACAACCTGGTCCTCATGCCTGCTGCTGACTCTAGAGCCCAGCTGGAAGTTTCTGTCAATCATACCCTTGTGGCTCTCCAAGAATGGACACGACGCAACTAACTCCCAATTTCACGTACAAAAACGCATTCGATCCTCCTGAAGGGCACCCTTTCCTTCCTACCTCTCCTTAATTATATCCAGATAAAGAAAAAAAAAAAAACTACACAGCCCTTGTTAGGAGAGTGGTACCCTTTTATTGGGGCCTGAGGAAGCGGACCCTCTCTATCATTTATAAGGTCGTCTTTATCTAAGCCATCACATATGCTGCTGGCGTATGTTACAAGAAAGTCACAACAGTGGTCAATAAACGTAAGCTGGAACCATTCATCGCTCAGTTTTGCTCACCACCCACGTCTGCCGTACGTGTAAAGTGTAAAGTACATTGATGTCAAACGGTACCAGGGTTTTCCCCCATCTCTGCGTTGCTTTCATTGTGGTTGCAACAGTTCACTGTAAAAGGCCAGAGATTTAAAAGTGTGTGGATTTTGTAAGTGTAGTATTATGTATCGTTGTTCATCTGGCCATTTAGCTGCGAGACCCCTGCTGGGGCCCAACGTTGCCACATTCGGCCTCGTGGAGGCAGACCAGGTACGCAGTAGTTTGAAATTTTTACTCTGGCAGGCCCTGCCACCTGGTTTCCTGGGATTTCTGTTTCCTCCCTCCAGGGATATGGAATAAAAATGATAAGGGCTAGGGTGCTCTATTCAGATTTATATGGCGTTTAGCAGCAGAGCTGCGGTTTGCTGGTCTCAATCCAATCCCAGCAGGAATCTGGCCAGTTTGTGGGTTGATTCATGGGTTGAAATCCCGTCAAATATATTAATTATCCATCTCCTAATCTGGATAATTTCTGGGTCGATCCAGTCTCAATTTGTCCTATGGATAGCACTGAGTGTTCGTCTCGTCTCCTGGAAAACAATTGTAGGGGGAAGTTCGTGAGCGATTTGTATTCCTCCTCGGTGTCAAGAAGATTATCTCTTGGTTAATTGGGGAGTATCTGATCTTCGTTATGAGTAGGCATCGTAGGTCGTCGTAGTGGCCGCATTGCTGCATTAGGTGGTTCCACGTCTCTTCCTCCCCATAGATGCACAGTGCGCTATCCACCAGACCAAAAGTCATTAGTTGGGCTTGGAATGGGCCGTGTCCTATAATTAAGAATTAACACTGGAGTACGCATGCCCTCCAGGTCATTGCGGGTATGCTGCCCCTTGACCTGGAGGTGGTTAGGTGCTGTGTACTTTACCGCCTTGCCAAAGGAAGATCAAACCTTCAGAGGACATCCCACTAACCTCCTTAACAACCTAGGTGTGGAAAAAGGAGACTATCAACATACCTGCAGCGAGCGTGGCAGTCCCGATGGTCGAACTCAGCCATGGGCGCAATAAACAGGAAATCTGTTCCCAATATAGAGAGGCTCCATCCGGGGAAAGCTCATAGCCCTTGAAATCTCTGATGACTCCCTCCGCTGCTGCAGTGGTCCAAAAACTTGAGAAAACGCCTCATGTTCGAGTGCCCACACTACGACGATCTCCAGTGCATCCTGATGACAAAAATCTATTACTCGCCAAAAGATGGAGAACACCAACTCGGATGGGACCAGATTTTGTACTGGATCCCCCACCGGACTAGACTGCGACATGCAAATGACATCTCTTGTCATATGGCGACTTCAGCTATTCACTCTTGTATGGCCAATCTCCTTCCCTTACTTCCGCCTAATCTGATGGAGTTACCACCATTGCCGACTGGGGATGTCTTCTCTTTCTTCTCCATACTTCTATCTATTATCCCCCCCACTCTTGACCATCCGTCTCCTATACTCTGCCTACACGTTTTTTTTTTTTTTTTTATAGGTCCTTGCCACTGATAACTCAGGAAATTAGGTGGCAGGACCTGCCCAAGATTTGGGACTGCGTGGATACCTCCCAGAGTTTAGTGGCGGGCAACGTGGGAACCCATGTGGGAACGTGGGGCCCCGCGGCGAAAAGCCAGACTTACAACACAACCCAATACTACACTTCACAACAACACACAACTCACACCTCTGGCTTTTGCAGAGTACTGTATCACCACACAGAGTAAACGGCATAGATGAGGGAAACCACTGGAGGAGCTCACCACCCAAACACTGCCACTATGCAAAAGGCCGACAGACTACATTTAAAAGAAAAACTTGAGTTTTTCTTTTAGCAAACAGCAAATCAACCCGAGAGCACACGGAAATTATAGACATAATACACTGAAAGGGCAGAATTCATGGGATACTAGTTCCTGGCAACGCGACACAATCAGCCCTCTCACTAGTACGTGTACGAACTCATCGCTTGGCAGGTATATAGGTACACTGCATTCACGTAGACAGTAATTCCATGTGAGTATGGATAAACGTCATGAGTTAACCGACTTTGAAAGGGGGATGATAGTGGGTGCCCGGCGCGCGATCACTCTATCACGAAGGTGGTACAGAAATTGCACTATCCCCGTTCGACAGTATCAAGAGTGTATCTATCAGGAATACGCCATTTCTGGAATGACATCTCATTGTGGACAGCTCTGTGGGCGGAGTGGAACAGTGGTGGATGAATGTGGCTGTCGACGTCTGTCTCGCATTGTTTCAGGTTTTTCCTCACTCACACCCTTGTAGTGTTTCGCGGGCCCAATGTAAAGAAGGGGCCCATAGTCATTTTCTCCGTGCTCTATTTCGATTCTGATTTGGAGCCTCACTTCCTCAATACATAAGGGTAAATGTATGCTGAGGTGTTTTGGAATTCTTAGGTTAGATGTATGTTAAGCAACTAATGCTATGAGCATCAGTCAGAACATTGTTTCAGTTTATTCGGGTTATTGTTTGCTGGACGAAAATTTCGAGTTTCAGTGAGAAAAAAAAAAATATATATATATATATATAATAATAATAATAATAATAATAATAATAAATAAAACAAATAAATACATAAAAGAACCATGCAATATTCCTCAGATCGAATACGTTTTTAACACCTTGCAAAAAAAACAAAAAAAAAAAAACAGAAATTCATCGTAGCATAAAAAGTGTCTGAGGTTATTGGCATCTGTAAGGAAATTGTAACACTTATTATTTTTTTTAGGTGAGTTAGCATACGTCTGTTCATCATTCGTCCGTCTGTGTCCTTCCGTCCATTTGTCTGTCTGTCTGTCCATCCGTCCTCATGTAACGTAGAAACTCCCGGGACGGATTTTCATGAAATTTTATATTTGGTTCATATAGAAAGAATTTTCGAGCCATTGGACCAAGAGAAATCCGGAAATTATTATTATTATTATTTATTTTTTTTTTTTTGCATACAAATTGTATGGAAAAAAGAAATTCATAAATTTCTTCGCAAGCTTCGCGTGTTTTTGTTACTTAAGACTCGTGAACGTGGTTTTGCTCGCTGTGAACAGATACATACTGTATATATATATATATATATATATAGAGAGAGAGAGAGAGAGAGAGAAAGAAACATAAAAAAGTATACAGGAGAAGAGTAATAAATATTATACAGTTGTAATTAAACGGACGGCTAAGTTTCGAAAACGTAAAACTATATACTGTTTTTTAAATGTACTATTAAGTTATAATATTAGTAATTAATTGTTAAGAAGAATAATTATACTGTATTTACTTTTCACTTCCATTAATCACAGAAAAAAATTCAATCAATTTTAAAAAATAGAATGCATCTGAAATGTAACACACTTCATGAATTATCTAGATTGTAATGGAAGTATGTTATCAGATGTTTAGACATTACTTTTTAAAAGACATTAGATAAAAAAAAAGTTGTATGACATTTTCAACGTATGTTCGGTTGGTCCCTGGTGAGTTTTTCAGATCGTCCCACCACAGAAATTTATTCATGTAAATGAAAGTATATTTTGCGTATTACTCTAGAACGAAAACTCGGATTGAGACCAAAATTTTCAACCTACTCGTGTTCTGTTGATCTTTGGGAAAATTTCAGGTGCAGTTACAATTTCAGAGCCTTTATTCCCTCTCTCCCCTACAAAAATCCGCATAAATAAAAGTATGTTTTTGCATTAAATGACAAGAAAAATGCAGATTACTACCAAATTTTTAAAATATAATTCCGTTAGCCCCTTGGGTTGGTTCTAAGTTTGGTTCAATTCAGATTTCATAACATCCGGTCCCCAGTTTTCGCTACAAAATTGTTTTTTTTTTATAAATTTTCACGTTGGGTTAACTTATTTTGTTAGAAATCATGAATTATTAACTAACTTTTTTTCCCTATAAATAGGAAGATTGTTGTATAGCTTAAGTCTGCCCACAGCGAAAGACATGTTTTATGGGTAATCCGGGATAAATATAACGAACTTTGTAAAGTATTCAACCTTTGTATCCCAAAATGAAGAAGCCTACTTGTTCACAGACAAAAAAAATCAACGAGAATTATAATCGATGATGACGTCACACACTCAGACATGTTTACGAGAATCTATCTTATATTTAATTGTGAATATCTCCCGACATCTTTTGTTTAAATTAACTGCTAACGTAAACTATCAGCAACGTAGATGTAACTATAGCTTTTGAAGCAATTTACACTACATTTATCTTCTTTGTGCAGGGAGGTGAAGAGTTCTTCCAAGTACCATACACTATCTGTGGCCTCCATGTCGTTGTCTTCCGCTGCACTATTTTCCGTTAGCTTACCATTACTTCATCCCCTCCTCCTCACTTTCCTGTACTTCTCATGTCAATCTATAAATACCTTCACTCTTGGGAGTAGGAAGTTGGAGGATGGCAGTAAAGACGGCTTACCTTATTTTTTTTTTCAGGGGAAGGGCTGGGAGAGTGCTGAAAATAAACTAAACGAAATTATGTGAAATTCTAGCAAGCCTAATTATTTAAATTAAAATAATGCTCATGTTAACTCTGTATTAGTATTTTCTTAAATAATATTATTTTTAATGGTTGATTTATTATCTAGCTTTAAGTGCAAAAATCTTTAACCTAATCAATTACAACAATTGCTTTCGAGAAAACAAAGTGGAAGCGACCTCTAGCGGCATTTGTCGTACATGGCAAAATATTACGTTTCAATCAGTGCGTTAATTATCCATAATATTCGACGAGTTCCGTGCTTTACCGTTCGCTAACCCTATTCAGGTCAAGGGAAAATATTACAGCAAATATAATAGAAAGCTAATCGCTTAATAATAATTTTTACATGATGGTCAATGGCGGTTAGAAATCTCATTACTTGCTTCTATACCGCACTTAACATTATTATTTAATTTGTGCTCAGTGACGTAAGGATTACGGATTTGTTAAAAATATCTTTGGGAACCACTGATCTTGGGGAGTGTATAAGGGAATTTTTATGTGTTTTCTAGCTGTAAAACATGGCCAGAGGATTGTATTGATTTTCTGTACTCGAAAGGGAGGAGAGTTAGGAAGTACACAGAGATTAATGCTAACGCACGTGCTTCCCCCTTACGGAATTTCAGGAATTAAAATGTATAAAATTATTTATGATGGTGTACAACAATATAATATTTATATTTAATAAATATTAATATAACTAAAATTACATATATAATTAAAATGTGTGTAATAATTACCTCAATAAATTAATACCTTAAATTTTCGTTTATGCTCTTTAATACTGTTTTTTTTTTTTTAAACTTCAGTTTAAATGTCTATTTATACCGCTAAGACTTAACTAACAAATATTTATCTATAGGTTTTGTTTTTTTCCAGAAACAAAAACACTAAAATACGCTACAATCTTCCTTTGAAATTTGTTTAACATTCCAGAAAAGAATTCCGAGAAATGGAAATTGGTGAAATAATGAGCACTTAAACCTGCCTGGAATGTAATCTGCTTTAATTTCTTAAAGAATTACAGATTATTCTCAGACGTTTCATGGTACTTCCTGTTCAGCTTCTTCAGTGACTGTAAAGACAGCGGAACTGTAAATTATGGTGATACAATTCACCAGTTCTGCTGTCTTTATAGTCACTGAAGATGTGGTAATGGAAGTACGACGATACTTCTGAGAATAATCTGCAATTCTTTAAGAAATTAAAGGCAGATTACACTCCACGCAGGTTTAAGCGCTCATTATTTTACCAATTTCCAGTTCTTGCGCACTATGCCGCCAGGGCTGGATTTTGGTGTTCGTAGGCCTAGGAACTTTTATTCCGAAATGTGCTAAAAAAAGGGGGTAAAATGTTTCTTCTACTTTAACACTTTGACTGTGAATCATGTCAATTAACGTGACTCAAGTTTCAACTATAATAAATGATAAACCACCTCAACTGATGGAGCGACCATAACGTCGATTCTAATTTTGAGAACACTCGCTAGATAGTGTATTGAATTGAAGCGCCTAGAGTCTATTGCGCACATGTTTTACCAGCTCGTTTTGCGTTAGTCATAGTGAAGCGTTTTTTTTTTTTTAATTTTCCCTTCCTTAGTAGGCTCTAGGCACTGTAGGCACCATAGGTACATAATGGGAAACCCGGCCCTGATTCCGCTAAAAGAATATTTTAAAATTCCAAGAAATATTCATCCCTTTTGCATATGACTGACTTGGTGGTGATGACAATAGTGCAACTGCACCAGGACCTATGCCCTGTGAAATCCAGCACAGAAGCGCCCAGCCCTTTTACATAAGACCAAACGTCTGCTAAATCTTTCTTTGTTGTCTTTCTAAGATAGAATCAGGTTCTTGGTACATTTATTCAAAGGACGCTATTCTCCAAAAAGTATCCTGACCTGTTCTTTATCATACTCCACTGGATCTCTCCAGATTAAAAAAAAAACAAAAAAAAAAAACGGTTACTCTGTGACGAAATACAGTATTTGCAGAGTACTATATGCTCTTAAGGGCAGGTCCAGAAAGGGGTAATTGCTATCGCCCATCTCTAGAGCCTTTACTAAGCCTGGTCAACACCTAAGGCCCATCTCTAGAGCCGTAGGTGTTGACCAGGTGTTTAAAAGTAAAACAAGAATAAATTGGAACAAACACTGTTTGTTTTATATTAAGGAGTTTTATGGTTACTATTCATGTTGTAGTATGTATATTATATTTAGGTTAGTCAGAATTCGAGATAAATTCAAGCTAATTTAGAGGTTAATATTCAGTAATAGTCAATCAAATGTGTCATCATCATTATATCAGTCCACCCTTCTTCCAAAAAAAACAGGCTAGATTCGTCTGTCTCCTTACTTCCCCATATTTGGTCACTTGCGATTACTTCCTGTTTTCTAAACTGAAAGTTAAGCCTCAAGGAATACATCCTTGAAAATATAAAAAAAATATACTGAGAATTATTATGAGGTCATTTAAGTCGCAAGAACCAATTTTGAAGGGGGGGTATACTTTTCAATAATGGGAAATTCTATTTGCACGTACTGGATCAGTATCGAAATTTTTTGCTAATGCCTTGTGTTTTACCGAAGACCATATTTTTTCCCCTAAAAGCCTTCGAGACGACGGCTTTGGCGTCATTTTTAAAGGTCATGCACCCAAGACCAAACCAATAGCTGAGACGAAGAGGCGATCGCCTCAGGATGCCATTTACAAAAGCACTGAGCATTCAAGATTTATTCATAAGAAATATAAAAGGCACCATATTTATGTCTTGTTTCATTCACCAACATGTTTCTGCTTGGCCATGTGTATCTTTTAAATCCTCAGAAACATCTATTAAATTTATTTCTCTTGTTACATATTTTTCGAATGCTCAAAATTATTATGCTGCTGCTAACCAATACATGACAGGCTGATACAAATATCGATCACTTATTTTTCCAACTTGACACCTTTAAATTCTTCATAATTTTTATTCCAGTGGCAACACGTCCGCGCGGATAGCACAGTGGTTATAATTATCGTCCGTCCTGTACCTGATGGAGAAGGTCTGGGTTTGAATCCTGTCAACGACCCGAGAAACTTCTAGCAGCTTTTTTCACTCCCTGGCTAAGATAATCGGTATCACTCATGAAGAGCAAAGTCCACCCCCCCCCCAGGAGCGGTCTTTATTTTATTTTTTTTTTTTTTTCAGCAAAACAGACAAATCGACCAGAGAACTCATGCAATTTATGAACATATTACACATAAGTAGATCAGTTAGTTCTGCGACTCTAATATGACACCTAATTCCAGTTACCACATGTGAAAAATGTGAAGGATCCTGTCTTTGTTGTTTCATTTTTAACTTTTCTGCAAAATGTTTACATCATTTTATGTTATTGTACTTAAAGTGTATACAATGGATCCATTTAATGTATATAACAAAAGAAGAAAATATTCACGAGGGAGCAATTTTACAATTAATACTGATATAAAAATAAAATGAAATACAAAATTGCAGTTAATGGGACAAGTGACAAAAGAGACATAAATAAATGCTTGAAATTTCAAGAAAAGCGGGCAGTTTTTCTTAAATGCAAAGTATAAGAAATTTGGGCAAACAGGAAATATCACAAAACAATCTGGTCTTAAAAACAAATTAGATACTACTTGGCCACTTTATGAAAACCGTGAGTTAGTAGTGTATTGAATCATTCTCTTGAATCACTCTCCAAAACAGCGTGGCATGGAGTTAAAATAAGGTGTTGACCAGGTGTTTAAAAGTGAAACGTTAGAAGACATTAGACCATGCTTCATGTTATTGGACTGGTCAGGAAAGATGCTTAAAGTATTCTTCGTGTTTCTCTAACTATTATTTCACACATGGACGGGTTTCATTGTCAATATGAAATTATTTCTCTCTATAGCGGTAAATATGCAACACTAATGGCGTTCTTAATAGGCAATGATGTTCATATATACCCTTGTATTCAAAGTGCCCTCCGATAGAGTTAGGGCACCTAGATAACCCCAGGGGCGCACATCTGGTGAATATTGGCTTGGCACACCCAGGGTCCTGAGCTGGATATCATCATTCTTCATTCTTCTTTTTCTTGGTGATTCCCTTTTGACTCTCTCTCTCTCTGACAGGGTAACTCGGGAATTTTTTTTTATTTTGGCTATAATAAGCCTCAGGCTTCCTTGCACCATATAATAATAATAATAATAATAATAATAATAATAATAATAATAATAATTATTATTATTATTATTATTATTATAACACGAAAGCATTCTCCTCCTACAGCTCTTAATGTAGAGTTGTTGGAGGAGCCCTTAATGTAGGAAACCACAGGTGGCATTGGAACCTGTGGTTTCCTTCCTATGTGCACTCTTCCATCGGTGCTTCAAAAACACAAATCGGCACTCACTGGACCATACTTTTTTCTGGTCCTCCTACGCATATCCTTCCGTTCCATGCATCAATGCAGTCTTATTTTCTCGATGATTCCGAGATCATGGCTTCGTGAAGGTCTCCCACTTCCACAGTGCATTATTTGTAAGTTGTTGTTATAGGATTTTTGGAGCTTAACAACTTAGACCATGTTGTTCCTTATATATTATGTTGTTGTTGTGTGGTTTTAGGCACATCAGCAACTTAGCGTTTCGCCGCATATTATTTCTATAAATTGTGCATTCTGTGGTGGCCGATCTGCTGTTTTGCTGGACGAAAAACCCGAGTTTCCTGGAGAAAAATGCACGCTCTCCCTCCTAAAACTGACTAACTCAGCCACTTTGTGAAAAAGACCCTAAAAATTCCTCTCATCATTCTGGAAGACCCTTAATAAAGTGGCCAAGAGTGTATACATATACAAATCAGTAATCATTGTCCTAATGGGATCAAAGTTAAGGATATTTGAATATTTATTCACAGTTTTCTTGCATTCACTTCGCTTTTTCATTCGAATTATCCGCTGCTTCATTAGTAAAGAAAAACCACTGAAAAAATTTGTAACTTTTCTATAATTTATGACAGAAGAAGGTTCTCTTCAGGAATACGCAATGCATCATAACTTCAGACAGATGACCATCCTAACTGCATAATGTATAGATTGAACCATTAAATTTCGTAGTATAATGGGTCGTCGTCGTACTGAGAAAGTCTACTAAATCTCAAGACTTGTATCACGATAGGAAAAATCTTCTAAATATTTTTTAAAGTTGGATATATATCTCCTTTGACCTTTTAAGATGATGAAAATACCACTGAACAAACAACAAATTCGAAGGCATGCAAGTATTTGTTCTCGAAGAAAATTATGAAAGCTTCGGGTAGCCATCCTTCTAATTTAGGTTTCTCATAATATGAGAATGTAAACAGCAGATAGGTTATCGCCCTACCATTACTGACTCAGAACCACTAGGTTAAACTTGGAAATTTGCCAGATTTATTTTGTAAAATAAATCCCTCAACAGGGAGAGACCATAATCAAAAATCAACACAAAATAAACGTCTGTGTAAGTATGTGTTCATTCAATATTTTATATTCAAGCATTAACTGTTTATTTGGAATTAAATTTTATTATGCCATTCATTATATAATTTTTATTCATTAATAAAAAGGTGATCACTTAGTGATGGATATATAATATATATATGGATAATATATTAATAAAGTTTCCCTATAGGATTCCATCTTTCTCTTTGATCTACTTTTATAATGGGAAATACGTTAATAATTCGCTTTAAATTAATTTAATTTAACCTTAAATATCGCTCCAGATGCAAACAAAAAGGCTACTCAGTTGCACACAAGAAAGTGCCTTCCCTCCCAAACTACATGAAAAGGACCATAATATTGCATATATTTTGTCGCATCCCACTACACGAAAAGGTTCCACCGATACTGTTTGTTTTTATAGTAAACATGTCTGCCTTGGGCAGACATGTTTACTATAAAAACTGAAGTGACCAAGCAAAAGGAACCCCGATGTAGGTAGGATGCGCTCTAGGTATGGAGATTCTCTAAGCAATTTTCAATCGAACTACAAGTGAACTTAGTGGACATAGTGTGATTGTTTGGTGGTACCTGGGGTTTCCCACAAATCCGCCTTAAATACTTTGTGATGCTGAACAACTTTGGTGGGTTTGTTTTAGGTACATCAGCAACTTAGGCCATATTGCACCTTATATACGTATAATATGTCTCTAAATTGCCTGTGTTCTGTTTGTTGTTTGCTGGACGAGAAACCGAGTTTCAGGAATAAAAAGCCATGCTACCCTCGCCTGAGACAGACTAACTGAGCACGTTGTGAAAATGGCCCATAAAATTCTTTCCCTTCATCGACGGGACTCGAACTCATGTCTTTTCCACACGGTGTGGGAAGGACGGCGAACCTACCAACTGTCCAAGATGGTTTTAGCTGATTTCAAAAGCCTAGTAGCTTCGAAGAAAGGTTAATATGCTAATTTATCATTATTTCATTTTTTTTTTTTTTTTTGATAAATGGCACATTAAGCTAGTAGACCAAATGACATCACAAAAAAAGGATGTCTTATTTGAAAATAGCGCAATGTCAGTGTAGTAATTGTGAAAGGAACGTTTGTTCTGCTGTTAGCATTATAACTGCGTAGTTTGAAACCGTGGTGGGTGGGGAAAAAAAAACTTAATAGGAAATCTCCCTAACTCAATATAATTTGATAATGATGGGTTTTTATTTTCCTAAAATATTTATTTTATTTTTATAATTAATTATTATTAAAGTTAATTAAAAATATTAATTATCATTATAATATAATTGCAATTTCACTTGTTTAATTATTAATTAAATTAACAAATAATTTTAATATTAATAGCTATTATTTAATTTTGTTTCTGGAAATACGAACTGTATATGTTTATTTTCCACATGCTTTAAGTTTTAATTGTTTTGTCCACAGATTTGAAGAAAAAAATTTGATAACCTAACTTCATGGACATGTACAATTTTAGCTCTTTTTACAGACTGTCCTTAAATTTAAAGCCAGTTGGAACCCTGCTTGCTATTTCCATATCTATAATTATAACACATTGTAGTTTGGGAACTGACGCATATATATTTTGAAACCATAAAATAAAGTCTCAGGGCTACTAAATGGGGAGATGTAGGTTACCTTGTATGCCTAATTGTAATTTCAAAATTTTTTTATTCGTGGTGGCCATCCAAAAGTTAGTTTTTGGGCCTATTTAGTATATTTCAGGGATTCGCACGGATCGATATTGACCCCTGGGAGTCAATCGTCTTGAAAGAGGGATCGATACAATGGGTCGAATGGGGATCGGTGGGCATATATACATGTATAGTAATATAATAACAATAATAAATATAATGAATATAATAGTAGTAGTAGTAGTAGTAGTAGTAGTGGCATGTGATGCAAGAAAGCAAGTGTATGAGCTTATGCAGCATCAGCAAAAAAAAAAAAAAAAAAAAAAAATCACACCATTCCCTCCAAATGCCTGTCCAGTTCCTCCTTAAATTTATTCAACCTATCAACTTCCACAACGACAGATGGAAGTTTGTTCCAGCAATTAACCACCCGCTGGCTAAAGGCAAATTTCCGCACATCTATTCTACATCTGTCCTTTCTTAATTTGAATTTATGCCCCCTTAGGTTCGTAATCTGAACAAGTGGAAGGATCCCATCAGAATTCAGCGTGCTCAACCCATTCAAGGCCTTATACACCTCAATCAGATCACCGCGCAGGCGCCTAGTCTCCAGCCACTGCAATTTGCAGAACTTAAGCCTCTCTTGATAAGAGGATCCCTTCATTCCCCTCACCAATCTTGTTGCCCTTCTCTGTACACGCTCAAGTAAATCTACATCCTTCCTAAAATGAGGCCTCCAGACCTGTACGCAGTACTCAAGGCGTGGCCTGACCATTGCCTTATACAGAGGGATAATCACCTCCTTTGCAAAGCCAATGTAAGAACATTGGCTTTGCAATTTGGAATGCGAATTTTACAATTAGGCAACATAACTGTAATCCATCGAACGGCTGTCGCGTGATCCATGTGCGTCGAGCTGTTAAGTAACGACGATTAACGGCTGCTGGCAGTCCAACTGACAGATCTCTCACAGTTAAACTCACAGTGTTACCATCTGGGCAGTTTGTGCATAGGCATATTACATATTTAAACACTATTTTAAGTTGTTTCAAATAATAACATTACAATTTTGATAACATTTAATTTTTAGGAAGGTCTTTATACCATGTCGCTCCCCCCCCCCCAAAAAAAATGAAGGTGCCGTATATTTTCACAAGATTATTTAACCTTGGGATTTAATTCTTTGACTGGCAACGAATCGATGCCACTCTTATATGAGAAACCCTTTCAGAACAATGCGATGAAAGACAACCTGGAAAGGATGCATCCTGCTGCTAAATACAAGGATTTTGAATATTTAAAATGCTTTAAAGAAAATGAATTGGTAGATACTATAGTATTATATAACGTGATAGATTAAGTAATTTATTACCAAAATGATACAATTTTAAAGGAATTGAACCATCTCAACGTCAAACACTTAAAGTACGTATTCAGCAAGGGTTTTTCGCCCGGCAAAACTGGGGTTTTAAAAAGTCCAGCAGTGCAGGAAATTCGAACAGAGAACACACGCAATTTACATATACATACACATGGGTAGTTGAAGTGACTTTCTAGGTGGCACTAATATAATAGTTGTTTTTTTTGTTAAGCAAGCAGTTTCAGGAACAATTATAAGAAGAGTTTGCCAAGGTCGCCCGAGGGTTAAGCCAACCAGAACAGATCGTTCTCTGGCTCTAACAGCGAGACGGGAACGCTATGATGTCCTGTCAACAGCTGTCTCTTGAGGTTGCTGCAGCCACAGGTGAAAACATTTCCAGCCAGACTGTGTTAAGAAGGCTCAATTAAAGTGGATTCTACACAAGGAAGCCAGTGGTTTATATCCCATTAACCTGTCTGCGAGGGTAGCACAGTGGTATCGTCGCCGTCTCCCCCACACTGGGTGGAAAAGGCCCGGGTTCGAATCCCGTCGATTATGCGAGGAGGAGGAGGAACTTGAATGGGCTTTTTCACTCTGTGGCTGAGTTAGTCGGTTTCAGGCATAGATAGCTAGTTTCCCCCCCAGAAACTGGGGTTTTTCATCCAGAAAAACAGGCAAATCGACCAGAGAACACACGCAATTTACAGATATAATACATATACGGGTATATGTAAGAAATTACGGGTGGCCCTAAAATAATAATTTGAATTTTTTAATTTTGAATCCCATTAACCTCAAACCACCACAGAGCTCTTAGAAAGTGCCATGAACATGTGACTTGTAGCCCTGACAAATGGGGCAGTTCTGTTCTCAGATTAGTCAGGCGTTCTGTTCTCAGATTAGTCAGGCGTACCGTAACTGGGCAGTGGACCGAGAACAGATCCTCGAACCCTATGTGCGATATTGCCACAGAATCTTATAGATACCCTTATATGGATCATGGTTCAGTGTTGTCAGGACAGTTTAGCCGTTGGAGGGATCATATGCCATACTGTTGTCATGTAACCATATTTTCGAGCACCTTGTATAGACTTCTGTAATGTGACCTTTCTGGCAATTCTTATACAACCCCTATAAATGTCCCTTACACCTGTCTGAAGTTTGTCACTATCTCCTCATTTCATCGTTATTCTATGGTATATATACATGCAGTGTATATATACATTTTTTTTTCCAGTTTAAATTTGTCTCTTTGTGTGTTATCCAAGAAAGATTAAGGATGCCATCAGCATTTAGTTTACTCAATCGACTTAAATACTTCAATCCTGTCCGTAGTTCTGAAACGCTGCATATTTGGTCACTCCCGAGTATAAACAGAAAATTTATTTGCGTTATTTTTAATGCATGAATTTATACGAAATGAAAGCCGAATTCACCTTTAGCAACTGATCAAAATATCATCACGCGTTTCCTCAATAAAATTTCACGACTTCCTATTTTAACATTTATCAGTTTTTATAGCCGGTTAACTGTCCAGAACAGGTGGCGTTATGATTCATTGGGGGGTGAACTTTTAGTTGTGCAGTGCACGAAGTACAGTATTGTGATTACACTAAGAAACAGGATGATAAACGATGTTTTAGAATGAATGTTACTTTTAAATATTAAAGGAAATTTTTACTCCTTTTGATATTTATCTTTAATTTGACTGCAATGTTAATATTTCCGTTTTCGCTTTTCAATTTTTCTTTAGCTTTTTCCTCCATTCTTTTCTTCGTTGCTTTTGACGTTTTGCAAGCCCGGTAAATTTCGGTGAACCAAAATTTTACTGAAGTGTTTTAAATTCCCAGAAAGTAAATATTTCCTAGATTTCTTCATCGTAATGGCCAGCCATGTGGTTTTACTCTGCAGAACATGTTCGGAAACATAGTAGACAAAGTTCCAGCTGCTTAGCCCCAGCTCCCACGTGCAGCCTACGCTCCAAATATAAACGCGAAGTTTAAATGTTGAAACCGAACTAGTACAGATGGATAGACAGATATAAAAGATATCTTTTATAGCCTTAAACTTTTCCATTGCACAGCTTATACACAACATTGTCTAGTTGGAAGCGACGTAGTTGTAATGGCTGGCAGAGGTCCAAATTAATGTATGTGGACTAGGCAAATCGCGAAATCATTAACTTGTCTTTTGCGCACAAGGTCAGTGAATGTTACCGAGTTACGACATATAATCCCAACAGCATTTGCGATTATTTTCGTTTGTCTCCTCTGCCCATTTCGACATGAAACTTATAAATACTTGTCCTTATGTGGCAACCAAACAAAATAAATCACGGTCATGGAGCATTTGCTATGTGGGGTAGCAACCCCCACAGATCAAATGCTCCATAATGAAAGGCTCATTGCAGACCCTCGCGAAGCAGTTGTTTGGGGTAGGAGTTCGATAGTAAATTAATCACAGAAAATCAGAACTTGAGTAAATTATTTATTTTTTGCTTTTATCAAGTCTCTTTGGGGATCATAAATTCAATAGCCCTCTCCCCTGGGACCAGCCCCAGGAGGGGGTTCGCCGAAATTTTAAATTATGCTTATGCTTTAACATTGTTAGCTAGGGGAAAACGTGTAGCAATATCATATTAGAACTATTTCAGCCTATAATAGGGCACCTTAATAGCTATATTAAAGTAATATAAATTTAACAGTTCCTTTTTAAAAAAGTTTATTATGTTTGAAAAGTTAGATAATATTCCCTCTGTGAAACAAAAACACTCTATGGTGGCTTAATTTTTGGTGGCCTGTTAGGCAGAGCTATTATTAAAGTAATTATTATTAAAGTTTCATTTTTAAGGAGCCATAATGCTTGCTAAGCTAAATTCCCCTGTCACCTGAAATATGAAAAATTGTTCCCCTTTTGTTTGTGACACAGATGAAAGGTTTAGGAAATTGTGACATCACAATTCAAACTGAAAATTCAAAAAATAGTAGTCTTGATTTTGTTTTTCCCCATTCAATTCTTAGAGGTTGTATGACTTTTATAATCATCAGTGGCAGATTAAGACTTGCTGAGGTGCCCATGGACACCAAGATTTGGGTATAACATCACCTGTGGCACAACCTACATAAGTGGTGTGGCTCAGACATGTAAACAAACAAGAATACATCAGCCAGCTAGGGCCAGGGATTCTAAGAGTGGGAGTAAAATGAGTAACAGACAGGGCCCAACTTGAGGATATGTGGGCCCTAGGCAAAAGTTTTTTTTTGGAGCCACTTTAAAAATCTTTATTATGAACAGGGTCTATCTTTGGACTATTTGGTCTCTAGGCAAAATATTTTCCGGGGACCCTATGCCCTATTTTAATAGTAAAAAAATAGGGCATAGAGGCCCTCGGAAAATTATGATTACGCAATCAATATAAACATTATAAGCAAATAAATCTGCATGTATTTCTAAGGAAATATATACAAATTTGAACATATTGGCAGCATGCACATTTTGACTAGAAGGCTACATTACAATTTGAAAGTATATTTTATTTGCAAATTTCATAAGGAATGATGAGCACACTCATGCTCATTGTTGTGCTACTGGATATTGCTGTTTTTGGCCGTGTCCATTGTCATTTACTGGCCCCTCAAAGTATGAACCATAGACACATGCCTAGTTTGCCTAGGCCTAAGATAGGTCCTGGTAACAGACAAGTAATGTATGGATCAAATGAACTGTGCCAGTTAAATCAGACAATGCAATTACTTGCACAGATTATTGTATTTACTTTTTTCAGTTCTTTCTTCTGAATAAGAAACACTGGTATTTTTACTTAAATTTTTGCTGGTATTGCGTATAACCTGATTACTTCTAGTTACTGTCTTACTAAATAATATTAAAATTAGAAAGTGCTTCTTTTTAAGTAGTCTTACCTAACATATAGTCAAACATATAGTCTTGCCTGACTATATGTTTGGTTAAATGAGAAATATGAAAAATATATTAAATATTTTCACATATTAGCTTTAGCATTAGGCAAATATTTCTCATTGTACAAAAATGCCCACTCTCATGACCATTAATATTTATGAAGGTTAATATAATATGAATTTTTTTAAAATTTTATATTAGTGTATCTCCTTTAAGTATCACTATTTACCGTTCTTTTCATATATGAACCTCTGGAAGCTGACAACATTTGGGGATACACAAAACTGAGGGCTGCATGTGACTTTTAGGCCACCAATCTGATATGCCTGCTTTAGTTATTTTATAATTATGTTGACCTAAGACAATTGAGGGATCATTATAGCTCTGTATGTTTCTATGAGGGGCTCCTGTTATGTGTTCCTTTGTATGTATTGGCATGTTGCACAGATATTCAGAAGATTATTATTATTATTATTTTTTTTTAATGTGTTCCTTGTGTGTGTTGGCATGTTGCACAGGTATAACATCTACAGTTTAATGTTAAGAAAATGAGCACTTCTTGCATTAGAATAAATTTATATGTTATTTCCTGGGAAATATATACAAAATCATAAATGTTGTGATTTGATCCTTTGCATTTCTTGTTGTCTCTGAATTCACTTACAAATTAAGACTGAACAAAGAGTTTGTGTTGACTTTGAAGGTCTTAAATACCCTTAAGACCTACCTTTAAAGCACAGGTACTTAAGAGTATCTGTGGAAGAAAACATTGCTCTGGAAACCTAATTAAGTAAAGGAAAACCAGATAGTACAAAACTGTCCAATCTAAATACAGCCATTTTAAAGCACTTTGGACTGCAGTAATTAAAATTTTTAAAACAAAAATGAACCAAGTATTGATGTTTAGAGTAGTGTTGAACTAAGTATTCATCTTTAGATTTTACAATTTCTGAATTTGAATTTTACCTAATCATCTGCTTTTTTCTCATTAGGAAAGTTGTTTCTCATTCTTAGTTCAGCCTATAAAATATCATTGACATTCCTCTGAAATGAATGCAAACCGATTTTATTTGAAGGGGAAAAAAGTCAAATACAGTAATTGTGTGACACACATGTATTTAGCTGTATAGAACAGCTGACTATTGCATTGTGTTTCCTCATGCTACAGCCTGTTTATTTTTCTTTTTTTCCCCACAAATAAAATTGGTTTCTGTTAATTTGAGTTTATTTTAAAATAAACTGAGGGCAGGGAACAACTTTGCCATTGAGAAAAAATAAGTTTAGGCAAATCATAATTTATAAATCTCAGACAGAGCTATGCAATATAAGTATTGGCAAAAAGCAATATTTAATGCAGTAATTACATATTTTATAACAGAAATGCATATCCAAACTTGAGTTAAAAAAGAAATTTTTTTAGTAAAAATAATGGCTATTATTTTAACACAGATATTTCAAATCTAAACAATATTTTAGCTATTTTAGCAAAATCTAATTTTAACATAAGCTAAACATTTCAGCCCAAATATGAGAAAAGGTTGAGATGATAAATGCTTAAACCTAAAACCCTAGAACCTTTTAATTTAAAATCTTGCCTGCAAAACTGAAAAAAGTACACTTTAACATGTTATTTAAGCAGATTGTATGAAATGTGTGTGCCAAGAGTAAAAGTAATGTAAATTGAGTAATTTAGTCACAGTAAAATTATTTTTTGAATATGAGTTTTTGATAGTTTGAATTTTATGAATAAATATAATGTCAGTAATAGATAGTCATAATTTACTGATTTTAGTACAAAACCAGAACTACTGGAAGAAGAAGAACCATGTCTAATATCAGGAGATTGTTCTGAAATTTCAGAAACACCGACACCACCAAGTCTCCTAAATTCAGGTAATTTTTATTTATGAATATTAAAATATAGCAAAAAAAAGGAGCTGTTTATATAACTTATAATTATTGAGGTTCATTTAGGATGTTAAAAAACTAAGGTGGAAATTAAACTTGAATTTAGATTTTGGCACCTATAGGCACAAAATTCAGAAACATCCACTGTTCCTAATAAAATGTATGGTAAATTATTATTTTTTGATCTATATATGAGAGTTGATTGGAAAGTAAAATTACAGATGCTACTGTATACAAATGGATTTTATTGAATTACTTGAAAATATACATAAGAAATTAAAATGTATACACTGTTTTTCTACATATTCACAAAAATTATTGTGGCATTTGTTTTATCCTTTAATCAAATTGTGCATGCCAAGGTTAGAGAAATCTGGGCTTTGTGCATGTAACTGGTCGCAAACGTTTTCCTGAACACCAAGTTTAATTGAATTGCTGCCCCAAAGGATGATTTTTGAAATGTGGAAAGTGAAAACTGTGAAAAATAAAATTGATTTAATAAACTAATGCCAATACAAAATTATGACAGGTGCACATTTGAAATTGAACACACATTTGACTCATTTGTAAGAAAGCATTGCCCTTGAAACCTAATTAAGTAAATAAAAATGATATAGGACAGAGCTATGCAATCTAAGTACTGGCAAAAAGCAATATTTAATGCAGTAATTAAATATTTTATAACAGAAATGCATATCCAAACTTGAGTTAAAAAAGAAATTTTTTTAGTAAAGAAATGGGTATTATTTTAACACAGATATTGAAATAATGCAGGACCACATTGTTTTTTCTATTGTGACTCTCTGGGGACTCTTTTATCCCTCCAATGATGTTAAAAGAGCCTATGCTCTTTAGAAACAACGATATTTATCCACAAGTCAACCTAAAGTAATCAATATTGTTTTTAATCAAATAACATCACTAAGCAGATGAATCCATTATTTATTAAAAACTCAAAGGCACTGTTGGGCCTATTTGCTTTGCTCATCAGACAAAAGGTATTGAATCAAAATGGAGAGCTCAGGTGGTGTGCAGAAGAAAAATTTACAATTGAAAACAACATTTGTAATGCATATCATATAACTTCCATTAGTGGTCTGTACTGAACCAATTTTTCCTGATTACCATTGCAATTTAATAAGGAGGTGGCGTGCATGCTATTTCAATTCAGGTATTGAAATAGTAATATTAATGGCAAATGATGCAAGAAAGCAAGTTTATGTAGCATCAGCCAAAAAAAAAAAAAAAACCTACACAGTTCATCTATCTGTACCCTCCAAGAATTTGTCTAGTTCTTCCTTGAATTTATTCAACCCATCCACTTTCACAACAACAACAAATGGAAGCCTGTTCCAACAATCAACCACTTCCTGGCTGAAGGCAAACTTCTGCACATCTATCCTGCAACCAACCTTCCTCAACTTGAATTTATTCCCCCTCATGTGTGTAGTCTCAACAAGTGGAAAAATGCCATTAACATTCAGCTTATCCAATCCATTCAGGGCCTTAAACACCTCAATCAGATCTCCTCGCAGGTGCCTAATTTCAAGATGCTGCAATTTACAGAACTAAAGCCTTTCTAGGTAAGAGCACCCTTTTGTTCCCTTCATCAATCTGGTTGCCCTTCTCTGCACCCATTCCAGCAGATCTACATCCTTCCTCAAGGGGCCTCCAGACCTTTATACAGTACTCAAGATGTGGTCTAACCATGGCCATATACAAAGGGATAATCACCTCCTTATCCTTAATAACAAAGTTTCTGTATATCATTGACAAAACCCCCATGAGCTGTCCTGGCAGCATGTCTACACAGCTTAGAATCAGTGTGAGATAATAATGCAACACTACATTATACTGCATTATTCAATTAAAAACAATATTAGTTACTTTAGGTTGACTTGTGGATAAATAGTCATTTCTGTAGAGCACAGGTCCAAGCTTTGTCAGTGTTGATTAATTTAATCTAAATCAGTATCAGTTTTATCTTAGGGGAGGAGTAGGCAGTACCAAAGAATGGGGGTGGATTTCTTTATTTTACTTTATTCTGATGTTAGCATAGATGTTCAGTACTGGTCATTAATGTGAACTTTTAAATTCTGTAGTGCTCAAGGAAATAATCAATGATTTTTATTAAATCAAATATCAGTAAAAATTTTGTAATGAAAGGCTGCTCTAGTTTAAAAAGAAATTTTAATATTTATATTTCATTCTGTTGTTTGGATTCAGCTGAAATTTAAAACGTGATTTAATATTAATCTAGATTTTAGTTGAAATATCGGAATAAAAAGTTAATTATAAATGCAAAAAAAAAGCATTTTATTTTAAATTAAGGAAGGGTATAAAATTGAGGTGTCTAAGGGTACAAAGTACAAAATTTACCACTGATGAAATTGTCAGCCGTTCCACATTGTTTTCCCTTTTGTTGATACTTGTTGCTAGGAAAAGATCACTTTGGTATAATACTTGGAATTATGGTTTGCTTTACTTGATTCCTTATTTATTTTTGTCAGCATGAAACATTAGTAATGTTCAGTTTCTTTATAATTTTCATATAGATTGCCCTTTTTTGATATATTTGAAAGATCATAGCATTATTAACCTGTAATGCCAAGTTAATTGGTATCTAAAAGTTTTGCAGTTTTTTGTTTGTAATTTCCTGCTTATTTTTTTTTAATTCATAATGTGTTCAAAGAAATGAAGTTACAATGTTTCCTTTCTTTGTTCTGAAATAATGGAATAATTTCAGCTCTGTTTATTATAAAGGTCCATGCATTTTAATCACTTTCTGTATTATTAATACAGATGTTTAATGATATTTTGGCTAATTCTATCCATTATATCAGAGATGTGATTTTCTCTGTGAACTGTATAGCTTTATTAGAAAGAGAGACTATTATTTTAAGGCATTTTTTCTCTCTCTCTCCCCCCTCCTCCCTCCCAACGTATGTATGAATTTTTTTTGGCATCAAACCCTTTTTGTGTTGGCATGATGTTCAAATTCACTCATTATCTGAAAAAAAAAAAAAAAAAAGAAAGAAAACACATTTTTTTATGCAAGGTACATTTCATAATTTTATTGTCATTATTTCTGTATGAGAATATGAACTTTACAATACCCCTTCATGAGTAGGAGACTATATCTAGAATTACAGGCTTGTGAGGCAAGTCAAGCATGCTGTAAAATATTTGGAGGGCATGGTAGAAATTAGAGAAGGAACTTAAGAGCTATAAAGACTTAGCTGTTAATTACTGCATTATTTTAGGATTTTTAAAATTATATCAATTAATTTATACAAATTGGTAGAATGCAAAGTATATGCAAAGATGAATTTTTTGTACGGTGTTAATATGTTTCAGTGTTGCTGCAAGTAAATGAGTTTTTTTTAATTAGTATTTATTCATTGTCTCTGTAGGTAACCAGAGTATTGATCTAGGTTCTCCTGTCAAGCTTTTAACTTTGAAGGAATATGATAAAGTAAGTAATTTTCATCAATTTCTTCAAAACTCTTCAGCCATTTATGACATGAATGAGTGTGCAGAATATTAAAAATGCTCAGCATCAAAACTTGCAATATTGTCATATGTAACTGCTTCTAGTTAAAAAAAAACAACATACTTTTCTGAATGGAGCAATATAGCCTTAGTTGCTAATGCTTCTAAAAACCAAATAACAATAACAAACTAACTTTTCTGATTAAAACTATGAGCATATGAGTGAAAATAATATGCTATGTCATTATGCACATATTAAATACTTATTTTACAGACTGAAATTATGATCCTTCAGTATAATCCTCCTCCCCTATAATAACTACTTCCCAATATCTTGGTATATATGCTTCATTCTAGTTAGCCAGCCATTCTTGTTGAGATCTAAAGTGGCTCACTTCAGCAGAGGGCTCTCTGGTGTTCTGAAAACACCTTCCACAAAGCAGATCCTTCAGTTTTGAAATAAACTTTAAATCTTCCTAATTAAGGCAGTATAAGTAAGGTACTGTAATTTCAAAAACCTTAATTAAGGCAATGCAATTTCAAAGCATAGATTTCTAATGTTTGACTGTGTCGTGTCTTCAGAAATTATTGAAATACATTTTTTCCACCATTTCTAATCTCTGTAATTCTTATGATAAATTGTAAAATATTCTTCTCTGTTATTTGTTATGTTTGTTATTTGGTTTTTGGGAGCATTAGCAACTAAGGCCATATTGCTCCGGGATATGCGTTGGTCATTCTCTGACCTTTCCGCATTCTCCGTATTTGGTGGTGATGGGCTCAAACCTTGGTCTAATCAAGAAGCGTGTGCTACACACTGCTGCTCCTTCCCACCTGGCTACGGAGGTGCCTTCTCTGTAGTAGTCAAGCCTGACTGTGCTACTTTCAGTGACATGGCATCAGCCATACTATAACATTGAATTATAGCATCGGTGGTATGCTAGGTGCTCATATTGGGTGCATTGTGATTTACTACTTTAATTTATCGTGGTATTATTTATTGCATAAAATATATATATTTTTTTGAATTAGTATTTGATTGGAGATGTAGCAGCAGTCTAATTTGTAGCAGCTTTAATTTCTTGTTTCTCAACATATTTCTCCAAATGAGAAATATGTTGAAAGTTTTATCTAAATATCCTTCTGGATAGTATGTGTGCAGTATATTACATATGTGTGCAGTATATTACTCTTACAGTATATTTAATTTTTTATAGCATCTGATCACTCCGTTGGCTCTATGGAGTGATCTATTTACATATTTCATAAACATTTTATCAGTGTACAGTTAACCAATCTGTTTTCAAGATTAAGCATAGACACCACATTTCTATCAACTAAACATGCTTCAATGTTTTATTAGTTGCTTATTTCAATGACATTAAAATAACTTTGCCTAACTAACTAAATGTGAATTATTTTTAAATAATTCACATTTACAGTTTTGGTTTTGTAATACCATCCATTAGTTATTTTTTCTTGGGAGGTGCATAAAACAAACTTATTTTAACTTTAAAATGCTTATTTACTTCCTAGTACTACTTTGGGTCTAAAATTTATTTAAGATTTATGTAAATGAAATAAATTTTTCATGAAAAATTTATTTTAATTTCATGAAATTTTAAAATAAATAAATTTTAGAAGTAGCTGTTAGCTTTCAAGCTGTTCGTAATTTCATAGGGTATACTTTTCATTTTAATATTATAATAAAAAAATCTCATTTTTATTGTAATTCAGATTATATTACTGCTAGCAAACAAAAGTAGTCATCATACCTTAAACCATATATGTTTGTAATATTCTATTCATAAAACTTAAATCTTAAAAAAAACATTGTTTAAAGAGTTAGGGTTTTATGAATTATATTTGACACATATATGTTTCTTTAGCATATAGCTGACCTGGAAAAGGAGAACTTTAACTTGAAGCTACGAATGTATTTTTTAGAAGAAAAACTAGGAAGAAAATTTCATGCTGGCCATGATGATCCTCAAAATATTGTAAGTTATTTATAGTCCTACTGAAACAATTGTTGTTTTTATAATTTTGTGGAAAGATAAGACTTTCTGCATCCCTTGGAAGATTTTTTATGTCCATTGTGTTAAATAGAAATTGAAACTTTGCTTATAATGATTTAGTAGTTTCATTTTATTGAAAATTTTCTTTATAATATGCTCAAGAAAGCCTATATTTACTAGACAAAATGAGAGAACATTTTACCAGATAGGGTAATTAATATCATTTGAAGAGGATTCTGTTGTAATTTTTATTGCTTTCTTTTTATATAGAAATATGTAATAAATTTCACCTTTCTACTTTTCTGTTATCATTTTCTCTAAACTATTAATGATTGCAATCAAATTCCATTAAACAAAAGCAGATTTCCCTTTTGTGATGCTATTTTTATAAAACAGTATTAGCAAGGAAGATCATCTATGTGTAATGATGTCTCTTAATGTGAATACAAGCCCCTGATAGCCAAAAGTTAGCACCTCTATTATCATGGAAGAGACCAAAATGTTCACAAGACAGAAATTGAATGCAGAGATGTGTGAAGTTTTTAAATTTTCATAAATTGGTTTTGTTTACCTACATTGTAGTATGTTTTTTCTTAAAAAAATTTAAATTATTATATCACTATCATGTTGCAAAAATATATAATTTATATATTTCAGTAATTTAATAACACTGATCAGTGATAATAGTACTCTTGATAATAGTATCCATTATGCATTTTCATTAGAGATGCAATATTTACTACGTACTTTGCATCTTGCTTGATTGCATTGGTATAAATATGTATACTGGTATAGTACTATTGGTGTGTAATACCACAGAACAATATACTCATACAAGTAATACAGTATAAGAATTTCCACATTGTATATGGTATAAGATAAATTGATCTGAATATTTTTTTAGTATTAGTCATATTTTGCAAGGAAGCCACAGGTTTCCTTGCAAAGCTGTGTGGTGTTTAGTGCTGATCATTAATTATTCTCCCAGTTTTCACATCATCTGCTAATTTTTATATCATGCCATAAGGATAGATATCTATCCTTACATTGATGTCATGTATAAAAATCAGCAACAACGGTGGTCCCAGAACCAGTCCCCCCCCCCCAAGGACTGATTCTGAGACCACCTCTGTAAATTACTTCTGACATTAGACCAGTCCAAAGAGTAACCATTAATCACAACCCTCTGTTTCCAGCCACCTTGCAATTTGTCTTAGATTCTTACCTCTGATTACAGCATATTCTAGTGAAAGTAACCTTCACTTGAGTCGATGCTATCCAAATATACAATATAAAAATTATAGCTTACATTCAGTTCATGAATAAGTGTGTTCAAAATAGCTAACCAGGTTAGTTAAACATGATTTTCCCTTAACAAATCTGTTTTATATACCCTTCAGAATTCTATTTCTATTTGAATGTCCCTGTTTGCACCTTTATCATTGCTTCCATGATTTTCCCTACCAGTGAAGTCAGGCTGACAGATCTGTAGTT
Source organism: Mastigoproctus giganteus (assembly GCF_048544385.1). Lineage (NCBI taxonomy): Eukaryota > Metazoa > Arthropoda > Arachnida > Uropygi > Thelyphonidae > Mastigoproctus > Mastigoproctus giganteus. The sequence continues at coordinate 24,127,945 of NC_143578.1, read as the reverse complement.
AACCACATCAGTCTTAGAACTACCTTTATGTATTTGTGATACTTTGGCACTTCTCCATTCCAGAGAATCTTTCCTAAGTCCAGTGATGCCCTCATAATTAACCTTAATTGTTCAGTGCATTCTCTCTCTCTCTCTCTCTCTCGCTGCATCCTTCAAAATTATTGGGTATAGTCCATCAACTCCAGAAGTCTTGCGATTAGAGAAGTTGCGTTTAGACTTGAAATTTTTTCTAATAAACAGTCATCTGTAATTTCAATATCATTAGTTTCATTCTGTTTGGTCTCACATGCAGAGTCTCTCCTCACTGTGAAGCTTTTTATCAGTAAAGATCGATATTTAATACCGTTTCAATTCAATCAGCAACGTCAGCTGGTTTATCTAAGACTTTTCCACACCATTATGCAATAGTCTGATCTGTTTTGTTTTCTTCCTCTTTGTATTCATGTACATGAAAAGCTCCCTGTTTTTTGCTCTCTTAGACAGTGATTTCTCATACTCAGCCTTTACCAACCATGTCAAAAACGGAAAAATCATAGTCATTTGCAGCTACAAAAAAAAAATTAGAAAAAATTATTCTTCCTTTAATAAAAATAAAATAATTGCTATATTTTTTGGGTGAGCCACACACCTCAAAATTTATGGTAATTTTACCTTCAACATCATATTCCTCAAAATTACTCCCAATGGTTATTTTTAAAAGAAAATCTATCTCGGGTGAGCTGTTTCCAAAGGGGATAATAGTTTAGGCTAATGAGCAGGGGTTAATTAATAGAGAACTGCATCGAAAAACTTTTGAGAAGGCAAAAAGATGGATTGTTCAGGCCAACTAACTTTTAACCTGGTAGTGTTGGTATCACCACTACTTGTAACAAAAACAGTGGATCTAGTCTGTATTTTTATTTATTATTTTATTATTTTTTTATTTTAGAAAAATTATATTGCAGTCATTGAAAAAAGGTTGTTTCTTGTTTTTTAATTCTGCTTCAAGTATATTAATGCTTGACATTTTACTAATGGATTGCAATGCTTATTAAATGTACCTTTGAATTTTTCTTTAAAAAAATTTCAAAATTTTAAATATTGTTTTTAATGTCTGTTATTTTCAGTGAAAGCAAACATTTATTAATCCAGCTGAAAAACCAGAAAAAAAAAAAACATAAAATGTAAATATGAGATTATTAGTCTCTTCCATTTTCAAATTTGTAAAATTGTTAAGCATTCGAAACTTCACCATACATATGTGCACTGCTTTGGCTTTGGTTTCTGCTTGGAATGTGTCATACAGAATTCTGCAGACACCAATGCCTGTAACTTTATCTGTTCATGTTTTAATAATAATTAAAAAATTAAAATTTAATTGTAGGTACAATGGTCCTAAACCATAATTTGCCGAGAGAGAGAGAGAGAGAGAGAGAGAGAGAGAGAGAGAGAGAGAGTGTGATGTGTGTGTGTGTGTGTGTGTGTGTGTGTGTGTGTGTGTGTGTGTGTGTGTGTGTGTGTGTGTGTGTGTGTGTTGCATAAATAGGAAATAATATATGTGTATTTTTTTCTGTTTTTTATATATTCTCTATTTTATACTCATATATGCTGTGAATGGAAATATTATGGTAATTTTTTTTCAAATAAATGAAGATGTAAATAGTTCAATAAACTATTTAATATAATAATTCAAACATAAAACAAACAGTATCTAAGCTGTAGAAATAGCATGAACTATACTGAAAATAACCAGAGGAAATCTAAGAGGTGTGGTAACATTTGGTCTGTTGTCTGATCTTTTCATGTTAATTCCAAGAACCAATATACATCCAAAAATTTGAAAGGATTATTAATTCACTAATTCAAGCACAGTATTAATAAAATTAAGTAATGCAGCCATTAATCTTGCATCAATAACTAATGCAGGATATTTCTCCTCTCTTTTTTTTTTTTTTTTCACAAAGTGGTAACCAGAAATTGTAATAAAGATAGTTGTGCCTGATCTGTTAAACTCTTTTTGCATATAATTCTGATATTGCAGTCAATACCAAAACTATTTAAGTAAATCTGCATGCATAATTAGGAAGGTACATAGATTTTCAACCACTAATCTTGAAACGGTGATTAATGTACAGTAGATATTTTGTTGGGGTGGGGGTTTTTCAGATAAGGAGCCACCACTTTTGAGTTAATGATGGACTTTTGCAGAGCTTACTTAACTGAGGAATGAAAACTATTGTTTATAAGTTTTACAAGTTGGTAATCATGACTTGTGTCTCATTAAGAAGTTTGGATGTTGAATCATTTAAATCACTGTTGAGAGAAATGTGGGAGTAGTACATGATTGATAGATGCCATGATTATCCAAGAACAGGATGAATAAAATGTCAGTTATCCACTGACAAAATTTGTCAGTGGATAGCTGACAGTGTTTATCTGATCGAGTTTTGTATGCAACAGTCAAATTTCATAAGTCTACTAAGTGATGCACCACCCCTTAAAATATAGACTGATATTAAAGGAGAAAAGGAAATAAAAACTGAAAAAGAGGTATTAGATGGACCTGAAGAAATTCTTAAAGCAATTGAAACTTTTAAGATAGACTCAGTCAGTGAATTCAACATATTCAGTTACACCTCAAATTCAGTCCAGTATTGGCAAGATATCTCTAATAGTTGTCAGTTTTCTTTATTTATTACTTTTCATTTATAATTTGATTATTAGCAAATCTGAAGTTAATTTCTAGTACCTGTATTGTTTTTTTAAATAAAAATTTCCATTGCATTCTCTTTTCATTACATCTTCTTTTAAAAATACAAAATATTTTATATGAATAACCTGTGAGTTATTTGTAATATGTATATATACACAAAAATTTTTAATGTATTTTTTAAACTAAACTAATGTTTTTAGTTTAATGTATTTTTTAAACTAAAAACATTAATTTTTTTTCATATTTTTTAATCATTAAGATTAAATGCATTTTTTTATTTGTTCATAGAATATGCAGTTACAGATAGAAGTGAAAACATTAAAGAAAGAATTAGAACAAAAGCACAAATTGCTTCAAGAAGCTCTGTAAGTATTGCCAACTTTGCCAAAAATATATTTGTAAATAATACTAATTATTATTTTCTTTATAAATGAATGCATGGCTTTTCGAGCTGACAAATAAAAATACATTGTCAAGTATTCTCCTACTTCTAAGATTTCATAAAAAGTGCTGATTCTTCCTTTTTTGATCCAGAGCTTTTTTACTACTAATGTTTGCTATATAACTCATGCCACAGTTTGAGATCACTCTCCTGCAAAGAACATCAATTCTATTCTATAAAAAACTTAGTGTTGTTTTTCTTGGCTTCTTGAACAAATGGTTATGAGTCCTGCTAGCATTAGTAGTATTTTCTTGGTCTAGTTAATTAAATATTTATTATGCTGCATAAGCTCGCTTTCTTGCATCAAATGCCTCTACTAATGCTAATATCAAGCACATTTTTTTTATTTGTTTTTGACTGATTTTGACAGCAGAACTGATATGAGAGTACTTTTATCTTGGGGATGGGGTAGGAGGAATATTTTAAACTGCACCAAAATTATTTTTTATAACTTTTTTATATGTATGTAACAAGTTTCAATAGACATTATTTTACCAACATTAAAACTTTTTGCTAAGTTGTGCATTTATAATGGCATATTTGAGCTTTATTTTTGTTGACAAGCACAAATGATATATATACAGGGTGTCTCAAAAATATTGGTGCAAACGTTTAGGGGAGGTAGGTAACATCTAAAGGAATGTGAATCGCATAGGAACCCATAACCGGATACGTCATAGGAAAGTAGTAGCAGAGGCACAAGAAGCAGAAATGACACAAGACAGTAATTAGTGGCAAACATTTATTTGACATAATATTAACAATGGAGTACGAGATGGATGCATTTCATGATGTTACAACAGATGCTCGAAGGTTCCACCATGAGACGTGATGCATGCGTGACACCGACGCAGCATGGATTAGCAGACACAGTCAAACACACCTGGAGTTTCTTTGACAGTAGCAGCAGCGCAGATGAGTCTCGCCACAAGATCCATTTCCATCTCCACAGGCGATTCATACATGATAGATTTGAGAGCCCCCACAGAAAGAAATCAAAGCTTGATAAATCAGGTGAGCGTGGGGGCCAGGCAACGGGCCAACCATGGCCAATCCATCGACGCCCAAAACACCTGTTAAAGTGGTCACGAACACACCTTCCATAATGGGCAGGTGCCCTGTCATGTTGAAACCAAATGTTGCATCTCACATTTGCTGGAATATCGTCAAGTAACCCTGGTAGAACTTGTTCAAGAAAAATCCGATATTTAGCGGAGTTCATGCGGGATGGTAACAGGTATGGGCCGACTAAGCAGTCACCGACCATTCCTGCCCACACATTTATTGCGAAGCGATGTTGTGCCGCATGGGGGCGCACACCGTGTGGGCCCTCTGCTAATCCATACACTAGGTGCATGTCTGCAAGCTCACAGTTCATGTATCGATGCATACTCTTCATGCAGCGACTACTGCTTGAATGAATAAACCAGAGATTTTTCCTCTCGCGAACTGATGAACAGCGCCGTGTACCGACTTACGGTGACATTTCCGGTTATGGGTTCCTATGCAATTCCCCTTTCTTTAGATGTTGCCTACCTCCCCTAAATGTTTGTATCAATATTTTTGAGACACCCTGTATATCATTTTCTAGCAAATGGATACTCAAATTATTACCAAGAACCATGTCGCATAAGCTTTGCTGCATCTATTGAGCATTCATATCATATAGAAGCAATATCACATGTGCATAGAATGCTTCTGTTGAAATTTTCCTATGTTGACTTGTTTGTTATATGTTCACAGATAGTACTGTTCACAGTTTGTAGTGTGAATAGTACTTAACTACAAATATACAATGAATGTGTCAACATGGAAATATTTCCACAGAAGTATTTTAATAAGTAAATATATATCAAAATTATATTTTATTATTATGCAGTGTCATTAATATTCTGAATATTAATAATAAATATGTACAGCCGGATTTATGATGCTGTTTAGGCTTGCAAAGTACTTGACAAGGCATATTAATAACTGGGATGCTAATATTTTGCAATAAAAATAAGGTATTTATTAATATTGGCCATGGGACCTCTTGTCATATAGAAATACAAACTGTCCCTTCTTCATTCATCCCTTCTGCTGTACTATAGACGAGTCTTATGTACTGGATATATCAGAAATCTGCACTTGTAAGGAAAACGAAACAGTACGTATACACTTAATTCACTTATTATTTGTATTGATTGCCATCAGTACCTATACACGCATGAATTCTTGGATGAATGTTTCCTTGAACATTTCTTAAGACAGAAACACCAATCTGAGAACATGCATTCCAAATTTTTTTCCCTCAGTTTGGCAATACTCTTTGGTTTTGGGACTATAAATCACAGACTTCAGGTGTCCAAATACACTTTCTATGGTTCCAGACTTCTGATATATCCTGTATTTCCTGAAAATTGTAACCATTAGAAATTCAGATCTAATTTTCATAAATTCTTTCTTTTCACCCCTCAATACGCATTAATGTGAATACCATTGATTTGTTAATTTCTTATATTTGAGATTAGAAAATAAAATATGGGAAAAAAATTTATATTTTTGAGTTATGTTTCATATTTATTTATTCGTCTTAGGGGAACATTGGAAAGAATGGAGAAAAATCATCAACAAGAACAGTTGACTACAAAGAACAAAGCAAGAAAAGAGCAGGCTGCCCTAGAAAGTGAAATAGTTATATTAAAAGAGGTAAATTTTGATAACATAATATCAGCTACCTTTCATTGTACTATAAGTTTTAGAGCTTATGCTTTTTTATGGTAGTCATCTCTGAGTACAGTAAAAAGCATAAGCTGTTGTTAAAACTTATAGTACTGATTATTTTCAAGAAAATAATTCAGTACTATAAGTCCTTTCTCTAAATAATTTGTATTGCCTTTCATCATTGATGTAGATAGTTATCATAACGAGCTCATAATTTTCTACATCATTATATATGTGAATTTTTGAAATTTTTGAATCTAAAAAATTGTAATGTGTGTATACATATGCACCCACATGCATGCATGCACACATTTTATGTAATATATATATATATATATATATATATGTATATTTTATATATAAGATGTATATTTTATATATATTTTTTCTTTTTTTTGTTTATAGAAAATTTGTACATACCAGCTGGAAGAACAATCAGGAAAAGTTTCCACAGAAAAGTTGAAAAAAGATCTTGAAGAAAAACAAACAGAACTTCAGGTAAAAGTGAGGTGTAATTTATACAAATGTGTAGTTTAATGGAAAATGTAATATATGAATTAATAAAATTAACAGCTTAATTTAGTTAATTTATATTTAATAAGCTATCAATAATATTTAAAATAAAGTTACAAAACAATTTTTAACATAATGATAATTAATGATAATATTTAATTGTATTCATTTTATTTTGGCATTAATAAAATTCTGGCAAATGTAACTTAGTGCTTATGTACAATTTAGTAACATCCAATTTCCTGAAATGAAACTTTTTAAAGAGCTTTGGTAAGGGAAATTCACTTAATTGGGCATTAAGTGGCAGCTGGCACAGCAAAATTCACTTTCTCTTCTGATTAGTAGCATATTCTTGATTGAGTATTTCATAAAGGAGTTCTCAATATTCTTTCATCTTATGATGTCAATCAAAAAAACTCCCCAAATTCCAATTCTGCACTGCTTATGTCTGTGTGACACCACATCTCTGATCTACCTTTGATATCTTGATTAGCACTTCAAGCTCATCAAATTTATTAACTATACTCCTAGCATTGGTGTACATGCAAGTATGCTTTGTATAATCACGACCAGGTGCGCATCCAGAACGATTTATCTGAGGAATTTACCATCCAAACTGGAGTCCGCCAAGGGGATGTAGCCTCCCCGTTGCTTTTCAACATCGTGGTCGACGCCATTATGAGGCAAGCATTCAGAAACAGACAGGGCATACAATATGACAAGGATCACTATGTGACTGACCTGATGTTTGCTGATGATAGTGCTATCCTTGCCGGTAACGACGCTGAAGCCACGGACATCCTCTACGACATTGCCCGCATTGCCCGGCCATACGGTTTGAAGATCAATGCTGGTAAGACAAAGGCCCTGACAACAGATGGGTCGCAAGCCACCATCTATCTCGAAGGCGTCCAGATCGAGCAAGTGCAGGACTTTAAATACCTTGGGTCGCTGGTCCAGGAGAAGAAAGTTGCATCCACCATGGAAATCCACAGCAGAATTGGACAGGCGGCCACTGCGTTCGCCTCGCTCAAATGGTGTCTGTGGAAGAGGACCAACATTTCCACAAAGACTAAAATCCGACTCTTCCGGACTTTGATCCTGCCCATTCTTCTTTACGGATCGGAAACATGGATTTGTCTCAAGTTAGATTTGAACAAACTTGAGGTATTCCAAATGCGATGCCTGCGGCAGATCTTGGGCATCTCTCTTCGCGACTGCATCACTTATGATACCATCCGTGCCAGATGCCAACAGCAACCAACCATTGCCGACCAAATCCAGAAGCGAAGGCTTAGATGGTTTGGCCACGTATGTAGAATGGGCACGAACAGAATACCATCCACACTCCTTTGGAGACAACGACCCACCCAATGGAGCATCCAACGGACCGCGCCTAGGAAAACGTGGGCCAAGCAAGTGGAAAATGACTTGAAGAGCCGACGTCTCGACCTTAACCAGGCTAGGACTGACGCCATGGATCATAAGGTATGGAAGAACATCACAGAGCAAGTCCGAAACCCTGCGGCACCTACAGCAGCATACTGGTTGCGTGGCCAACCGCCTCCCCCAGCTGCCAGCTAAGGACCAAAGAAGAAGAAGAAGAACACAGCCCATGTATTTACTCATTTCACTATGACTCCCAGCAGTCCTGGAAATCCCCATTACCTTGCTTTCCAGGCTGCTGCTCAATTGCATTTCAATAAAAGCAGTGCAAGAATCACTTTGTCCTCTGCCAGTGGCTACTGTTAATCTATTAGTCCATGTATCCCCCCCAAACTAGCAGTTTTCCCTGACCCACATAACCCTGCCTCAATAGCATCAGCAAATATTCTTGCACCCTTTCTATTTAAGTGTATCCCATCCCTGGAGAAGCAGTCTCTCCTGTTAACAAGCACAGACCAGGCTGAGAAAAATTCTACTCCTTGAGCCTTGTACAATCTCTCCAGGATCGAATTGATTTTTTTTTTTTTTTTGGGTGATGCTTTCTTGCATCATGTGCCCTTGCTGATGCTAAAGTCTTTAATGTTATTTAGTGATTCCTCCTGTTGGACCAATGCAATTATGATGCCTACCTCTCTTCCCTATTAGTGATGATCAGTTGCTGGTGACAAGATGATTAAATTTCCATGCACTAGAGACTTATTTTCAATAAGTCACGTGTAGAATGTGTAGTGAGGAGGACAATATTGTCATTGCTATGTTTGGTATTTGAAGTGAAATAGAATTAAAAGGAAAATGGTGATTTTGTTCATATTCTTTAAGCTGCAGAACATTTACTACTGCCAATGACATGGCGCCTCCATAACCAGGTGGGCAGGAGCAGAAGTGCATAGCACATGCTTCTTGATTAGACCGGGGTTCAAGCCTGTTACCACCAAATATGGAGGAGGCGGAAAGGTCAGGGAATGACCACCGCATATCCCCGGAGCAATATGGCCTTACTTGCTAATGCTCCTAAAAAAAAAAAACCAACCAAACCAAATAACTGCTAATGAACCTTCAGAAGGTGGCAGAAATTCTTTGGTAGCTCTTCAACTCTTGCCAACATTCTCTGCAGTGTTCTCTTTGCTCTGTGCACACTTATCATCTTCCACTGTTGTCCTGCATCAGATTTGTCATTTGATTTATTTTAGTTAAGGCAGTCAGTGAGAATTCACAAACTCTGTGCAACAATTATAACGTTTCTTCATATTTCATTATTTCATTGGGGAGTATTTTATCAATTATAACAAAGGTGATGGCATAAATTATGAAAAATTGCTACTACTGCTACTGGAAATCTAAAACTGTTTTAAGAAGAAACTAAAACAATATTTGTTTTCAGTTCTACCATGTGAGTAAAATGTAAAGATTGTCTAAACTGTGTTATTAATATAAAAATTAAAAAGGTATAGCTTGCTACCACATTTAATGAAGCTTCAAAAATATTTTGATTGTTTGAGATATATCTCTTCTTTATAAATGGTATTATGCAAATTAATTTTATGCATAATTATATTTAGGGTAAGCTATGGTCTTAGAATAATGTATGTGGATAAAAATGCAAACAATTTAAAATTGAGCCCATATATCACAAAAAATGAATGGCATAAGTATAGCCCATTGTTAACTGTTGGATGGTATGTCAGTAGTAGTAAAACAGTTTCACTGAAATTGTAAACTCCTTTTTCTGTGGTGGCCATACTGAGAGTAAATAAAACTGTATTGCTACAAAAGGAAACACTTCTCTGCATTGGTTTTAAAATCATTTATTTAAACTGGAATAATGATTAAATTTTAAATTTAGAGTTACCACACATTCCAGTCCCCTCTTCCTGGGTCTTCTTAAATATAAAAAAACTTTATTTAAAAAACTATTAATGGCTTTTAAAGAAAACATAATCACATTCAGTTCTCAGTTCACAGTGAGGAGTTGGCACATGTGGTATCTCTAAATTTAAATTTTAAATTTAAAAGTTAATTATTATCCCAGTTTAAATTAACTATTTCAAAACCAATGCAGTGAAGTGTTTCCTTTTGTAACCTATCTCTGTCCTGCATTAAACTGTGCCTTTCAATGAAAACATTATGAAAAATTTATTTTTTCATATTTTATTTATAATAATGATGTGTACATTACCTTTTATGGCATATGTCCCTCAGATATTAGAGTGGCACCTTTTCTTGCACAACTCCTGTCTTTTTATTTATTGCAATGTGGGCTTTATATATTGTACTGTTATAGTTATTTGAGAGTTGTGCAGGCCAAAAAACCCAGAAAGAGTCATAATATCAACTAACTGCAATCTTGATTGAAGAGGCCTTTAAGAATTCCTCAAATACTTTGTATTCAATGGAATTTGAGCCCACATCTTTCTGAATGAGTGACAGGTGGCAAACTCTTTATGAGGTGTGGCTGTTAAATAACAAGAGTGCACACACAGCCACTACCCACCAAGTGCCACCTGTGAAACAGCAACACAGCAGTTTACCTTGAACCTTTCCCTAGTTGTCTGCCAAGCCATATTCCAACACACTCATTCATTTTGTGATGAAACTGGTTTTCATTACTTTGTGTTTTTGCAGTTTGCCAGAAAAATGACAGACAAGAAGAATCAACCTCAATTTTTTAACAAAGCTAAAGAAAATGTCAACTGAAAGTTATGAGCTGTTACATCAAGTTCATGGGGAAGATACTCTGTCAAGAGCTTGTGTATTTGAATGGTATAAAAGATTTTTATAAGGAAGAGAGAATGTTGAAGATGATGAATAACTTCTGTCTAGTATCCATGAAAATTGAAAATGTGGACTGCGTAAGGACACTGATTAGAAGTGATCATCGTGTAAGCATTGGAATGGTTGCATCAGAATTCAATATGGACAAAGGAAAGTTAGACAAATTTTAATTGAAAATTTAGGCACGAGAAAAGTGTATGCCAAGATGGTGTCAAAAATTTTGAATGAAAATCAAAGAAAAGACTCCAAATTTGTGAAGATGTTTTGGAAAATGAAGAAGATCCAGACTTTCTGAGTACTATAATTACTTGCAATGAAAGTTGGCTGTCCCAGTATGAATCAGAAATACCTTCCATGACAAAAAGCAAGAATGTCAAAATCAAAAATGAAAACCATGCTTCTTGTTTTCTTTGATATTAAAGGAATCATTGTGGTTGAATTTGTCCTGCAAAATCAGACTGTTAATCAAACATACTACATTAAAGTTCTGACAAGGCTGTGTGGAAAAATTCAAAGGAAGAGACTTGAATTGAGGAAGGATGGTTGGATGGTCCAGCACGAAAGGTGCTCTCTGCCAGTTTCTGGCCCAAAAACAAATCCGTGTGTGTGAACATGCACCCTACTCACCAGACCTAGCTCCCTTGAATTTTTTTTCTCTTCTCTAAACTGAAAAGTGTACTTAAGGTAACCCATGTTCAGCACATTGATAACATTCAGAAAAAATGACCAAAGTGTTAAAATTGCTTACAGAAGATAACTTCCAGAAATGTTTCTTTGCTTGGAAGAAATGTATGGAACAGTGTGTGCAAGCCCAAGGCAATTATTTTGAAGGGGATAACTTGTATTTTATTATTATTATTATTATTATTATTATTATTATTATTATTAGCCATATGGTACAAGGAAGCCTGAAGCTTATGCTGCACCAGCCAAAAAAAAAAAAAAAAAAATTATTCCCGAGTTACCCCCTGTGTGTGTGTGTGTGTGTGTGTGTGTGTGTGAGAGAGAGAGAGAGAGAAGTAGAAAGGCATCACCAAGAAAGAGAAGAATGATGATATCCAGCTCAGGACCCTGGGTTTGCCAAGCCCATACTCACCAGATGTGAGCCCCCGGGGATGAATTTCATTATATTTATTTTATTGCAACAGTGTTGTTATTTAATAGCCACACTTTGTGTGCTGTCATGGAAGGTATATGTTGTGTATTGTGTGCTGTATCTTGTATGTTAGCTACACAGTGTATTTAATGCACTATTTTATGTATATCAAATTGCATATTTGTTTTACTCTTCTTTTTTTTTTTTTTTTCAGTGTTTATTTGCACTTCACTGAAATGAAGTGGAAATCTTTAAATATATCTTTTAAAAATCTTGATACAAGTGAATGCAATATATATGTGCATTTTTGTATGTACTTTTAGGAAGTAAAAGATAAGTTGGAAAGTGAACATAAACAAGTTTCAACATTAGAAAGTGAACTCCTTAAAGCCACACAAGTATTACAAGACAAAGAAAATGAACTGGAGTCTATAAAACAGATGCTGGATAACAGACGCTCAGCATTAGATGCTATAGACAGTGCTGTTCATACAGCAGTATTTAGAGGAATTGTTGCTGCAAGGTTGGGTAATAAAGAAGGCATAGCCAAGGCAAGGGAAGATTTGAAATCTGTTTTAAAGAAGGTAAACAACACACTGAAATTATATCTCTTAATTTTGGATATATATTTCTTCATTATTTTAAATTAAGCTTTTATGAAGTGAAGTGTAAGTGTTACAAAGAAATCAATAATAAAATACAATTAAATTTTTATTGAAAAAAAGTAAATTAGAAAGTTTATATCAGGCCTTTCAACCATATGAATTTCTTTAAAAGTAATTAAGGTCTTCAACCTCAGTTATTATCGATCATTTTTTTAAAAATTGTATATTGCCATTTTAAATAAAATACCATTTTTAGAATTATAATTTGTTTATTATAAAAACATATTAGGTAGGTAAACAAAAATTTTATGAAAACATAGACATTAAATCAGGCAAGTAATTAATGCCATTGCTGGCATTGGTATTCTACAATAATTTCTATTATATTTTTATTTCTATGCACTACAATTGGCTAAAATATTCTTTCTGATCAATCATTGCTGGCTCCTGTTTTATAGATTTATGATTAATATAATTTTAATTAAATATTGCATGAAAGGCATACATGATATATTCTAGATGACTAAATCAGAAGGTGCCTTCATAGCCAGGTGGGAAGGAGCAGCAGTGCATAGCACACGCTTCTTGATTAGACCGGGGTTCAAGCTCATTACCACCAAATACGGAGGATGCGGAAAGGTCAGGGAATGATCACCGCATATCCCGGAGCAATATGGCCTTAGTTGATAATGCTCCTAAAAACCAAATAACAAACAAACAAACAAACTAAATCAGAATTACAAACTACATGACACTTAACTCTACATTTATGTGGAGTTGTGTCAATTACTTTGTAATTTTAATTTAGTGATAATTACAGTAATAACTGTAGCATTGCTTATTATTTATTTACTTGCTAATTCTGTTAAATTTTAGCCTGTATATACACTAGTGCAGACAGGCTGCTAGGGCGGGTCATGGGGTTTTGTCAATGATATATAGGAATTTTGCTAGCAGGGAAAAGGAGGTGATTGTCCCTCTGTATAAGGCAATGGTCAGGCCACGCCTTGAGTACTGCATACAGGTCTGGAGGCCTCATTTTAGGAAGGATGTAGATTTGCTTGAGCGTGTACAGAGAAGAGCAACACGATTGGTGAGGGGAATGAAGGGATTCTCTTACCAAGAGAGGCTTAAGTTCTGCAAATTGCAGTGGCTGGAGACTAGGCACCTGCGCGGTGATCTGATTGAGGTCTATAAGGCCTTGAATGGGTTGAGCACGCTGAATTCTGATGGGATCCTTCCACTTGTTCAGATTACCAACCTACGGGGACATAAGTTCAAATTAAGAAAGGACAGATGTAGAATAGATGTGCGGAAATTTGCCTTTAGCCAGCGGGTGGTTAATTGCTGGAACAAACTTCCATCTGTCGTTGTGGAAGTTGATAGGTTAAATAAATTTAAGGAGGAACTGGACAGGCATTTGGAGGGAATGGTGTGATTTTTTTTTTTTTTTTTTTTTAGCTGATGCTGCATAAGCTCCTACACTTGCTTTCTTGCATCATGTGCCACTACTACTACTACTACTACTACTACTACTACTACTAGTCATTTTTTATATTTATTTTTACAATTAGCCTTAGCTAATTATTTAAATTGATTAGTTACTAACTACTTTATTGGTTTACATGGCTGTTTCCTATTTTTCCTTGTCTTGGTTTTTGAAGAAAATTAAAGCAAATATATTTTCTAATCAATTTTTTTGTGTTCATACTACTGTGGAAATTTTAGACCTGACTACATTTTCATCAAAAACACTGAACATAGAGGTTCAAATAAAGCTCTCTGCATTTAGAGAAATATTTTCAACTTTTCAAATCATAAGGAAATCATATCTTAATTATGTAGACAAGATCTAATCCTTTAAGAATTAAATTTGAAATGCAGATTTGTTCTTTATACTTGAGAGTTTATATTCTTAATTAATGCTAATGATCCTTTAAGGTTCTCTTGGATTATGAAGAAGAGAATAAAAACAGACCTTCTTCCCCTCATTTAACCAAGGAAGATCATTTATTAGAGGAGTTTCATTTAAGAATGGATGAAATGAAAAATAAGGAAAATGCCATCAAAGTAAGTTTTTTTGACAAAATAATAAAATATATTTTTAAGAGTCACTTCATTTATATCTGGTTATATGAAATTAGTTAAAAAGGCTTGAAAAGGCTCCAGTCACAGAACCTTACTTGTTATTAATTTAAAATATGATTATTTAATTTTTAACTCATTTTTTTTAACTTTATGCATCTTATTGTATGCTTGCATTTGTCTTATAAATCTATTCTGTATTTTCAGACTTTAGAGAATGATTGTTCTTCAAGACTAGAAAAAATTCGTGAGCTTCAGTTAACAAACCAGGCACTTCAAGATAAGTTGAATCATTCAGCTCAAGTGCATGTCACGACATGTGCTGAAAAGGATGAAATGATTTCTCAACTACAACATTCCCTCAGAGATGCAGAGTTGAAAATGGAGGTAAGATATTTAAAGAATTTTTGAGACAGAAGTTGTATAAGTTATTGCCTCATGCAAAAGATTTATGAAAAAATGAACATGACTTATTTGATGTCATGAACGCAGCAGTCAGAAAATTGTGAGGAGTTAGAGTCATATGATATGCATTGTTTTATCAAAATTTATTTTATTGTGATATTACATCCTGATTCTTGGATGAGCAGGAGACACTAAGTCTTTGACAAAAATTAATACAGTGTTGTTATTTGATCCGGAGAAGTAATTAGAATTTTAAGAAAAATAAATAGAACTAAGAAGTGAGAAGCAATGGCAAAACCACCTTTGGGTAAATAAATGGAATTAACAGATTGGATGCATAGCAAAATCATCTTATTTGCTTCACTTATCATTGATATCCAATTAATGATAAGTGAAGCAAATGAAAGGTAGTATGGACATATAGAAAAGATGGGTGAAGAGAAAGAGTAACTAAACAGATATTTAAAGGAAAAATGAATGGTAATAGACCTAAATGCAGACCAAAGGGAAGGGGAATCAGTGATAGTAAGCAAGGATTAAAGAAAAGTCTAGGCTAGGACTAGAGATATAACCAGCATTAGAAGAAAATATTAATGAAAGGCTGTTGGTCTTGAAGGCTGATCTGATTTATACTATTATAATGATCTCTACATCACTGGGTTTGAAAAATTTGGTTGAAGAATGTTAATGGGTGGATGGATATTTTATCTCAGCAATGAAAATTTTTACCATGCCTCAACTGACATATACAGTTGTTTTGGAATTAAGGGTTTTTGCATTGTGTAATTAATTATAGTATGTGAAAGTTTGTTTAGAAGGGTAAGGGAGTATCTGTAGCTCTTTGTGAGCATATTAGCAATATATTGATAATTGGTGATGAATTCAAAAGAATCTCTCAGTCCAGAAATTATTACATATGGCATTAGACCGACATAGTGCATTTTAATTGTCATGTTTGTAAGCAACGTTGTACAGGAACCTTTGTTCATTTGTATTTGATGGAATAAATAAATAAATGTACAACGATGATTGTTCATTTGTGACAACACTATACTGTATATCTTATCGAACCTTGTTCGTATGTACTGATGTTTATGATTTGGGAGGTAACCCATTAATTTGTTATATCTCTCTTGTGCTTCTTCAATACATTGTCATTTTATAATTAATTTAGATATATATAGAAATAATATAAAAAATTATAAAAATACAATAATAATAGAACAAAAATAAATGTTAATTATGTAAATAAATTTAAAAGCTTTTAATTTTCACAGAACTTAATTATTAGTTGACTCTCCAATTGTATCATAGCATGAGAGTGACTGGCATCAACAAGCATGCTGTTTTGGGAAGCTGTAGTACTGTTTTCCAGCTGGGCTAGAGCATACGAATTCCAAAAATCTTAATCTTGATGTTATTATTGCCAATTTTAATATTGATTCTTCCACAGTGTATAATATTAGAGCAAAAAAAATTTTAATATGTTTCTTAGCTAATTCATTGTTAATTCTCTCTCTCTCTCTCTCTCTCTGCTTCTTCATATTTTTTATTGTTTTATTACATAAAATAATAGATAGATGAACTAAAATAAATAGTGGGTAAACATGTCTTTGCGTGCTAAATACTTTGGATTACTTGAAGATATCACAAGTATTTGTAGATGAATACCAATAATCAAAAATGTCTAATAATCTCGTACTATGGCCTCATGAATGCTGGGACCATGGCAGTATACCAGATTATTGGACTTCTATTGTATTACAAAATCTACTCATTATTTGATAAAAATTGTTCATCACACGTGTTATGGCATGTATGGCATTTTAAACTAGTATAAATTTTAAATTATCAATTTAAAATTATATTTTAATTCTAAATCTAGTGTCTGTTTGTTATAAAGTTTAAAACCTAACTCATAAATTTGAAGAAAATTGAGTTTTATTTAAATTATTATTTTATTGATATTAAAATAATTTTTCTTATAGACATCATTGAATGAAAGGAATAACTTGGTCCTGGAACATGAAAAGGCAGTTCAAGATGTACTTTCTACATTACAAGAGAAAGATTCTATAATTGAGGAACTCTGCAAACAGTCAAAAGACGACCGAGATGCTAAAGAAAAAGAGATAGAAAGTTTAAAAGCTAAAATCTGTGAACAAGAAGCAAAATTAGCTTTAGAAAAACAAACTTTTATAGAAAAAATAGAAGATCAGTGGTCAAAACAAGAGAAAGCAGAAAATAAAATGAAACAATTAGAAGAACAAGCAAAAAATGTTATTCGTCTTCTTCAGAATCTGGCGATTGGATGTATGAAAGAAAAAAGAACAGTGAGGAAGGTAGGAGACAAATCTTTTTGGAAGAAGCTAGGATATTTTTCTTTGAGTGATGATATGCTTGAAACTAATTCTCAGAAGGTATGTAAATACTTGCATGTTTTTTTAAGTAATATTGTCTTAACTCCTCTTGGTAATGTGAACTAATTTAGAGTCCACTGGCTTAACTTTGATAGCCCAGTGGGTTCATGACATGTGACTCCAAACCAATTATAATTAAATGTTAAATTTTTATTACAAAATGCACAATTTTAAGCTTACCTTTATTCTAAAAAATTAACAGGTGCATTAGTGTATGCTACATATCTGCTGGTGTAATTTTTTGAAATTACACCAGCAGATGTATGCTCAGAGAGTCAAATATTGTTATTCAAGGCTATGGGGTAATACTAGGATGTCCATAAAGTTCCTCTATACTGCAATTTTTACTATTCTTTATTGTAAATTATAGTAAATCTTTCAAAGTTTCATTGCTTATCTTAGTATATATTGTTATGGACACCCCTTGAAGGCCTGGAGAATATCTAGCCAGTAATCGAATTTCTTTCCATGTTTGTTGTAATACAGCAGTGTTGCTACAAACATAGTAGGAAATCAATTGTTGAGATGCTGAGATCCAGCTTTATGCAGTGCCTCAGATTCAGTACATACAACCAAATGTCACTCTGCAACAGGATGGCAACTGTTCCCCTTACTGGGGGTGTACCTATTTTTCTAGTATCTCAGGAATAAATTTCCAGGAAGATGGATTTTAAGAGATGGATGACAACTCCACCCTCCCGATGTAACTCTCCCCAGCTCCTGACTTTTTAATATGTAGATATGTAAAAGACATTTTGATTCACACGGCAGTCACTGGGATTGAATGAATTCCATACCTGTATCATGAATGCCCTTGTGGTGTTAGATGCTGTTGTACTTCAACAAATGTCAAGAGAATATTCAGGGGTGGGCAGAGAGGGCATATGCTCCCCCTTTAACCAAAAATTCTAAAAGAAAATGAACACAGAAGGCAGTCTAAAAAAAAAACTAAAAAATTTGGTTGCCATGCCCCCCCCTTACAATGATACCTGGATGGTTGCAACCATGCCCTACCTTACGATGATGCCTGGATTCGCCACTGACAAATGTGGTAGTAAATCAATTACTGGCTAAATATACTCTGTGCCACTAATGGTGTTCACTTTGAGAGTACACAATACTAGAATAAGAAATGAAATTTTGAGAGATTTACTACATAACTGCATTTGTTTATCTTCAGAATGCATAAAAAACTCAGGAGGAATATGGATCCTTGCATTATTATTGTTTTGTAATTAATTTAAATTCTTTAGACAAAAAAAATTCTCATGATCAGATAACCCAGTGAGTTTTAGGTGAGTGTATGGGTAGACAGACTACTTACTCTGAAATTGGAGTATGCTAAGTGCTCTTAACAATATCAGACAGTTTTGCTAATTGATCATAAGTGTATTGGGGTTGTTATGGTTTGATTATGCTTGTTCCTCCCACAAATAACAGAATAAAGCTTAAGAATTTCTTATCCACATGGAAAACATTGAATTGTATATATAATTGTTGTTGTTGTTGTTACTTGGATTTTAGGAGCATTAGCAACTAAGGCCATATTGCTCCGAGGATATGCAGTGGTCATTCCTTGACCTTTCCGCATCCTCCGTATTTGGTGGTCATGGACTCGGACACCGGTCTAATCAAGAAACGTGTGCTACGCACTGCCACTCCTACCCACCTGGCTACGGAGGCGTCGTATATATAATTAGCATAAGCCTTTTAGCAGTCCTGCTTTTTTTGGTATTAATTAAATTTCATCGAAATTCATATAAACTTCACTACTACTTGTTCAAATGATTAAACTTAGATAATTATGATCTTTTATCTCACAGTAATTAATTATTTTTTTTATTTACAGGTTATTCCAGAAAAAGTGCTATCAGTAGAAAACATAAACAAGTGTTACCATTGCTCTGAAAATATCTTCTTATCCTATCAGAATTTAGAAAAACAAACTGAATTACTGGAGCATATAGCTTCTGATATTATATTTAAAAAATCTCTCTCAATTAAAGATATTAATACAAGCCATTCCTTAAATCCAGATTATCCGTATACCTTCTCCACTGGGTGTAACAAGGTAAGCAATATCAAATGTTCCATTGCCACATACACAATTTATTTCTTTTTATTTGTTGACTTATTAAAATAGCAGTACCTACATGTGCTTTGTTGATGTCAGGCCAAAGCAAATGTTTTTTACTACATTAAATCTGCTCTAAAAGACAAATTTTTTAAAGGTATTTTACTTCAGAATTTTATATTGAAGCCAGCAAAGTGATGTTTTTTGTTTTGTGTGCAAAAGAAATTCCTCCATACAGTAGATCACTGTTAACATGCTTTATATCACATAACAAAAATGTTATAAAGAAATGATTCTTTATAACAACTGTCATAGATAAAAAAGAATAAAATAAATAATATAATATTAACGTAACAAGAAATATTTTACAACAATTATTAGAAAGCATATGGTGGAATTTTAGTCACAGACTAAAATTTTATCACATAACTCTAATAACTGTTGTAAAATGATTGATTCATAGCAGAATATAGTAGAAGCATCAATACTCGAGGCATTTAATTACCACCAAGTACTGTGGGAAGATCTGATTGTGCAACTGAGCCTTGAGCAAGGAGTTATCACAAAAGGAAGTGCATAATCATCCTTGTGGAATTCAATAACTGTCTTTGTCTTCAACTGCAGGTCCTATTAGTATTTCCCTGAATCATCTTGTTGAAGTAGGTGACATACTGAGTCATATTTACATGCTTATCTGTGAATGAATGGGGCATAGTGTAGAATGATTTTAAGCTGACTTCAGTTTAGTGGAAGGAAAGCCTGATTCAAATCCAGACAAAAACATATGTTTGGATTTGATCCCATATTTCCAAATACTCATGTGAAACTATTTCATTCTTTCCACATTCTACTATTATAATATATAATTTACAATGTCAATTATTTGTGCAAATACTTAATTTCACTTAATTTCATATTTAAAATAATATCCGTAATTTTTATTTGTAAAATAATAAGAGAAGTTTACCTCAATATAGTACGTAGAACACTTCCGTATGATACACTCCACAAATTAAAACAAAAAATTCGAAAAATTTAGATTAGAGTAACAAATAATTTAAAAAATTAAAAATCAATTTAACACAATTAAATTAATTTAATGCAATTAAAAATAACAAAATTAACGAAAAAAATTGCAAAACAATTTTTTTTGTTAATTTTCTTATTTTTAATTGCGTTAAATTAATTGATTTTTAATTTTTTAAATTATTTGTTACTCTAATGTAAGTTTTTCAATTTTTTTCATTTTAATTTCTGGAGAGTATCATACGGAAGTGTTCTACGTACTATATTGAGGTAAACTTCTCTTATTATTTTACAAATATTGATATCAACGTAGAACATATTGAGCATTACAGCTCTGGTTCATACTATTTAAAATAATATCATAAACTATCATAAACTAAAATAATATCATAAAATATCATAAACTTGATTCCTGGCTGAGACTTTTCAAATGATACATAGTTTATATCAGTTTATATTATAATGCATAATAGATTAATTGTTAGATAAAGCTAGACATTACTAAAAAAGAGATGCAAACTTTATTCAAATGTTAGTAAGTAGCAGGATAATTCCTGCCATAACTTTTTAAATAATGAATAGTGATAATTAATACTGGATTAATATTTTTTCTGTAATTTTTCAAGACCATAACTTTATCTTTTAGGTCCATTTTCAGAAGTTAGTGGAGTTACAACAACAATTAAATGAATCCCATACAGTTTGTGAGCTGCTACAGCAACAACTAGCAGATGTAACTGAGTTTGTAGATCAAATTCTTCATCTAGATGAATACAAAAATAAGAATCTTTCGGCACTTTCACTAGTTCAGTATTTGAAAAAAGAGCAACCAAAACTTACAGAATATCCGGGAATTGTTAATAACAAAATAACATGTAAGTAAAGCTGTTTATTTTACAACTTATTTAATTTTAATAATGGCATTATAATGATTCTTACCATTAAAAATACTGAAATAGTATTGTGCGAGTATTTTTAATGACAAGTGATATTTCTTTTTGGACTTCTTATACAGTAAACTTCCATTATAACACTCTCGCTTATGATGCTATCCTGCACTTAGTACCCTTTTTTTTTTTGCTCCATTTGAGCCTGGTCCCTCCTAAGCACTATAACAGAAGTTTACTGTATATGTTTTATTCTTTTTTTAACCTTTTATTATGTTCTAAATGTGAATGTTTAAAAAATTTTTGCTAAAATTTCTGGCACTTTCACTTAAAATGTCAAGTAATTTTATATATATTAATTTTTTCTCTGTCCATATAGTGCAAGATAGATCTTGTGTTTCTGAGGAAAGAAGTGCCCCGGAGGGAATTTCAGCTACTAGTCAGTTTGAGATGGAACCTAGTACAAATGAAAGATCAGAAAGGTATTTCTTACCTTGTATGCAATGCATGTTAGAATTTTAGGATATTTCTGAACTTTTTTAAGAAATTTTAGGAGATTAAAAAAACTTAATCTTGCACTTCTTAAATTTGCCATTTTAATGAGAATTAATTGCATATACTGCTTATGATGCTTTCATGAATAACTACCTCCATATATAATACACACAAATTAAAAAAATAAATTAAAAAAAGGTTGGTTATTATTAATTTTTTTTTTTTTTTATGTAAACCCCAAACACGAGAGGTATTGGAACCTATAGTACTTAGTACCGTGCTTGGATTGGAGGTTGAGAAGATGAAAGAAGATATTTGTTGACATTAGATGAACTTCTGTAGACTAATTTTCAGGAAATACGTATGAAGGAAGTTTGTTCCAGAAAACGGCAGTTGAATGAATAAACGAGGAAGATGAAACGTTGGTTCTGTGATTTTGAAGTTGGACAGTAAATGGATGTTGGCTGGTGGCAGCATGTGTTCGGACTGTTTTGAAAGAGAGAGCAGGAATTATAGAAGCCAATTCAGAAGAACAGTGCCCATGGAAGTATCTGTAGAAGAGGCATGCAGCAGAAACAGTACGTCTATGAGACAGTGAGTGGAGAGACTCTGTTAGAGATGAATCATTAATTAACCTAACTGCCCTCTTCTGAATGGAATCAAGAAGCCTGAGAGAGGTTTTGGGGGTACCACCCCAGATGTGGGAACAATATTCCATGGTAGGGCAGATTTGCGATTTGTACAGAGAACAGCTGTTTGGAAGAAAAGTAATGCCGAGAGCGAAAGAGAAGACCAAGTTTTTTTAGATGTAGAGGAAGCAATATTTGTAATGTGCTTGTGCCAAGAGAGATTAGAAGTCAGGGTAATCCCCAAAAGAGATATATCATTTTGCCTAGAAATCGGAGTGTCATCAAATATAAACATAGGAGCAGAAAAATCCTTTTTGCAAGATATAAGACAAGACTGAGTTTTAGAAGGATTGAAATCAACTAAGTTGTCTTTGCTCCACTGGAGAATTACCTGGAGATTGGCATTTAAGGAATTGGTAGCAGATTTTTGAGAAAGAAGTTGAAGCTGATTGAGCAGGACAAGGTTTCTTAAAATGGAAAGTGGAATGCAATGTGCTATCATCGGCAAAACTATGGATAGGATTTCCAGTCAATGGAAGAAGGTCATTAATATACAAGAGGAAAAGAGTGGGGGAAAGAACTGAACCTTGGTGGACACCGGCATTAGTGGAGAAATTAGAAGACAGAGAGCCATCTACCATCACTCTCAGTGAGCGATTAGAGAGAAAACTGGATAACCAATTACAAAAAAGTTGGCAAACCATAAGATGGAAGCTTGTTTAGAAGACCTGTATGCCAAACACAATCGAAAGCCTTTGAGATGTCAAGAGCAACTGCTTGTGTTTCACCAAACTTTTCCATTGAATCGGTCCATAAATGGGTAACATAAGCCAGAATATCACCAGTGGATCGACACTGATGGAATCCATACTTGCGATCGTTGATCAGATGGAAGGTTTTTAGGTAGTTTAAGAGTTGACGGTTAATTGATTTCTCCATTACTTTAGAAAGAGTGGAAGTAATTGCAATGGGATGATAATTGGATGGGAGGGATTTGTCACCCTTTTTAGGAACTGGCTGGATTTGAGCAAATTTCCAAGCAGAAGGAAAAACACCTTTGGAATAAGAAAGTGAAAAAAAGGTGGCAAAGAACAAGAGTAAGTTCAGGAGCACAGGTTTTGAGAACAATTGGAGAAATACCATCAGGACCTGGAGCTTTCTTAGCATCAGGGTTCGTCAAAATCCTTCTGACATCCTTTTGATGGAAGACCACAGGAGGCATTGAATGGAGCACGTTGGGAATGGTGGGAGGTGTTTTATCAAGATCATTAATACATGAGTTGGGAGAAAAATGGGATGCTAGCAGGTCGCCTTTATCCTTGGCCGAAGTGATAACGGAACCATGTGGTTTGGACAGAGGTGGGAGCAGAGATGAGCAAAAGTTGCAGCCAATAGCTTTGGCTCTAAGAGACCAGAATGCTTGGCTACCATTAGGGCAAGAAGCAAGTTTTCTACTCTTAGCCTGTTCAAACTCTAGTTTGGACTGATTAATAACTGCATATAGTAGAACTGCAAGCAATATTTCATATATTGCTTGGAATATCCCAATCCTGAAACAACCCTTTCACGAGTTGTCTAGAATGTAGATTTTAGAAAGTGTGCATGCTTTCTGAAAGCCACATTACAGCCAGTTTGTGTTGACATTTATCTGCCCAAAGTTTGAAGCTTCATGTGTCTGTTTGCAATAACAAGTTGGTCAGATACAGTGAACATTTCTGTCTCACTGATAGTTCATCAGTGAGACATATTTGTCTTTTTTAAATGTATGATGCCAAAAATACACCTGCTTACACAGAACTGAAGCACCATGCACAGTTTTCAGTAGGCAATGATTCACTACAGCAAGTATCCTTGTGGTAAGGAAAAAATGAATATTCATGGACTTCTTCATTTGACCATGTGATGTTGTTGGTAGTCATTTTGTTTATTTCGTGGATGTCAATTGTAGCATATGTGCTATCCATTAACACCTTCAAACACTGTGCATGTTTCTCACTCATTTCATATGTAATTTCATTGTTTTTAGGAATGAAAGTTTTACTGTGTTAGGCTAAACATGGAAGCTTGTTTAGCCTAATGCAGTAAAACTGTGTTAGGCTAAACAAGCACACACACGCACGCGCGCGCACACACACACATACACACACACACACAAAAAGTATTTCAGACATCCCTTCCAATTTGGAGTGAGATGAATCCAAAGTAGGAATAGGTTTAAAGTGTACAAACAATAATAGAGATATCTCAGACAAGCAGAATGAGTTGCTGCAAGGGACTTACAAAATTTTGAAGTGGATTCCAAATGTTGGATTCCAAATCAGCAATTTGTCACTGTGTGTGTGTGTAACAGCCACCCCTTTTGAGCCTCAGAAAAGTCAGCTACAGCTGATGTAGTGAAAAGACAGAAGATGGATGGCAATGTAAGTATACACAAGTGATCTGGAAGGCTAAAAACTGCTGGATAAGCAATGTTGACCCTAATAGAAAGTGGTGAAAACATTATATTGGAGCCCCAGATGGCCCCAGGAATTTTGATATCCAATGAATGTCAAACATCATTTGCAGCAGGGTTGAGCCAATCATTCTTGGAACATTGGAAACAAATCCTATGAAGTGGCGAGTCACGTTATTGTATGCTATCTTAAGATCACTGTAATGAAGTTCAGATAAGATATCATGGTATTAGGCTGTTTCTCATATTTCAACTCAGACTATACATTTCAGTGCCAAAAACCATCAATGCTAAGTCTTGAACTCACATCTTGAACAATTCTATGGTGCCCACACACTGACAGTTGTGTGGGGCCTTTTGATGATGTTTCATTCCATACGGTAAGCAGTTTGAAAACTTGCTTTGAAGAAAATTAATCCAACAACTCATCTGTCCAGCTTAGTCCAGACTTTTATCCAGTCAACTGTCTTTGGGATGAAATGGAACACCAGATCATGGTGCATTCAGTATGCCTTCCTTCTACAACTGAATTGGGAACTTCACTGAAAGAGGAATGAACACAAATTTTGCTGCCTGATACAAGAACAGGTTGAAAGTATTCCACAATGGAATAAGTCTTACATTGGAGCAAAAGGTGGCCTACTTGTTAATTTGCTGTTTTTCCAAATGTGGTGGTGCCCAAATCCTTTTGGCATAGTTGTGTGTGTATATGCATCTGCATGTGTGCACAATATATTAAGTTTGAAGTTTATTTTGTGAGTGTGCACATGCATGTAATATAAACTTTTTATTATATTAGAAACAAAGGTCGCACAAATAATTTTCTTTATTTGCTGAAATGATATGCTGAAAATGTAAATCTTTGTGTTCAAAACAATAAATATTCATTCTCAATAATGAAGGCGCCTCCGTAGCCAGGTGGGAAGGAGCAGCAGTGTGTAGCACACGCTTCTTGATTAGATCGGGGTTCGAGCCCGTCATCACCAAATACAGAGGATGCGGAAAGGTCAGGGAATGACAACCGCATGTCCCGGAGCAATATGGCCTTAGTTACTAATGCTCCTAAAAACCAAATAACAAACAAACAAACACTGTATATGGTACTAAGATGTACTACCATGGTACACCTTGGGATTTCCCAAGCTATACTGTGTATGCCAAATGCAAATTTAATTTTATTAAACAGAAAACAATAAATTTAATTCATGAAAGCAGTGATGATTAGTGACAAATCCTAGAATAAAACATGAGCTTAGTTGGAAATTAAGAATAACTCCACTTGTAGTATCATTTTATTTATTAATTTTTTCCCTTTCAGCTATAAGCTATCTGACAGTTCACTCCAAGATCATGTACAGTTGCCAGAGACAGAAAACAGCATAGGTGGCTGTGAAGATACAGGTCTAGAACTGAGTTCTCTTCATGGATCTGAAAGTTGTGAATCTAGTTTTAAGCCGCATTCCCTTAGAACACCAGTTAAAGATATCTTCAGGTCTCCTTTGAAGATGAAGGAAGATAAAAGCTTGGATGTGGTCCGCTCCTTAAACTCACAACTTACAAATTGTCGGACTAAAGAGAGAAGCATGTCTGAAGATGCCTGGAGTGGTCCAGAACAACTCATAGTTCTAGAAGCTAGTGACAGTGATGATATTTTATTGCTACTGAATGACAGAGGATTTCCTGAAGATGTTTACCTTTGTCAGAGTAAACAGCAACCTTGTCTGACAAATCAGAAACAGCAGAAAATGCTTTCTAATGATCCACCTTCCACAAGATGGAACTTGAATAGAGATCCAATTGTTAACAAAATGGAAACACCAGTAAGTTATGGGAGTATTAGTGACTCGGTTATTCTTTCATATAATCCTACTGGTGTGGAGAATGGTAGAGATTCTAACACATGGAATGCATCTGCTAATATTGGAACAGGAGCACAGGTTGGAACAACACCACCTGTCATTTATATTTCTTATTGGTCGTCAGATTCCGATGTCTGGTCAGAGCCAGATCGAAATGTTTCCAAAAAGCGAATGGAAGGATATGGTACAAAGTGGGGTCCAAAGCATGACGATTCAGATTCTTGTGGTTTTCTTCCTGAAAAATATGTCAACAGAAGAAAGCAGCTTCACATGGAAAAAAATCATGAGACCAGTTTGGAAGAAATTGGTGATGCAGGTTACACTCGTCATACTACGAGCCATCCAACCACTAGTAAGTATATTTTGTAAATCTAATTTATTATATTAAAAGGATTTGTTTCTTTAGGAACACAGATTCCATCA
Source organism: Mastigoproctus giganteus (assembly GCF_048544385.1). Lineage (NCBI taxonomy): Eukaryota > Metazoa > Arthropoda > Arachnida > Uropygi > Thelyphonidae > Mastigoproctus > Mastigoproctus giganteus. The sequence goes on along the minus strand of NC_143578.1, from coordinate 24,100,918 downwards.
AAATGAGGTTAGTGGCTTGGTTTTTGTTTGTTTGTTGCTTTTACTGCTTTATTGATTAAATAAAATGTTGTAAACACTGATAAAAATTTATTAAAATAACAGTCACAATAAAATAAAATGGTTGATTGAATCATAAAATATATAGAAAAAATATATAGACAATAAAATTGAATAAGGTGAACAAATATATGATAAATAATAAAATAAACCCAAAACTTGTTAGTGATGGCAGTGGTTATAAAGTAACCACTTTATCACAGAAATCATGTAATAAAGTGACATATATATCAGTAGATCCAAGAAAGGAAAGGGGGGATGGAGTAATGAAAAAATAAGAAATATAAAGGGAAAGAAGAAGAATACCAAGGAGAAGAGGGATGGGATTGAAATAGAAAGAGGAGAAATTGGCAAGCAGTTAATGCAAAATGCACTCATAAGTTCAAACAGGTTGCACTGGAGAAACTGAGCAATGTGGATTCTTCCACATACCCTCTGATTCCAACACAAAATTCCAATGTGTGCCATTTGATCATAATTTCTGGTTTTTCAGCTTAAACTATGTGCAGTTTGTCCTATGTATTGGTGCAATGTGGCCTAAAATGCCAATGCACTATTAGACAAAGAAGACAACAACAAAAACTTTCTTTCTTCTGTAGATATACTTGTATGTGTGTTACTTTATAACTAATATTACTAACAAGTTTTTGAATGGCAAAAGGCACAGCTGCTGCTTGAAAAGCATGTATTTTATTTTATTGTGGTTTTATATTATTTTATTAAAGTTTTATCCAGTGTAATCAGCATTTACATAATTTTATTTAATATGAGTTTTGCTGGCTATCATGAGCTTTTCAGTAATACTTTCTTTTGTTAATTGAATAAAACAGAAATAATTTTATAAGGAATAAGAATTTTGTTTACTAATTGTACAAGAATCGATACTAGTTACCACATTAAATATATGTATATTTCTAAAACCAACATTGTGCAAAAACATTGAACAACATTTTCAGGAACTTTCCCTTGCCTTATTCCAGTATAATTATTTTTGAAAAAATAAAAATAAAAAATATATTTTTTATTTTGACTTGGTCTAGTTATTATTATTTTTAAATAAGTTGACTGATTATTCTTATGTTCCTATTTAATAAGGTTTTGGCTGGGAGTAGTAGGAATTACTGGCCTGTCAAATCATTTGTCAAATAAGTGATCATTTGTAGAAAAATAAATGCAAATTGCTTCTTATTTCTGAACAAAGCTTGCATCTTCTTGGAATAAAACTGTGGAGTAAAATGCTAAGGAAAGAATAATGGTTCTGTTACTTATGATATTAACAGAAGAAGGAGATAAGAAATTGCATTGATAGTGTGTGTAATTAGTAATGTAAATAACTATACAAGCATAGAGGCAATGTCTTTTTTCATCGATGATTGATTTTTATTATGTTCTGGGTCTTGATTCAAGTGTGAAGATGGAATTAAAGAGGTATTGAAGAATATGTTGTGTTACCAGTATTAGATATATTTAAAAATATGATGCATTACCAGTGAACACCATTCACTAATACCCAAGTACAATATTTTTTTCAAAAATAATTGTACTCAAATAAGTGTTCATGTATTTGTGAAGAATAAAGTAGTTTTGCAGATATTTGTAGGTTGCTGCTAAAGGACAAAAAATAGACCTACTGAAAAAGTTGGACTACATTTGAAGACAAGTTGACAAGTTTTCCAAGTTGACAACAATTTTCCACGTTTTGAAAACTTTTGGTAGGCAATAGAATGAAACATTAAACTTTCAACCAATTTCAACCAATACACATTCATAAATATTCATAAAAAAAATTCTTAAAAAAAAAATTTAATAAACTGTGCTGAACAATTGTTATAGAAGAGTGTATCCTTTTGATAAGAGAGTTTCTACCAGGTAACAAAAGAAAATTATTTAAATAATTTTCTTATGTTTCAATTCTGTATGCCCAAAATAAATACAGAATATTAACAACAGTATTTTACAAATATAGTACAGTTATTCCTGAGTGTTTCAAATTAACTGTTATTTATGCCTCTTTATTTGAATATTTATTAATTTACTGTTTCTTATATTTATATTTGTTCTGGTTGAACAAATATTTGTTTATTTAATGATGTAAATTTTAAAAATTCTCTATTAGTTTCAAATATATTTACATAATATAAATGTTAATATTCCTTTTTTTTTTCCACCCTACACAGAAAAAAACTGTGTGTGAAAGTGAGTGTCAGGAAAATGAGTCATGACAAGCAGGAGCATTCATATTCTTGATTTGTGCTACAACCTTATGAAATTTTGATATTCCTAATTTAGATGAAAGAAAGAAAATAGGTTCTGAAATTGCTTTCTATTTCACAGTAATATTATAGTCTAGAATTTTAGTTAGAAAGTGAATTTTTATATAAAATTTGATCATTGTGTGATATAAAAATTTATTTGGATTGAATTTTTATTCACTTTGTTAATAACTTAACCCTTTGGTAGCACACGGAAGGGGGGGGTCTCTCTTGGAATAAAACTGTGACCATAACAATCCTTGGTATAAAACCTAGGACAGCATCTGCACATAATGAAACAGTTATATAAAATTATTTTTAGCACAAGAATAGTATCTCATCACAATGTCACTTTAAGCATCTTCCAAGATCATTGTAAGAGAGGATTTGGTAGGGACAATTTTTTTTTTGATAATAAGGTGCACACACAGAGAAATGGTTTTATAACCAGTGTATGCTTTCTGACACCTGCATGCCTGCTAAAGGGTTAAATCTAGTTATAACCTTTGAATTAGCTTTAATTAATAAAATTAAATACGGCTTTAACAAATTAAAATTATTCATATGTTTGAGTCTTAAGTTTTTAAGACTTGAACTACTTAAATATTTGTGTATGATTATGTAAATTTTATTTTTAGAGCTAAAGAATCTAAAACCCTTTCTGTCATTAGGGATCTGTTGTTTTAAATTAGTTTTTCTCACATCAGAATGAGGGAGGTGAAGCTTTGCAAAATTCCTTTTATTAACATAAAGGTTTTAATTGCTTCTGCCTTTCTGATATCACAGTTTGTCTCTTATTTATTTAGATAACTGTCTAAGAGACATTAGTTTATCGATAATTGTTTTTTTTTTTTCTTCTTGTTGGTGATACAGCACATCGTCCAAGTAAATGGCAACAGAAAATGAAAACCTATCTTCAGATTTTAGAGCAGCTAAGTAACCAGCTAAAGTTAGAAGTCAATGGGCAATGTGAATTGAATGGACAGATCACAACCCATCTATCTCTTCTGTGTTCCACATCTGGCAAGGTAAGTAAGCAACTATATTTTTATAGCCTCTTCCAGTTCGTTTTAAGTATGCATTGATGCGTGAAATTTAAGTGGGCTTTTGTTTATATTAAAATATAAATATAATAAAATTGAGGTTGTCTTAATTTTTTTTTCTCTTTACATTTTTAAATATATATTAATCATCTCCCTAAGTTGTTCCTTTAGTGGCATGGTGCGCAGGTAAATAGAATTAAAATAATGAGGAATTGGACCACATTACTCTGCATTAAAATCTGTCTTTATTTCTTGTATGCAATAATTACAGATGCTACTCAGATGTTTCATGATCCTTTGTACCACTTCGTTAGCCACTAGGTTGCTGTATCTACAATCATCTCAACACATAAGAATGATATATAATTATTCTCTACAAAAAACAAAGACAGATCTTGACTCTACACAATAAAGAGGTGCAATCCTCATAATTTCATTTAAGTTTCTCTTTTTTAAAAAGTGAAAATATAACTCAAACTAAAATATATAACCTTTGTTTTATTTTATTTTTTTGAGGTGGTCAAAGGTGTTAAATTATCATTAAAAAGTAGTCTTCAGTAATTCAGTTAATTGCCAGTTAGTTATCCTTTATCAACTAAATGTTCTTAATATTAAGAGGAATTAAATTATAGCAATAAAAGTAGGGGACAGACAACACCTCTTCCCGCCTTTACACTATCACTCATCCTACCATAACTATTATGTTTTGTCCCCATTGTAATCTACTAATCATTCTTCTGTCCTTCCCTTCTACTTCACTCCAGTCATTGTAATATATTTCCAGCATATTCCATAATTTAACCAATATACTTGATCAAATGCCTTTTCCAAACCTATAAAATATATACATATACATCTTTGTTCACTTCAGATATTTTTCTGTCAACATTGTCACCACTTCTATTGCATCCTTGTTCCTTCTCCTTTTGAAACCAACGTCTTTTTACCATGTTTTCTGCTCTTTCTATTTAATATATTTAGTATTTTCTTTGCCACATGTGGTACCAAACTTATAGTTCTAAAATCTTTACATTCTAGTACATGACTTTTCTTTTCATTGGTATTATTACTGTAGCTTAAAATTTCCTACCTTCATCTTGCTCATACATTAACATACATAATTGTGTTAATTCCGATTAAGCTCACGTCTCCTAATCATCTTATGAATTCCAATGGTATTCCTTCAACACGTACTACTTCATATCTCCTTATTTCCTTAAATTCTGTAATTACCTCTTGCTCCATTACAACTGGCCACAAGCTGTCTTCATTCATTATTACTACATTATCAAAATGGCGCCTCCGTAGCCAGGTGGGCAGGAGCAGCAGTGCGTAGCACACGCTTCTGGATTAGACCGGGGTTCGAGCCCGTCACCACCAAATATGGAGGATGCGGAAAGGTCAGGGAATGACCACCGCATATCCCGGAGCAATATGGCCTTAGTTGCTAATGCTCCTAAAAACCAAAACAACAACAACAACATTAACAAAAGCTTTTTCCTGCCACTCATCAGATCCATCCATATATATATATATATATATATATACTACTTTGTATATTCCACTCATTTGCCCCCTTATTTCCTCTGGTTTTCTTAGCATCCTCCCATTCCTTTCCTGTATAAAACTCTGACCTCTTCCTTTTTCCTCCATGCCATATTCCTTACTCTCTCATACATTAAATCGTATCTTCTCAACCTTTGTAATACTTCTGATTGCCTATAAAAGCCCATCCTACCATTCATCTCTTTCTTTATGTGTTACTCATCCAAGCCTATTATTGATCTCTCTGTACCTTCTTGTACCATTCTTCAGTATTAGTATATTTCCTTCTTTCCTCTGTTTCTCTTGTATCCTTTCTTACTTCTTCTCCCTGCCTATATCCTATTTCCTCTTCAGCTATCTTCTTTATATTGTCTCTTAAAATTTATATTGTCTCGTAATATCCATTTACCACTTATAATTTGATTATTCATTCAATCATCGCTTTCCATTGTTGGCCTTTCTGTGCTTTCCTCTATAATATCCTTTCTTGTTGTTTTTATTCTCGCCATGTTTTGTCTCCTATCTTTATTTGCCCCTGTGGATACACGCAATTTTCTTACACCAACTCAGACCATTCATACTTCTGAAAACACAGGTTGCAACCACATCACTTCATTCCTGTTTTTTGGCTTGATTGGCAGAATAGCCACACCTCCTGTACTCAGAATGGCAAATCATAATTCCTCAAACAGGCCTCTGGGGTTGGGTAAATTCATATTGTGATTTTTAAATGATTCTCACCAATCACGTATTAAAATAAGACACAGAAACTGAAATTTTAAAAACTATATATTTACAATTAAAATAACTTTACAACTAAAAATATTTAAAATATATATATACATCAAATAAAATACATTAAAATACATTAAAATTCTTCAGCAGTGAAGAAGAAGGCAGGAGCCTTCAAAAGCTACAGTCGGTTTTATCGCTCTTAACCCGGTATTTTAATGTATTTTGTTTGATGTATATATATTTTTTAAATATTTTTAGTTGTAAAGTTATTTTAATTGTAAATATATAGTAGTAAATATATAGTTTTTAAAATTTCAGTTTTCGTGTCTTATTTTAATACGTGGTTGGTGAGAAACATTTAAAAATCACAATATGCAAGTCATTATTGTTTAGATGATTCTTTGAGATAGTGGGCTGTTGGATGATTTGAAGTCACAGGCAGAGATGACACATTGACTTAATATGTCACACAGTGTCATCTTGGCATTATGGAATCAGTTTCAGGAGACAGAACCATTACAAGAAGAGCTGGCCAAGGTTGCCCAAGGACTGCGTCAACCAGAACAGGCTGCTATCAGACTCTAACAGCAAGACGATGCTGCCATGTCCTGACATCAGCTGTCTCTTGAGGTTGCTGCAGCCTCAAGTGTTAAGAAGGCTCAATTCAAGTGGACTTACACAAGGAAGCCAGTGATTTGTATCCTATTAACCCCAAACCACTGCAGAGCTCTTCGACGAAACTGGTGCCTTGAATATGTGACTTGGAACATTGACAAATGGGGTGCAGGTCTGTTTGCTGATGAGTCCTGTTTTAGCCTGCAAACAGATTCTAGGCATTATTTCATCTGGGTATAACAAAAATGTGGTACTATTCCTCCAACATCAGAGAAGGGGACACTTACGGTGGAGGTGGCGTTTTCATGTGGAGCAGAATAATGATCAACGGCTGAACTCCTCTTCATGTTTTTGATTGGGATACTGTAACTGTGCAGAGGTACTGAGGACAGATCCTCAAACCCTATGTGTGACTTTTTAGAGGTGCGGTTGGCCCAGATTTTCTTTTCATGCATGACGACACCACTGCACATAGAGCTCAAGTGGTGGAGGAATATCTTGAAACTGAAGATATCTAATGACTGCCTTGGCCAGCGCGATCGGCAGACTTAAATCTGAGCGAACATGTGTAGGACACTCTTGTGTGTCACATTGCATGCTGACAGCTACCTCCTCAGAATGCCACAGAATCTTATAGATGCCCTTATATCGAGCATGGTTCACCACTGTCAGGCCTTGTTTAGCCATTGGAGAGGGTCACATGCTGTACCGATGTTGTGTGACCATATTTTCGATCATCTTGCATCTACTTCTGTAATGTGACCTTTTTGGTAATTATACAAGCCCTATAAATGTCCCTTATATATGTCTGAAGTTTCTTGCTGTCTCCTCATTTCATTGTTATTTTATGGTATACCACCATAGCAAATTTTGTCCTGCTTCATTGCAAGCTGCACAGGTTATGCCACGTTTTCTTCATGTTCTGTTAATTTTGTCAAGCAGCATAGTAACTCATTTAAATTACAAATATTCTGTGCCAAAGTATAAGCTATTATTATTAATTAAAGTTATATATTTTTAAAATTTTCTATGTCATATTAAAACTGCTTTGTTTCTTAGGATTACCATTCAAATAATGATGGCCTTACTGAAATAATCAAAGATCACATCAAGTCCCTCAGTAACCTGCAAAAAAAGTTAGATAAAGCTGTTCATAATAATAAACAACTCCAAGATCTACTTAGAAAGAAGTACTCAGGTAAGTAAATACTAATGGCTCTAAATTCTTCACTTTTTCTTACATTTAAATCATTTGTTAGATGCATTTTTTTTTAGCTTCTTGTTATTTCAGGCTTTTATTCTTTTTTATTTAAATAAAAAAATAAATGGAGGTAGTTTAAATGAAATTTTTTGGCTTAATGTTAGTCTGTTTGGAAGATTATTCCTTCATAAGTTTTCTTCTTTTTGACAAGTTCTAATTATTGGACCTCCTTGTTGTGCCTTGCGATGGGGCAGACTGTTTTAATAGTGTATATTTTCCTTGAATTATTGATTTCCTTGAATAATCAAAAGTCCCACATCTCTAGAAACTATATAAAATGTAAAAAAGAACAAAACCTGCGTGGCATGGTATGCATGTGCCTAAGTGTTGCCAGTAGATTTTCTTTCAGGTTTTGTTTTTGCTAAACTTGAGTGCATGTGCTACTTTGCCTATTGACATTAGTATTAGTAGTGGCAAATGGTGCAAGGAAGGAAACATATATCATCAGCCTGGAAAAAAAAAAAAAAAAACCCTACCAACATCATCTGTTTATCCCCTCTAATAATTTAGCTAATCCTCCTTTAAATTTATTCCCACCCACTTCCACATCAGATAGAAGTTTGTTACAACAATCAGTTACTTTCTGGGTGAAAGCAATTTTTGCATATCTATCCTGCAACCATCCTTCTCAGTTTAAATTTTATATGTGTTTCATTGGAGAAAGAAGCAATCTCAACAAGGTCATCAATAGTTATGCCAGTCATATCTAATCAACCAATATGGTTCACTCCTTTCCTTCTAGTGTTAACATAAGCACAGAATTTTATTCTACTTTTCTTCACATTCTTAGTTAGACTTCTCATAATCTGCCATAGCTTCCCTAACCCCTTAGTGATTTGATTACAGACTACTTTGTACTTATAATAGGTACTAGTTTCTGTGTCCTCTGATAATTTATAATCATAATACAATGCATTTTTCTTCTCTGCCATCATTCTCAGCAGTTCATTTGACATCCATGTAGGTCTAAACCTTGAACAATATCTCTTAGTTGGTATTAAAAGCCTGGTAGCTTCCACAGTTATTTCCCTGAATGCTTTCTATGTATAATGTAATGAACAACTAGAGAGAAACAAATAGAGAGTGGGCCAGTAAATCAAAATATCTTACATTGGAGAATTTTAACTTTCCATAAATTGATTGGAACTTGGTCACTCATACAGTAGCAAGACTTTTCTAGATTTATTGGATGACTGTTTTCTATACCAGCACATTAGAGAGGTAACAAGAGAAAGCAGTACTCTTGATCTGATTATAAGCTCTTCATACATTAAGAATCTCCAGATAAAGGAACTACTGGTGGCAATAATCATAGTGCATTGATGTAGGACTTACTTAAAGATGTAACTGCTGTCAAGGATAATGAGAAGGGATTTTGCTTCCAAATAAAACTGATATTTATTTTCTGATTGGCTTGTGTAAGCCAAGAATCAGCAGCCTATGGTATGATACCAAAGGAATTACTTGGAAGTACCCCCAAATGGTAGTATGATTTCATTTAATAATCCCAGAAAGGCATTGCTATGAAAATCACCACCAAGGCAAATAGGAGTTCCCATCTTTCAGTTTAACCCCTCCCAATTCATTTTAAAACCCCTACCCATTCCATGTACACTAAGTTTTGCAAATTAGCAGCAGCTAGTTTTCTTGTGCATTGATACCCTTCTCTTCCCACCTTTCCTATTTTCAAAAATTTGGTACAAGAAATGCCAGACCACAGAGTGAACCTGGCACTGAAACTGAGATAACAGGTCTTGAGACAGTTATGAGATACATTGCTCAGCATAAAGCAGATCAGGTGGGCAGGAGCAGCAGTGCATGCACACGCTTCTTGATTAGACTGGGGTTCGAGCCTGTAACCACCAAATATGGAGGATGCAGAAAGGTCAGTGGAATGACCACCACATATTTCCGGAACAATATGGCCTTAGTTGTTAATGCTCCTAAAAACCAAATAACAAAAAAACAAACAAAACAAAGCAGATCTCAGCACAACCCCTAACCCCAAATGGTTACCAACTCCCTGTAATAATAATGTGCCAGTCAAGGTGCTTTCAAGATATATTTATGAATTTGAAATTTACATAATTTTATCAGTCAGATGACACATCGCATACAATTGCATACATCGTTTTGATGTATGAAATTAGCACTTGACTTCCTAATAATAATAATAATAATAATAACAATATGGAGAGTAGTAATTTTAAGGAATTTCATATAATTAAAAACATGAAGTAAATCATGTTTATTATATTAAATTAATAAAACAGAGCTATAATGCCAATGAGTTCTAGATTTGTATTAATATATAGAAATAAAGAGGAATTTACCTCAATGCTTTTTTGTAGAATGCTTCATTACAACACCCCCTAAATTAAATCAGACGTAAAATTATACTCAATGGTTTCCTTCCCTCGCAGATATATGAATGGTCTGACATATCTGTGATTGGTACTCAAGATCTCCCAACCCGACCATTAACACATCAAACCACCAGCACATATGCTTGAGAGTCAGAAAACATCTTGTCTAATAATAAAATCATTAAACTCATTAAAACCATTAAGATGATCAGGGCATATAAAAGTTAAAATCTTTAAATTAGCTAAAAAAACCTCAAATTTTCAATACCTTCTAATTAGAAGTTATTCTAGTTATAGGAGTTTGAGTTCATTATTTTTTAGCTAATTTAAAGATTTTAACTTTTATATGCTGCTATCGTTTTAATGATTTTATTATTAGACAAGATGTTTTCTGACTCTCAAGCTTATGTGGTTTGATGTGTTGGTGGTCAGGTTGGGAGATCTTGACTGCCTATTGCAGATACGTTGGACCATTCATAATCTGTGAGGGAAGGAAACTATTGAGTAATAATTTTATGTCTGATTGAATTTATGGAGGTGTAGTAATGAAGCATTCTACAAAAGAGCATTGAAGTAACTTCCTCTTTATTTCTATATATTATATTATATTAAATT